>NC_090447.1:131300256-131603286 GCF_031143425.1 Pleurodeles waltl | reverse complement strand
ACCAAAGTATAAAAGGGGACCCAGAAGGCATCTGGGTTACTCAAGATGGCGGAGGTATACCTGATAGCAGTGAGGAGGAGAGTCTACGCAGCCCAGCAGAGGAGGAGGAGGGGCCACAGACAGGAGAAGATATATAGAACCAGGCAGACTCTTTTTCAGCAAACTGAAGAGGAGATCTATGACAAATACCGCCTTAGCAGCGCAGCCATTCTAGAATTAATAGAATTACTGAAACCACAGCTAGAACACAAGACTCTGCGTGGCTGCGCCATCCCTACGCATGTGCAAGTACTATGCGCACTACACCTCTTGGCCTCAGGGAGCTATCAGGGGGTCATTGCCGTGGCAGGTGGGGTATCCCAAAGTGCAGTGTCAAGGTTCCTCAGGGCATTCCTAGATGCCTTAGTCACGCACATGTCTCACTTCATATACTTACCAAGGAATGAGGCAGAAATTAACAGCACCAAGCTGGACTTTTACCGCATTGCCCACTTTCCTCATGTCATAGGGTGTGTAGATGGGACACACATTCAAATATGCCCCCCTGCTAATCTGGAACACATTTTCCGCAACAGGAAGTGTACCCACTCACTCAACATACAGGTTTTTTGTGATGCCCATTATGTCATCACGTACATCGTAGCTAAGTTTCCTGGCAGTACCCATGACTCATAAATTTTTAGGCATAGTGGGACACATCAACGCCTGGAACGTGGGGAATTTGGAGACGGTTACCTCCTAGGTAGAGCCACAGACACTTGCAGACATACACACAGGTCACTGTGCACGACAATCTGGACTTCCTAACCGTGTACTTTTGTGCCCAACAGGTGACAGTGCATATGCTCTCAGGCCTTGGATCATGACTCCGTTTTTAACACCCAGAACTGAATCAGAGAGGCAATACAACAGTGCGCATAAGAGGACCAGGAACCTGATCGAGCGCACCTTTGGACTGCTGAAGGCAAGATTCAGATGCCTCCACCACAGTGGAGGCGCCCTCCAATACACCCCCATTACCGCTTTCAAAATTGTGGTCGCATGCGCCATCCTCCACAACATAGCCACCCGACTTGGGCTACCTCTCACCCCTGCAGACCCAGATCCTGATGATGAAGAGCAAGAACAACCACATCACCATCATGGGGATAGGAGTCTAGCTAATCAAGGCAGACTGAGACGGGACCACATTGCAACGCAATATTTTGGACGGTACGTGTCAACTCCCACCATACTCACCTATTAACCATTTGTTAAGTGGAACAAAAATAACTGTTTTATTAATGTCATGAAGAAACTATATACAAGTTGAAATTGTCCATGGGCAGGAAAATGCCAACCAGTCATGTGGCACATTAACGCCATGTGCCACATGAATCTGTCCTGGCTGTTATCTATGATCTCCTGCCCCTCCTGCCAGCCTGGCTGGTCCCTGCTGCGTCCATGGTGCTGTGCCTACCACTCCTCAGCACCCTACTGTCAGTGGCAGAGACACTGCTCACTGTTGAGCCCTCCTCCCAGGTGTATTTGTTAACTTCCTGGCTGTGATGTCATCATCATGTGCCAGGAAGTGTTTCCAGAGTGTTCTGGTATGCTTTCTGGAGTGTTCTGCTGCACCTGCAAGCAATTTTGAAGGTATTCGCAATTTGCGACACCCACTCGCTAATTGCGAGTTCGTTTTTTGCACACTCGCAAACAGCGACCTCGCAAACTGCGGACTCGCACACAGCGTTGCGAGTCCGGCTGCGAGTCGCAAAATCGGATCGCTTTTGTTTCTGACATTCCAATTTGCGACTCGCATTTTGCGAGTCGCATCAACTCGCAAAATGCGAGTCGCAATTTTTATTTTTGCTACATCTGGCCCCAACTTCCTACATTGGTGGATCAGCGGTGGGGTACAAGACTTTGCATTTGCTGGACTACTCAGCCAATAATTGATCACACAACTAAATTCCAAAAATTGTCAGTAGAAACTGATTTTTGAAATTTGAGCTATTTTTCTAAATTTTTAAAAGTCGTGCTAGGGCCTTGTGTTAGTCCCTGTTAGCATTTCTTTTAGAGTATAAAAGTTTTGTAAAAGTTTGAATTAAGTTCTAGAGATAGTTTTAGATTCATAAAAGGTATTCCAACTTTTAGAAACATAGGCCCTCATTACGACCCTGGCGGTATAGAACCGCTGTACAAGTATAGAACCGCCAGGGCCGCGGCACGCGGGAGCACCGCCGACAGGCCGGCGGTGCCCCGCGGGGCATTCTGACCGCGGCGGCTTAGCCGCGGTCAGAGAAGGGAAACCGGCGGTCTCCCGCCGGTTTCCCGCTGCCCCCAAGGAATCCTCCAAGCCGGCGCAGCTTGCTGCGCCGGCTTGGGGATTCCGACTCCCCCTCCCGCCATCCAGTTCCTGGCGGTTCTCCCGCCGGGAACCGGATGGCGGGAGGGGGAGTCGCGGGGCCCCTGGGGGCCCCTGCAGTGCCCATGCCAACGGCATGGGCACTGCAGGGGCCCCCGTAAGAGGGCCCCAAAATGTATTTCACTGTCTGCATAGCAGACAGTGAAATACGCGACGGGTGCAGTAGCACCCGTCGCACCTTCCCACTCCGCCGGCTCGATTACGAGCCGGCTTCATGGTGGGAAGGTCGTTTTCCCCTGGGCTGGCGGGCGGCCTTTCGGCGGCCGCCCGCCAGCCCAGGGGAAAACTCTGAATACCCGCCGCGGTCTTCCGAAAGCGGTGTGGTATTCACGACGCGCAACTTTGGCGGGCGGCCTCCGCCGCCCGCCAAAGTTGTAATGAGGGCCATAATGTCTGCTGCAGAAGAGATAGTGATGAAACTCAACCTCACCCCTTTCCTGCATCTTAGGATGTCAGAGTTAAGGTCTCTCTGCAAAATCAAAAAGATAAAGACTGGTTCAAACCCTACCAAAGTACAGCTCCAAGAGCTTTTGGCAGAGTTTGCTAAAAATAACCCCTCTGATGATATCTTCACAGAGGGAGAAGCTAGTGATGTGGAGGGTTTCCCACCTCCAGTCCTAGATAAGGAGCCCAGGGTTTCTCAAACCCTGTCTCCACAAGTGATAGTCAGAGATGTTGCCTCTCTCACAGGAGAGTCCAACAGCTCTGCAAGCATTGAGGGCAGCCTCAATGAAGATGACCTCCTGTTAGCCAGGATGGCCAAAAAATTGGCTTTGGAGAGACAGCTCCTAACCATAGAAAGGGAAAGACAAGAGATGGGTTTAGGTCCCATCAATGGTGGCAGCAACATAAATAGGGTCAGAGATTCTCCTGACATGTTGAAAATCCCTAAAGGGATTGTAACTAAATATGAAGATGGTGATGACATCCACAAATGGTTCACAGCTTTTGAGAGGGCTTGTGCAAACAGAAAAGTAAACAGATCTCACTGGGGTGCTCTCCTTTGGGAAATGTTCACTGGAAAGTGTAGGGATAGACTCCTCACACTCTCTGGAAACGATGCAGAATCCTATGACCTCATGAAGGCTACCCTGATTGAGGGCTTTGGATTCTCAACTGAGGAGTACAGGATTAGATTCAGGGGGGCTCAAAAATCCTCGAGCCAGACCTGAGTTGATTTTGTTGACTTCTCAGTTAAAACACTGGATGGTTGGATTCATGGCAGTGGTGTAAATGATTATGATGGGCTGTACAATTTATTTGTGAAAGAATACCTGTTAAGTAATTGTTTCAATGATAAACTGCATCAGCATCTGGTAGACCTAGGACCAATTTCTCCCCAAGAATTGGGAAAGAAGGCAGACCATTGGGTCAAGACTAGGGTGACCAAGACTTCCACAGGGGGTAACCAAAAGAAAGGGGTCACAAAGACTCCCCAGGGGAAGAGTGTTGAGACATCCAAGGGAAAAAGTAAAGAGTCTTCTACAGGGCCCCAAAAACCTGCTCAGGAGGGAGGGTCCAAAGCCTCTTCACAATCCAATTTTGGGTACAAGGGTAAAAGCTTTGATCCCAAGAAGGCCTGGTGCCGTAGCTATAATCAGCAGGGACACCAAACTGGAGACAAGGCCTGTCCCAAGAAAGGTTCCACTTCAAACTCTACTCCAGCTAACACTGGAATAGCCATTCTCCAGGTGGGATCAGCAGTGTGCCCAGAGCAAATCAGGGTTCACACTGAAGCTACATTAGTCTCTGAGGGTGGGGTGGACTTAGCCACACTGGCTGCCTGGCCTTCTAATATGCAAAAATAAAGACAACAACTCTTCATTAATGGGACTAGTGTAGAAGGCCTGAGGGATACAGGTGCCAGTGCCACCATGGTGACAGAGAAACTGGTTTCCCCTGGTCAATACCTGGATGGACAAACTTATCCAGTCACCAACGCTGACAATCAGACTAAAGTACATCCCATGGCTATGGTAGCTTTAGAGTGGGGAGGGGTCAAGGCCTGAATTAGGTGGTGGTCTCCTCAAATATCCCTGTAGACTGTTTGCTTAGAAATTACCTGGAGTCCTCAGCATGGGCTGAGGTAGAACTCAAAACCCATGCAGCCATGCTGGGTATCCCTGAACTGGTATGTGTCAAGACAAGAGCACAGTGCAAGGCTCAGGGTGAAAAAGTGGTGTTGGAGCCTGGAAAAAGGGCCCAACCCTCCAAGAGAAAAGGAAAGAAGACTGGGGAACCAGCTTCAACACAACAAGAGAAAGAGAACCTCTCTTCCCAAGAAGAAGTTCTGCCCTCTGAGGGAACTGAGCCCATGGAGTTGGAACCTTATCAGGTTGAACTCTTAGGCCCAGGGGGACCCACAAGGGAACAGTTGTGTAAGGGGCAAGAAACCTGTCCCTCTCTTAAAGGCATTAGGCAGCAAGCTGCTGAAGAGACCAAAGGAAAGATCATTGGACCACATAGAGTCTATTTGGAAGATGGACTCTTCTACACTGAGGCAAGAGATCCCAAACCTGGTGCCACTAGGAGAGTGGTAGTGCCTCAGGAGTTTAGGGAGTTCATTCTAACCTTAGCTCATGATATTCCACTTGCTGGGCATTTGGGACAAACCAAGACTTGGGAAAGATTAGTTAACCATTTCTATTGGCCCAACATGTCCCAGAAAGTAAAGGAGTTTTGTGTCTCCTGTGCCACCTGTCAAGCCAGTGGTAAGACAGGTGGACACCCAAAGGCCCCCCCTCATTCCACTTCCAGTGGTGGGGGTCCCCTTTGAAAGAGTGGGTGTGGACATAGTGGGTCCACTTGAACCTCCCACAGCCTCAGGGAACCAGTATATCCTAGTGGTAGTGGATCATGCTACTAGGTACCCTGAAACAATTCCCCTTAGGTCCACTACTGCCCCTGCAGTAGCTAAAGCACTCATTGGTATCTTTACCAGAGAGGGATTTCCTAAGGAGGTGGTGTCTGATAGGGGTACCAACTTCATGTCAGCATACCTGAAGCATATGTGGAATGAGTGTGGGGTGACTTACAAATTCACCACACCATACCATCCACAAACCAATGGTCTTGTAGAAAGATTTAACAATACATTGAAAGGCATGATCACAGGGCTCCCTGAAAAACTCAAAAGGAGATGGGATGTCCTCTTGCCATGTCTGCTTTTCACCTACAGAGAGGTGCTTCAGAAGGGAGTAGGGTTTTCCCCCTTTGAACTTCTGTTGGGCCATCCTGTAAGGGGACCACTAGCTCTTGTAAAAGAAGGCTGGGAGAGACCTCTTCATGAGCCTAAACAAGATATAGTGGACTATGTACTGGGCCTACATTCCAGGAGGGCAGAGTACATGGAAAAGGCAAGCAAAAACCTTGAGGCCAGCCAACAACTCCAGAAGATGTGGTATGACCAAAAGGCTGCTATGGTTGAATTTCAGCCAGGGCAGAAAGTCTGGGTTCTGGAGCCTGTGGCTCCCAGGGCACTTCAGGACAGATGGAGTGGCCCTTACCCAGTGCTAGAAAGAAAGAGTCAGGTCACCTACCTGGTAGACCTGGGCACTAGCAGGACCCCCCAAAAGGGTGATCCATGTGAACTGCCTCAAGCTCTTTCATGACAGGGCAGATGTGAATCTGTTGATGGTAACAGATGAGGACCAGGAAGCTGAGAGTGAACCTCTCCCTGATCTCCTCTCCACAGACCTTAAAGATGGCTCAGTAGATGGAGTGATCTATTCAGACACCATCTCTGGCCAACAACAATCTGACTGTAGGAAGGTCTTACAACAGTTTGCTGAGCTCTTTTCCCTAACCCCTGGACAGACACACCTGTGTACCCATGATGTGGACACAGGAGACAGCATGCCCATCAAAAACTAAATTTCCAGACAGTCTGACCAAGTTAAGGAAAGCATCAAAGTGAAAGTCCACAAGATGCTGGAATTGGGAGACATTGAGCACTCTGACAGCCCCTGGGCTAGCCCAGTGGTCTTAGTCCCCAAACCTCACACCAAAGATGGAAAGAGAGAGATGAGGTTTTGTGTGGACTACAGAGGACTTAATTCTGTCACCAAGACAGATGCCCATCCCATTCCAAGGGCAGATGAATTCATTGACAAACTAGGTGCTGCCAGATACTTAAGTACCTTTGACTTGACAGCAGGGTACTGGCAAATCAAAATGGCACCAGGAGCAAAAGAAAAGACAGCATTCTACACACCTGATGGGCACTATCAGTTTACTGTTATGCCCTTTGGTTTAAAGAATGCCCCTGCCACCTTCCAAAGGTTAGTGAATCAAGTCCTTGCTGGCCTGGACTCCTTTAGTGCAGCTTATCTTGACAATATTGCTGTCTTTAGCTCCAGCTGGCAGGATCACCTGGTCCACCTGAAGATGGTTTTGAAGGCCCTGCAAACAGCAGGCCTCTCTATCAAGGCATCCAAATGCCAGATAGGGCAGGGAACTGTGGTTTACTTGGGACACCTTGTAGGTGGAGGCCAAGTTCAGCCACTCCAGCCCAAGATCCAGACTATTCTGGACTGGGCAGCTCCAAAAACCCAGACTCAAGTCAGGGCATTCCTTGGCTTGATTGGGTACTACAGGAGGTTTGTGAAGGGATATGGATCCATAGTGACAACCCTCACAGAACTTACCTCCAAGAAAATGCCAAAGAAGGTAAACTGGACTGTAGAATGCCAACAGGCCTTTCACACCCTGAAACAAGCTATGTGCAGAACACCAGTTCTAAAAGCTCCAGATTACTCCAAGCAGTTCATTGTGCAGACTGATGCCTCTGAACATGGGATAGGGGCGGTTTTGTCCCAAACAAATGATGATGGCCTTGACCAGCCTGTTGCTCTCATTAGCAGGAGGTTACTCCCCAGGGAGCAGTGTTGGAGTGCCATTGAGAGGGAGGCCTTTGCTGTGGTTTGGTCCCTGAAGCAGCTGAGACCATACCTCTTTGGTACTCACTTTGTAGTTCAAACTGACCACAGACCTCTCAGATGGCTAATGCAAATGTAAGGTGAAAATCCAAAATTGTTGAGGTGGTCCATATCCCTACAGGGAATCAACTTTATAGTGGAACACAGACCTGGGACTGCCCATGCCAATGCAGATGGCCTTTCCAGGTTCTTCTACTTAGAAAATGAAGACTCTCTTGGGAAAGGTTAGTCTCATCCTCTTTCATTTGGGGGGGGGGGTTGTGTAAGGAAATGCCTCCTTGGCATGGTTACCCCCTGACTTTTTGCCTTTGCTGATGCCAAGTTATGATTTGAAAGCGTGCTGAGGCCTGCTAACCAGGCCCCAGCACCAGTGTTCTTTCCCTAAACCTGTACCTTTGTTTCCACAATTGGCACACCCTGGCATCCAGGTAAGTCCCTTGTAACTGGTACCCCTGGTACCAAGGGCCCTGATGCCAGGGAAGGTCTCTAAGGGCTGCAGCATGTCTTATGCCACCCTGGGGACCCCTCACTCAGCACAGACACACTGCTTGCCAGCTTGTGTGTGCTGGTGGGGAGAAAATGACTAAGTTGACATGGCACTGCCCTCAGGGTGCCATGCCAACCTCACACTGCCTATGGCAAAGGTAAGTCACCCCTCTAGCAGGCCTTACAGCACTAAGGCAGGGTGCACTATACCATAGTTGAGGGCATAGGTGCATGAGCACTATGCCCCTACAGTGTCTAAGCCAAACCTTAGACATTGTAAGTGCAGGGTAGCCATAAGAGTACATGGTCTGGGCGTCTGTCAAACACGAACTCCACAGCACCATAATAACTACACTGAAAACTGGGAAGTTTGGTATCAAACTCCTCAGCACAATAAATGCACACTGATGCCAGTGTACATTTTATTGTGAAATACACCCCAGAGGGCATCTTAGAGATGCCCCCTGAAAACATACCCGACTTCCAGTGTGGGCTGACTAGTTTTGCCAGCCTGCCACACACCAGAAATGTTGCTGGCCACATGGGGAGAGTGCCTTTGTCACTCTGTGGCTAGTAACAAAGCCTGTACTGGGTGGAGGTGCTTCTCACCTCCCCCTGCAGGAACTGTAACACCTGGAGGTGAGCCTTAAAGGCTCACCCCCTTTGTTACAGAGCCCCAGGGCACTCCAGCTAGTGGAAATGCCCGCCCCCTCTGGCCACGGCCCCACTTTTGGCGGCAAGGCCGGAGGAGATAATGAGAAAAACAAGGAGGAGTCACTGGCCAGTCAGAACAGCCCCTAAGGTGTCCTGAGCTAAGGTGACTCTGACTTTTAGAAATCCTCCCTCTTGCAGATGGAGGATTCCCCCAAGAGGATTAGGGATGTGCCCCCCTCCCCTCAGGGAGGAGGCACAAAGAGGGTGTAGCTACCCTCAGGGCTAGTAGCCATTGGCTACTAACCCCCCAGACCTAAACACACCCCTAAATTGAGTATTTAGGGGCTCCCAGAACCCTAGCAAAATAGATTCCTGCAACCTGAAGATGAAGAAGGACTGCTGACCTGAAAGCCCTGCAGAGAAGACGGAGACACCAACTGCTTTGGCCCCAGCCCTAGCGGCCTGTCTCCCCACTTCAAGAAAAACTTCAACAGCTACGCGTTCCCCAGGGTCCAGCGACCTCTGAAGCCTCAGAGGACTACCCTGCATCTAAAAGGACCAAGAACTCCCGATGACAGCGGCTATGCTCCAAAGAAGAAACAACTTTGCAACAAAGAAACAACTTTTAAAGGACTGCACGTTTCCCGCCGGAAGCGTGAGACTTTCCACTCTGCACCTGACGCCCCCGGCTCGACCTGCGGAGAAACAACACTACAGGGAGGACTCCCCGGCGACTGCGACCCTGTGAGTAGCCAGAGTTGACACCCCCTGTGCCCCCAGAGATGCCTGCAGAGGGAATCCAGAGGCTCCCCCTGACCGAGACTGCCTGCTTCTAAGAACCCGACGTCTGGTAAAGACACTGCACCCGCAGCCCCCAGGACCTGAAGGATCCGACCTCCAGTGCAGAAGCGACCCCCAGGTGGCCTTCTCCCTTGCCCAGGTGGTGGCTACCCCGAGGAGCCTCCCCCTTGCCTGCCTGCTTCGCTGAAGAGACCCCTGGGTCTCCCAGTGAATTCCATTGCAAAACCGACGCCTGTTTGCACTCTGCACCCGGCCGCCCCTGTGCCGCTGAGGGTGTACTTTTTGTGCTGACTTGTGTCTCCCCCCGGTGCCCTACAAAACCCCCCTGGTCTGCCCTCCGAAGTCGCCTGCTGGCAGACTGGAACCGGGGCACCCCCTTCTCCATTGAAGCCTATGTGTTTTGGGCACCACTTTGACCTCTGCACCTGACCGGCCCTGAGCTGCTGGTGTGGAAAACTTTGGGGTTGCCCTGAACCCCCAACGGTGGGCTACCTTGGACCCAACTTTGAACCCTGTAGGTGGTTTACTTACCTGCAAAACTAACAAATACTTACCTCCCCCAGGAACTGTTGAAATTTGCACTGTCTAGTTTAAAAATAGCTTATTGCCATTTTTGCCAAAACTGTACATGCTATTTTGCTGATTTAAAGTTCCTATGATACCTAAGTGAAGCACCTTTCATTTGAAATATTGATTGTAAATCTTGAACCTGTGGTTCTTAAAATAAACTAAGAAAATATATTTTTCTAAACAAAAACCTATTGGCCTAGAATTGTCTTTGAGTGTGTGTTCCTCATTTATTGCCTGTGTGTGCACAACAAATGCTTAACACTACCCTCTGATAAGCCTACTGCTCGACCACACTACCACAAAATAGAGCATTAGAATTATCTCTTTTTGCCACTATCTTACCTCTAAGGGGAACCTTTGGACTCTGTGCATGCTATTTCTTACTTTGAAATAGTACATACAGAGCCAACTTCCTACACCTGATATCTGCTATCTGTCTCCCCACTGGGATCCCCCCTCTTGTGCAAGTCCTATCTGTGCTCCATTTTTCAGCAACTGGTTCTTTCCAAGTGACAGTGGGCTTGGCAGCAGGAATCTAACATCCAATGTTCTCAATAGTGCTGACAAAAGTGTTGTATGCTCTGATTAAACGTCAAGCTACATTGTTTTCCCCCAGTTTGAAGATTTGGCCTCAATGAAGGCAGACTTCTATGAAATGGGACATATCCCCAACATAATTGGGGCGATTGATGGAACACATATTGCATTTGTCCCCCGTCAAAATGAACAGGTGTACAGAAATGGAAAGAGTTTTCACTCCATGAATGTGCAGATGGTGTGCTTGGCAGGTCAGTACATCTCCCATGTCAATGCTAAGTATCCAGGGTCTGTGCATGATGCTTTTATAGTGAGGAATAGCAGCATCCCAAATGTGATGGCCCAACTACAGCGGCACTGGGTGTGGCTAATAGGTGAGCCCTGGGTCCCACCCAGTAGATGTTGGTCTATGGGTATGGTGTGGGCCATATAGGATAGTGTGTGGCTAAATGTTGTCCCTCGATATTTGCAGGTGACTCAGGTTACCCCAACCTATCATGGCTACTGACCCCTGTGAGGAATGCCAGGACAAGGGCAGAAGAACGTTACAATGAGGTACATGGGCGAACAAAAAGGATTATTGAACGTACCTTTGGCCTCCTGAAGGCCAGGTTCCGGTGCCTCCATCTAACAGGTGGATCCCTGTACTACTCACCCAAGAAGGTCTGCCAGATCATCGTGGCATGCTGTATGTTGTAAAACCTTTCCTTGAGACACCATGAGCCTTTTCTACAGGAGGAGGACGCTGGAGATGGCCGTGTGGCAGCAGTGGACCATGTGGACAGTGAGGATGAGGAGGCAGTGGATGAGGATGAGGACAACAGAACTGCAGTGGTTCAACAATATTTCCAATGACACTCAGATAAGACAGTGTTACTTCACATTTCATTGTCATTTTTTGAATTATCTATGGCACAGGCATGCTGTTATTTCCCACTTCTATGCCTACTCACTGTATCCTTTGGCAACTCATTTTGTAGATGTTGGTGCCCCACTATCGCTCCTGGTGTGATCACTGCAGCCAACTACAGGTCTTTACTATGTCAACATTACTGTACAGTTGAATTGCAATGTTTGAACCTCATTAAACGAATACATACTTAAAACATTTGACATACTCCATACTTGTATTTTTTCAAAGTGCAATTATTTAAGTGCTAAGAAGAAGAGGGGCAAGTGCAATGGGATGGGGTGATGATGAAGGACAGTCCAGGGTATTGTTCCAGGCTATTTGTAGTACAGGTGCATTGTCTAAGGGGACATAGGAAGGGGAGTAATGGCAGTTCAAGGTGGACAGGGTGACAGAGTGAGAACCAAGGGTGACAATCAGGAGAGTCTCATTTCCTGGCCGGGGTCTTGGCAATAGTCTCTGGCTTCTGCCTGGATCACAGGTAACGTTTGCAGGGTGGTTCACCTTCTGAAGGGGGAGGGGTGCTGGTGGCCTGTTGGTCCTGTAGTGGGGCCTCCTGTCCACTAGCGGCAGCGGAGGTGGTAGGCAGTTCAGATGTCTGGCTAGTGGCAGGGGCCCGCTGTTGTGAGCCTGCCTCCCTCATAATTTTGGCCATGTCTGCCAGGACCCCTGCTATGGTCACCAGGGTGGTGTTGATGGCCTGCAAGTCCTTCCTGATCCCCTGGTACTGTCCCACCTGCAGCCGCCTGTTCTCCTGCACGTTGTCCAGGATCTGGCCCAGCATATCCTGGGAATGTTGATATGGTCCCAGGATCTCTACAAGTGCCTCCTGGAGAGTCGGTTCCCTGGGCCTGTCCTCCCCCTGGCGCACAGCACTCCTCCCAGTTTCCCTGTTGTCCTGTGCCTCTGCCCCCTGATCCGTGTGCCCACTACCACTGACCCCAGATCCCTGATTATCTTGTGTATGAGGTGTTCCCTGGGGTCCCTGTAATAGTGGACACACTGCTGATTGACGTGTCTTGGGTACAGAGGTATGGGTGTGCTGGGTGCGTGCTGTGGTGGTGTTTCCAGATGGGGGAGGCTCTGTGGTGGTGTGTGACTGGACCTGGGTAACCCGCTGTCCAGAGGTTCCTGATGGGCCACGTTGGTCATCCAGATCCAGACGACCAGAGTTGCCGTCAACACTGAGGGCCTCTTCTGTGGGGGGACTGTATAGTGCTGGCACCTCTTCGCCGCTGACATTGGCTGGGGTACCTGTGGAGATGTAAATGCAGTGTTATTGTTTCTGTGTTTGACATATTGTGCATTGGTGGGTTATCCTCTTTGTTTGTATTTGCACTGGCATCTTTCACTTGTGTATAGTGGGATGATTAGTTCTCTCTAGTGTGCATGCTTTAGTGATGGGTGTCCATGCAGGTCTGTAAGTGGTGTCCATGCATTGGTATGGCATGCAGGGCTTGGCATTGGGATAAGTGTGATGTGATGGTGGGGGGGAGGGTGAGGTGGTGGAGTGATGGGAGTGAAGGTGAGGGTGGGGGTATGTGATGGCATGCAGGTAGGGGGTGATAGTAGTATAGAGTTGACTTTCCAGAGTCCAGTTCTCCTGCTACTCCGGCCAGGCCCTCAGGATGCATGATTGCCAAGACTTGCTCCTCCCATGTTGTCAGTTGTTGGGGAGGAGGTGGGGGTCCAGCGCCAGTCCTCTGTACAGCGAGTTGGTGTCTTTCTGCAATAGAACGTACCTTCCCCCGTAGGTCGTTCCACTGGTTCCTGATGTCGTCCCTTCTTCTGGGATGCTGTCCCACGGGGTTGACCCTGTCCACGATCCTCCGCCATAGCTCCATCTTCCTAGCAATGGATATCTGCTGCACCTGTGCTCCAAATAGCTGAGTGTCTACCAGGGTGATTTCCTCCACCATGACCCTGAGCTCCCCCTCTGAGAATCTGGGGTGTCTTTGTGGCACCATGGGTGTTGTGTGAGTTGTGTAGGCGAGGGTGTGTAGGGTGATGTGTTGGGGTGTGTGATGTGGGGTGAGTGGGTGGTATATAGGTGAAGGTGGTGTGTGACCCTGGTTTTGTCTGTAGTCGTGGTGTCTGTCTCGTGCCAATGGTTTGTAATGGTAAAGGGATGTGAGTAATGTGGGTGGGTGTTTTATAGTGGTGTGGGTGTGGTGTGTGTATGGGTGTCAAGTGTGTGTTTAAATTGACCAATGTAGTGTTGTTTTGTTTGAGTGTATGTATTTTGAGCGCGGTATGTGCCGCCAATGGTTTACCGCGATTGAATGTCCGCTGTGGTGATTCGTGGGTCATAATGTGATGGGCGTTGTTCTGTTGGCGTAATGGTGTGGGTTTGAATACTGCCGTTTTATCACTGACCTTTGGTGTGGTGGATTTGTGTGTGTGGCGGAATACTGACGGATTGGTGTGTATGTGTCATAATATGGTGAACAGATATCCGCGGCAGCGTGATGGCGGCAGTCAGCATGGCGGTAAGTGGGTTTTACCGCCAATATCATAATGAGGGCCTCTATCTTATTTTTGCTTCTGCTTTTACTTCTTTACAATTTTTTCTTTCTTTCTTCCTTCCTTCTTTTTCTTCCCCTTTCTTTTTTCCTCCCTGTGCCATGGCGGAGCAGGGTGGCAGAGGGAGTGGTGGTGCTGGTGCGGATGCTAGTCACTTACCTTGCGAATGTCGGTGCCACTAAAGGTTGCAGTCTGCCTCATTTTTACTGAGGCAGAGGTGGCAGAACTCATATTTTTTGTGCGGCACAAAGTCCCCTCCATGCTGGCAGCAGGCCTAGGAGCCATTATGCCCTTCGAGAGCACTGACTGCTGTGGGGATGGGTGCCTGTTTGGTGTGTCAGCACACTGGTGTCTAGCGCACCTAACATCAGGTGATGCTCTGTTGGCTGACATACTGGATCGCAAGCAGGACCTGCTTCGCCCGCTGGATGTCAAGATGTCAGGCTTGGTGAGGAAATAGATATTTATTTGTTGTGTGTGTTCTATAATGCTAGTTTTGAATAACAGTGCTGACTCTCACAAGTGAGTTATGTTTACGTCACAACGAATATTATATGATCCAGTTTGAGTTAGACTGGTGCTCAGTCAGTGCTTTCTAATTGTACTCGTCAGCACACATTTGGGCTGAATATTTAAGAAGACATGCAGAAGGAGACTCCTCCTGTCTCCAAAAATAAGATAGTGGTAGTGGTAATAAGTAATATTAGTGAGTTAGCATTCCCTTCTCTATGCCCTTCTTTATGTAGCTTTTGTGTCCCTCCCAATCATAATCTTCCGGTGATGTGTAGTATCATGGTATGCATCTACATATTGAAAAAAAATAGAGGCTTTGTTGCCCCATCAAAGGTGGTTGAGAAGCAAAGATTATTCTTTGCAATATCAATACATTGGTAGTGGTACATAGTTTTAAATGTAGTTTAGGATTAGGAAATTTGGAGTAGGGCTCACGTGTAGGAATTTGGAAATTATGGTCAACTTGAGTCGATGGCAATCTGATTTAGAAAAGTATAATGCTACTGTGTTTGCCCCTGCCTGTCAAAATATTTTTTTGAGATTAACTGTACCACTTATCTTTTTTTGTATCTTCTTTATTTCTTGCATCAGCACCTAAGTGAAAGAAGAAGGCAATGTCCGAGATGGGTCAGGTAGACAAGGGTGCCAGTGCCACCACCAGTATAGAAGCTGGCAGATTTGCTGGCCCCAGTAAGTCTTCCTCTTATATCAATATTATTATTTCTCTAACTTTCACCTTTCCTCATTTCGAATAATTTTTGTTTTGTTATTTACTGTGCCTGTTTTCCTTGTATTTACTTATTTTCATTCAATCTAAGCGTTGTTAAATTCTTCTTATCCCTGCATTTATCTACTTTTCATGTTTCTGCACCTGACTTCCTCCTGTCTGTACTAGTTTGTATCTTTCTTCCCCTTTGTTACTAAGCTTAGCTTTCCCTTCTCCACTTATAAATATTACAGACTAGTACTTTAATACTAAGAGGAGAGATTTTTAGGACAGGTACTCTACCGACAAGATGGCATGCCCAAGCCAGCTTTTCTACGCATGTCTTTGAAGGTTTTCTTTGCCTTGCTCCTGTCCATTGCATTTGCCAATCAAAACCTCACCAAAGATCCTCCTGGATTGACCAAAATATTCCACCCCTTTAATGTGCATCAGTGACTTAGCTCTGCCCTTCCATTAAGAAACGTTTGCGGTTCATTTGACTACCTGGCTTCTCTAACACAATTAACCAACAAAATCTCTCAAGTGAATGATAGGAGAAGCTAATACTGTAGTGATCTATTGTGGTTGTATTTTGATTAAATCTAAAATGTGTAATGTTTTTACAAGCCCTACTGACCACCATTGCAGGGGCCAGTGGCAGCACCAGTGCACCAGCTGTGGCAGCGGTTGGAGGGGGAAAACCAGCAGCAGCAGGGATCGCAGTGATAAGTCATATTGCTCTTGTTCATTGACAATTACTAGTATACTCACTGCAAGGGTGTTGCTTGTGAACCCCCTCATTTAGCAGCTACAGTGTGGGTTGAGTTTTATGCATGTAGGAGAGGACTAGGCGAAGACTTGCGTATTGCAAAACAGTAACTGTATCATAGAGTAAAGGGGAAGGACAGAAGGAAGTAAGATAAGCTTCATGATGAGTCAGGAGTGTACTACAAATACTCAAAGGCAGAGCAAGAACATAATGAGGAGTTTCACATTTAAGCTAGCAATAATGCAAGCACACACTCAGCAGCATTTCTCAAATCAATGTACCTCTCTACAGTCCACAGAGCTGAGTGAGTACTAGGCCTGATCATGTTTTCTTTTTAAAATTGATAACTTTCTCCTTCCAGGTAGTCCTGCCCTGAGTCCTTCCATCCTCCTCTTCCTCCTGATTCTGAGTAACTCCATCCCATTCCCAAACCCAGTAGACCTGTGTAGTGCATTGCTGTTGAAAAACAAATACATATTCCAGAATTGGAATATTGTGTGTAGATTTGTGTTTGGGTAAATAAAGTGACTGGTCGGGTCTCTGAAGAACCAGAAAAAGCAGTGGGCCCTGCGGGTAAATTTTGCTAAGTTTGAAAGTCAAATCACTTTCAGGAAAAAAATATCACCCATCAGTCCCCAAACATTGCACATCATCCAAATCAAGTTTACAAAATTATTGAAATCCCTCTCTCACTGTTTGCTACCACATAAATCAATCATCACGCAACATCACTCAATATATCATGTTGGTACAATAGTTAGTGGTTACCTCTTTCAATCCAAGCATGATGGTAGATACAAACTTTTATCTTCTCTATGAAGCTAGCAAAACATTGAATTTGGCATTGACACTGATAGTCTTTTAATCAATGTTCTTATGGGGCAGCTCTGCTAGGTGATGCAAAACGAGGATAGGTAATGGCATGTGAGAGAGGCAAGCATTGTCTCCAATGTCCTGAAGGGAATGTGGAGGATTCTTCTCTGCACATGGGTCCAACTCCAATCCAGCCACATGTGTGACTAAAAAGTGGTTGGGCAGCATAAATTGGACCCAAACATTATGTTCCACTAGCTATTTGTTTTTTTGCAAAGAAAGAAATTCAGCTAGAAATAATTAAAGGATCTAGATGGTGGCACTGGCAGACCCAGTATGGGAAGCAGAGTCTGTCCCCAAACTTAGGTGGTTCACTCAGAAGTTGATCGGCTAACAAACTTGATCCTGATCAATCATCATCCTCCTCCTCTTCCTCTTGTGGTGTTTTGGGAGCAGTGTGATCGGTTCATATGAAATGTTGGTTCATATTGATCATGGTGAATCTCTCCACGTTTTGAGAAGAGACACCTGTCCTTCTCACTGTAACAACTGTGTCAGCTACCCTTACACAGGCTCAGTAGACACACTGGCTACGGCCAGTTACTTTATTGACAGCCTGCTGAGCTGTGGACATTGGTGGATCTTTCCATACCAATACACCAATGGGTTTTCATCCACATACACCTCTTTTGTGAATACACCTCTTTTGGGTCCTCCAGATACTCTTGGACCATATTCTGAACTGTCATTGGTGCTACCACTTGCTCGACCTATTTTGCCTTGGCCTCTAATCTGTACTTAAGACCTGCCTCTTGAAACCAAGCCAATGCACATGTTGGGTCTGATTCTTCTATTGCTGTTGTTGCTGGTCTTCCTATTGCTGGTGTTGGCTGCTTTGAAACAAGACTACCCACTCTGGAAGTTGAAGACAGCACCCCAGAACTGTGAAGTGGAACTCTAAGTTTTAGCATTCTTCTTCCAGGTCTCCGGCTTGCTCAGCAATCCACCTCTTGTATTTTGAAACATCCCCTTCAGAAAAAGGAATGTAAGTGGGAAGAATTTTTTTGTAGCGTGGATCAAGTAGGTTGGCACAGATATACTATCTGGATGAGATAATGTCATTTTGCGGTGTTGCATTACAAGTCGAGTAATAGTTTAAGCTCTCAACCAAGGCATTCACATCTTGGTTTTCATTCACACCTTGGAGTGCAAACCTTTCAGACACCTTCTTTAGCTGGTCTATAGCAGATGCAACAACGGGATAGCTAGTCCCATTGTACTGTCTTCCTTGCTAACTTCCCTCAGGAACACCTCAAAAGGGAGCAGCATCTGTGTCAGGCATTTGATTAGACCCATTTGTTCGCATCCATGGTCATAACTTTTCCAACTGCATCACCTCCTCTTTGAATGAAATAGTTATTGATCTGTCTGTACAGCTCAAACAGACGCTGCAACATATAATAAGTTGAGTTCCAAGGTGTTGGTATCTCATGTATCAGCGCTTCAACTGGTACTCCATTAGCATGCTAAATAATCTGCAAAGTGCTTCTGGGGTTTAAAAGAATGGCTAAAATGAATGCAGACTCATCTGCAGGCGGTCAGCATGTTTTTGACTATTTATTCTTTTTTGAGAATCTCTTGAACAACAAGGTTGATGCAATGTTCCAAACACAGGCCCCTGAAAAAGCCCTTTTCTGCCATGGCCTTGGCTATGTTACTGGAGACCTCTGGCCCGCGGCTATTCAGAAACCTTGCTATTAATTTTGTAAAGTATATTTGCAGCTGTATGTGATTTCTCCATGGCATACCTGGCTACTGTTGCATGCCACTGAACGCTCTTAAAGATTTTCTCAGGGCCAAGAACTGTAAATAGCTTTTGCTTTACCCCCGCAAAAGAGATCCAATGTGCAGTGATGCACATGTGATCAGTAGCCTGACAATTAGTTCACATGTCTGTCGACAGGTGGACAGTGTGGACAGCACTTTGCTGCAAAGCTTGTCCAACTAATTGCAGTACATCATGATGTAGTACTGGAACAGCAACTCTGAAAAAATAGATCTGACTTGGAACCTTCCATTTCGGCAGATGGCTGCCATAAATTCTAAGAATCCCACTCCTTCCACAAAAGAAAAACAAAGGAGGTCCAGCGCTAACATTTTCGCCAGCTTCCTACTGTACAAACTTGCTGCTGGGTCGTTGCAATCGTAGAGCCTCTCCTGCCTAAACATGCCTATAATAATAGCCCATCTTCTTTTCTTGGGAAACTGATGCAGGCCACTTTCGAGAAGTAGGTGGAGGTAGACTCAATGTGTGTTGTGTAGCAGTGACTGTATAAGGTAGTGTCTCCATCTGACTCTGACTCTTCCTGTGCAATTGTGAGGTCATTGAGGTGGGCGATTCTGGCAACCTGCTGGGGACAGGGCTGCTTTGTGAGAGGATGTCTCCCTCTTCTTCGTCGCCTCCCACCATGATTGGGTAAGTTGTGGCTGAGGTTTCTCAGCTGTCCTCACTCTCATCAACACAACCACATCCAGCAAATTTTCCAAGGTGCTCTTCCCACCTGATTGATTGATATTTTTTCATATGGGTCATTTGTCCTCTAGTATCCTAATGTGTACAAGATGTACCCCAACGGACACGAGCATGGCAAATTGATCATATTGCAATGTTCTCCTCCTGCATGGTAAGACTGAAAATGTCCCAAACTGGAGAGGTATAGTTTCTTAGTGGGCCACTGCCAATGCCTGGGGAAGAACCTGAGGTAGGTGGGTGTGTCTTCAATTGTCTCTCTGCAGTTCATACTTCTACTGAGGTAGGGGTTGGTGCAGGTCTCAGATGGGGCTTTACAAATATGGGAACTGCGGTGCTACATGTGCCACATCCCTCAGAGCTGGTAGAATACAGACGACATAAGTGAAACTGTTGTTTCTGGATCTTATCCTTGCCAATAAGGAGTCCATGGGCCATGATATTCGTTATGGTATCAGTTAGTTTAGAGAACCCTGTTTGGGAGCTGAGGATTATTCCCTTTTCAGCAATCCATGCAGACAGATGCTCCAACAGAAGACCTGCAAAGTACTTTGCTTCTTTTTCTATTAGGGTTATAAGCGATAGTTGTTTGGGAACAATCTGTCCTCATTTTAAAAAATGGGTGAAATTATGGACCCTTTCCAGGACTGTGGAATAATGCCTGTGTGGCCTATTTCCAGGTAGAGAGGTTCTAAGATCGTTCCCTAGAAGGACCTATTGTGCATGAAGACTGCAGGGAGAAGTCCGTTGGGGCCTGAGGCACCTTCTCTCCTACTCTTGGCTATTAGATCCTTTACCGTGACAGATTCAGTAAATATTGAAAAATGAATCATCTCTGGAGACTTATGTAGAAGGGGATTTCCTACAATTAATGGGCTTTGTGTAGGCATGCTGAGTGGTGCCTGCATTGAGTACTGGAAGTTGAAGTGGACTCCTTGATGTTGTGCCCAGACAGCTTCTGGTATGTGAGATGGAATACCACCATGTGAGGGGCGTGTAAGATTGCATATTGTATGCCAGAAGCGTGCGCTGTTGTTATTCTTTGCATCTGAGTATAGCTTGGCCCATAGGTCTTCACTGCGAGTTCTATTGATTGCCCACTTCAGCTTTTTTGGTGACTGTTTTTGATGCCTTAGGGTTTCGAGCAGGTCTGGATTCCCTGGTCTGCCGTGGAGGAGCCTTATGGTGGAATACATTTTCCTTTTTGCATCTCGCAATGCGACTCTGTGGACATGCGGCAAGCGTATTGCTGAAAGGCCTGTGAGTCGCCAGGTGGTGACTGACTCCGCAAAACTATTGCTTAGTCTGGTGGTTAGCAGTTCCCACTTCAGCACCTCACTGCTTTATTTTGCTTCTAGTTTGACTGCCAGGTCCATTGCTGCATTAGACACAAGCTCTATGTTCGACTGTGCGCATTTAACCCATTTGTAGTGTAAGAAGTAATAAGTGGGATGCTTGCTTTATCCATTTTGGAAATTATCAGGTTAAGGGCTAGTTCTTGTGGACAATGATCTCTCTCGCTCCTGTCTCCTAGGTGGTAAGTGGCTATTTGTTTTAACACTGGCAAATTGACAAAGGTGTAGTCGATTGTTGTGGAGGCTGTTGTTAAAAAATATGTTGCTGTGTGTGGTGAGTCTTCCCGAAATCTTCCATTCAAGGCTCTTAACTGTAGTTGCTCTAGGCCTTTGAGTAGTGTCCTGTTTATCGTCGTGGGTCACTCGTGGTAATTGGTCCCCTGTGTTGGAAGACCCCAGGCACTGGAAAGAGTGATTGCTGCTTCATCTGTGGAAGCTCCAAGTAGATGCAAGTTGAAGTCGCATGATATGATGATGTTGGCTGTTTCAGCTATTTCTCCACTACTTATAAGGTTTTCAAGTTGTTCCACCAGCTTGGTAGCATTGTTAGATTTGAGCTTAGGATGAAGGTAAGTATTTATTAGAACTATCTCTTGTGTGGGCACATCCATAGAGGTGGCAATTATTAAGGTGTTAGTAAATTAAAGGGTGGAGACCAGAGGGGTGGCTCTGACTGACAGTGCTAGAGGGATGTAGGTAGCCAGGCCACCCAGCAGGAGACCGTACTTTGCTTTTCCGATTGTTTCTCCGCATAGTGCAAAGTGCCAGAATTATGAAAACTCAGTGAGCTGAAAAGAGTTTTCCACCCAGGCCTAGTGTAGAGTGCAGTGGCATAGAGTAGAGTGGTATTTAGTAGAATAATGTAGACTTGAGTGGCATAGAGTCAAGTGGCATTGAGTGGAATAGCTAAGAGTGCAGTGGCATAGAGTGGAGTGATGTAGAGTTGAGTTGTGTTGAGTAGAGTGGAATAGTGTGGAGTGGCATAGAGTTTAATAACATTAAGTGGAGTGGCTTAGAGTGGAGTGGTGTAACATGGAGTGGCGTAGAGTTGAGTGGCATATAGTGGAATAACAAAGAGTGGAGTGGTGTAGAGTGGCATAGAGTGGAGTGGTGTAGAGTGTAATACTGTAGAGTAGAGTGGTGTAGAGTGGAGTAGTGTAAAGTAGAATGGCGTAGACTGGGATGGCATTGATTGGAGTGGCATAGAGCAGAGAGACACAGAGTGGAGCAGCGTAAAGTGGATTGCATTGAGTGGAATAGTGAAATTGAGTGGCCTAGAGTAGAGTAGCATAGAGTGGAGTGACATAGAGTAGAGTGGTATACAGCAGAGTGGGGTAGAGTGCAGTGGCATAGAGTGGAATAGTATTTAGTTGAGTGGTGTAGAGTAGAGTGACCTACAGTGGAACAACGTAGTGTGGAGAGGCATAGAGTGTAGTGGCATAGAGTGTAGTGGAGTAGACTGGAACAGGGTAGAGTGGAGTAGTGTGTCGTAGAGTAAAGTGACATGTAATAGAATTGAGTAAGGTAGAGTGGATTGGTGGAAAGTGGAAAAGCATAAAGCGGAGTGGTGTCGAGTGGAGTGGCAAAGAGTGGAATACTACAAATGATTTACAAAAGACGGGGCATAAATCACACAACACTTGTCACTGTCAGGGAACTGGTAATTAATGTGGGTGCACTGGGAAAAGAGTCAGTCCTCTTCACCCCTTGATTCGACCATGAGCCCTAACATGCAATCAAATAAAAACCCAAGCACCAGTCACATCAAACAGCTGGTTACATTTAAACATCCAGATTACTTAAACCCATGGGAAAGTCCTTCATATTCGACTTTCATGTAAATCTAAAAACATTCTGTTATGTATTCATGTAATGGAAGAAAGAACTCAGAAGAGCTTTTTTGCCAAATATTCTTTATAGACATGTCTTTTGTTTGGGAACAATGAGTTTGATGGAAAGGACATACAAAGACCGCAGGATACTTACTTTTTGTGGGCAATCCGCCTTTGATGTGTGATTTAACAATTCGTTTGAGACCTGGTAGGTATTTGTACTGGACACAAGCTGAGACATGAGAATACAGAGGTAACACATTTGGGAGCCTTGAAGAAGTCCTTGAATGGGGCGCAACACATTGGCTACTTGTAGAAGGAATTTGTGGATAATGAATAAAGAATCTTTTGCAAAAAAAGCAGAGACACTTCTGAGGACTTTCTTCAATTATATGAATACATAGCAGAATGTTTTTGGATATACATGAAAGTCGAATATGAAGGACTTTCCCATGAGTTTATATAATCTGGATGTTTAATTGTAACCAGTTGTTTGATGTGACCAGTGCTTGGGTCTTTTTTTTGATAGAATGGAGTCCCGTAGAGTGGAGTGGCATAAAGTAGAATGGCATAGAGTGGAGTGGCATAGAATGGAGTGGCATAGAGTTGAGTGGTGTAGAGCTGAGTGGTGTACCATGGAATAACATAGAGTTGAGTGGCATAGAATGGAATAGCATACAGTAGAGTGGAGTTGCATAGAGTAGAGTGGTAGACAGCAGAGTGCCATAGAGTGCAGTGGCATAGAGTGGAATAGCAAAGTGGATTGGTATAGTGTGGAGTCTTGTACAGTGGAATAGCATAAAGTGGAGTGGAGTACAGTGGAGTGGCATGAAGTGGAGTGGAATAGAGTGGAGTGGTATAGACTATAATAGCTGAGAGTGGAGAGGTGTAGAATGGAATGGAGTGTCATAGAATGGAGTGTTGTATCATAGAATTGAATGGTGTAGAGTGGATTGGTGTAAAGAGGAATACAATAAATTGGAGTGGTGTTGAGTGGAGTGGCGTAGAGTGAAATAGCATACTGTGGAGTGGCATATAGTGATGCAGAGCTGAGTAGCTTAGAGTGGAATAGCATAGAGTAGAGTGGAATGGCATAGAGTGGAGTGGCACAAGGTAAAATGCCATAGAATGCAGAAGCCTAGAGGGGAATAGTGTGGTTTAGCTCACCACCTCCATTGCTCTTGGCCTACCCTGCCTCATGGTCTTCACCCACTGTGACAGATAACAGCAGCAAGGAGCGAGGAGTACTGTTAGGCAGTGGTGAGTCTCTGGTGTGATCGACCTGACGCATCGCAGCAGAATTCAGGCAGCAGCCACAGAGTTGAATCGGAGGGGAACGTAAACGGTCTGTCCAGGCTCCAATGCGTTTTTTTTTTCTCAATGGGCTTCCCCACCTCATTGCAGAAACACACAAAAGCAAGTCCTGCACAAGCATATATTTTGCACCGATTATCTAGATACAACTTTGTCTGCCTCATATCACACAGCAGTAACAAAGCAAGCATGGGCTCAAGGCCTATTTTCGAAAGTTCTAATTGCACAGCTGTGTGCTCAAAACCTTCAGATCCCTCCTTAGCCCTCTCAAACTTGCAACAGGCAATAACATGCATACCGCTCTTAGCAGCCTTTGCACTGTGGATAAGCTGGCAACTGTAGTACTCGGACATCAATCTCTTTGGAGCACGTAACGCGGGAGTGCACAGGGCAGAGGTCAATAATTGCAGTATGTACAGAAGTAAACCCCCTACACGGTCCAAAATCAGTCACTGAGGGGGAAAGCATCCCCTGCTTCCGCGATTACCCGGTATATAGTATAGCCCAAGGGCACCCAGGCCCCAACTCATCCCAGTCATCCCCCAAGGTTCCAATATTAGGTCTTATCATGCAGTTCTTTCAAGCCCCACATACCCTTGGGAATTCACCTGCTGCAAACCCTACTAGAAACATGCAACACTGATGGCAAAGAGACGCACCACCTAAGGTCTGCTTAAGCAAGTTCCACGCCCCAGGAGCTCAGTACGCTCCAACTAGGAAAATAAGGTCTTGTTCCTGCCCAAGACTGTGCTGATCACCAGGGAATGTTCAACCCAATTTCCGGCATCCCATCAACACAGTATTTAACTCCTTGGCCTTAGAGTCTTGGGAGCGGGGACAAATAACCCCTTAAAATGCCCTAAACCCTGAAGTGCCTTTGAAACACTTTCAAGTAATCTCTTCACAAATCCATCATCATAACTCATCCACTTTCCAGGCCTTAACTCAGGACTCTTTTCTTGATCCATCTAGACCGAGCATGAGCGCAACTGGGCATTCAAACACAATCACGATCTGGGAGAAATTTCTGCATCTTTTTTTCACAGTCCAAAATAGAAAAAAAGTTGGAGCTCACCCGAAGCTGTTTAGAACTCTATATGCAACAAGGCAATCATCCCCGGATACACATGACATTAATAGCTGGGGGAACTGCAACTGGCCTCCATCAGTGCTGCACAAAACACCATGACCAGAGCATTGATATGGCAGTCCACCAAAGTGGAGTTCCAAATAGGTCTCCTGAAGCTGATCGCACAACTCTACATGGAACTAAGGCCCTGATTTATACTTTTTTTGCGCCACTTTACCATCCTTTATTGATGCAAAAGCAGCACAGACTTACAAAATGCAATTGTGTTGTTCATGTTTGCGCCTCTTTAGCATAAAAAAATGATGGTAATGCGGTGCAAAAAAAGTATAAATCAGGGCCTAAGTGCTAAGATGGACCTCATCAGAAATAAAATCCAAGGCTGTCTAGAAGACAGACCGCTCTCCTGTTCATGAACAGCTATAATTAACAGTTGGGCCTTTCTTTCAGATGTCCTAATCAAACTTGTTGCCATATTTTGAAGTTAGATGACCCCTTCAAGGCTAGGAGGTCAACTGGTCTTCATAGTCAAAACCCAGTGACAGAAGATCTAGAAGGGCCACACTTCATTCCAATAATAAATATGACATACAGGGGGTCATTACAACCCTGGCGGTCCAAGACCGCCAAGGCTGTTGTGACGGAAGCACCGCCAACAGGCTGGCGGTGCATTCCGGGTCATTATGGCGGCAGCGGAAGCTCTCCGGTTGCACCGCTGGGGCAGGCGGTTTTCTGCCACAATGACCGCGGTGTGCTGAAATCCGCCAGGGCAGCGCTGCTAGCAGCGCTTCCCAGGGGATTACGAGTCCCTGTACCGCCAGCCTTTTCCTGGCGGTTTGAACCGCCATGAAAAGGCTGACGGTATGGGGAGTCGCGGGGCCCCTGGGCAGTGCAGGGGCCCCCTGACAGGGCCCCGTGCAGCTTTTCACTGTCTACACAGCAGACATTGAAAAGCGCGACGGGTGCAACTGCACCCGTCGCACGGCCACAACACCGCCGGCTCCATTTGGAGCCGGCTCCCGTGTTGCAGCTGAGATCCCCGCCGGCCCAGCGGGGATCTCAAAATGACCGCGGCGGGAGTGCGGCTGCATTGGCGGACGCCCGGCAGTGAGATCTTGGCGGGCGGCATAATGAGGGCACAGTCTGCAACCAAACCCTAGCATCTTCAGCTCATGCTCCCAGAAAAATCCACAATTCACAACCATAGACTGTTTTCCCAGCTCTAGCACTCAGCCAGCTAGAAAGGACAACACGGAGGCCCCATCCAAGCCTAGTACACTCAGGGGCTCAGGCAACAACACGGAGGCCCTACCCAGCCTTTTACAGCTAGGTGCACCACTCTCCAGGAGGACCAAGAAAAAACTAAAAAAAACAAGACAAAGGACCACAAAGATCAAAAGAGTAGCATCCCTGGTAACCACTCAAAATCAGCACCCATAAGCAGAGAATGACAGAAATTGACTCTGCCAAATTGTACCCGATATTCGTGGCTAGGCAAGGCATTAACATCATGAAAAATCCTGCAGTAAAAGGATCAGACACTAAGGGCCTGATTTAGATCTTGTTGGAATTGTTCATGCAGGTTAATTTCGTTGGAGCTCTTGCCTGCTGCCATGACAGTCTGCCTGCTGCATTTAGATGTTGGTGGCCCCACAGATGAATGACCGCCTGAGTCCTCCCAGTTCCGCCAAAAATCCTCACTCGGGTCGACAGCGCAATTAGATACCATGACTGGTGGTGGGACTCCAGCCACTTTCCCACTGAGATAATTATGATATGCCTTTCCACCAAGGCAACTGTAGCGGTGTTACCTTGACACCTAAGTTGGAAAATTGGAAGGGAAATGTTGTAAAAACCTACCTTTTTTAATCATTTTCACTTATGTTTTCTACTGGACCTGGCTAGACAAGACCTGCCATCGCTGCTGCCATTGGACCAAAGAGGACTGCTGCAGCTAGCCTCAGGGTTAGGGATTCCTCATTATCTGTGTACATGGTGTGGTCACTGCACATGAGCTCAGAACCATGAAGTCATATTCATCTCACAATATTTTAAAAAAAATACCTGTGACATGCCTATGTCAGGAAAACATTTATGCCAGAGATTGATGGGGACGCACTGGTACAAGACACATATCGAACACATACATAATTGTTATTTTGGTGTCAATATTCTTTACCAAATGAATGCTGGAACCACAATACCAATGCCATCACACTTGTCAACCATGCCCATGTGAGCACATTTCAAGGGGATCTGTACCTGTAATTTGTGATTTCAATAGTACAAGTAAATTACTATGTGTATGTGTGTGTGAGATTTGATTGGTTGAGTTGAAGGGAGCTGGAGTGGGTGATGTGGTTGTGTCAGTGTGTATGCAACTTGCATATGGGACTGATGTTGTGTATGTTTGGTTGTGTGTTGTGTTGCTGTGTGCAACATTCAGGAGTTGTTGTGATGTGTGTTTTTGTGCTTTTGTGTGAGTGTTTTTGTATCTGACGGTGTTTATGTGTTGGTTGTTGTGTTTCTGTTCTATATGGGTGAGGTGTCCATACTGTGTGCAGGTTGTGTCATGGATTTATGGCAATGAGTTTTTTCAACAAGTACATGTTGTGTTGTGGTGGACTGGCAATGGATAACAGTGTTTTTGAAGTGTGTTGTATGGTGCGTTGCGCAGGGGGACACTTATGGCTATGGTACAGTGTGTGTGTGTGCAACTTACCTCTACTCCATATCCACTGCCATTGTACAATGTGCATTGACTCCCGCAGTGGTCTCCTTCTGTCAGCATGTTGCCATCAGTATACAACCTGCAGACCTGTAACATCTAAATATGGTCAGCGGGAACTGTCCAGCCTGACATCTAGGAAGAGCACTCCATCATGGCAGTCATCGGCTCAGCCGCAATACATCTAAATGCAGTGGTCGGAACCCCGTCAACATCATAGAGTACTCAGGTCTGCTTGGGTCTGCTGCGGTGGCCGATCGGCGGTAATACCACCAAGATTTAAATTGGGTCCTACGATTTCCACACTCACACAGAAAGAGAAGAAAAGGCAGGATCTTGGCAGGGCAAGCCTGGACTCACATACTCTATCTCCTCAACTGATAAGCAAGGAGACGGCGGACTGATGCACTCAAGTTGCTTTCATCAACAAGCCAAGCACTACTTGGGCCCCCACCAATGTAACTATATTGTTACATGGCCACCCGAATGCTTCGCCAATCATTGGCTCCATTCAAAATGTGCCTTCAACAGTGGAAGCCCTGGGCACTGTTCCAACTAATCTTCTCATGTCACACAGTGCCCTAACACTGGAACAATTGATCTTAAAAGCAAGATCAGGCACCCTAGAGATAGTGCTAACCCCTAGATACCACATTAATGGTCAACATGACATCTTAAACAGAGGCAACATACTTCAACTACTCAAATATATGCCATCTTTGGCTCACATTAATTCGGACGATCTCGTCTGGGTTACGGTCCAAACACTCCCTAGTGACAACCATGGTGAGTCAATTCTGGTAGGCCCATGTCAACAAACACATCAGCCCACCATGCTTAAGGATGTATCCCAGGTTATGGAATGGGGAATAGAAATCAAACAAAACCAACCAGAGAAATATGTGCATGTGTTACACACCCTACCCCCAAAGAAGGAAACCTATTCCATTAGGCGAGGGACAAATAGCACAGAACATGTCAATAAACATCAAGCTGAGCTCAAGATGCTCAATGTCTTTAAAATAACATGCATAAACAATTAAAGGGCCACATATTCCTTGGATGACAAAATGGACCGCAAATATATTCAGTGGGTTTTCCCCTTTCAGGGTTCCCTCCTATGACATCCCTAACACCACCCACACTCGAATTCAAGGCAAAGATCCCAGGGTGGCCGTCTCCAGCCCACATTTAACAATCATTTCTTGGAATGTGGCAGGCCTCGAGAAAATCATCAAAGGCAACTCAGCTCTTGGAAACATTCAGGCCCTAATTTTTACAATGGCAATAAATGTCACCTACCGTTGTGGTGACGGCCGCCAAATACCCGTTGCTGCGGCTAACATCAGTCTGACATAATATGACCACAGCCAGATTTCTGCCACAAGAAGGGCAGAAATCCAGCTGTGGCCATGCTGGCAGACGGTGTTAAGTTGGCGCTGCTACCACCAGCAGCGCCACACCAGTAGACCGCTGCAAGCCATACTTTGTCAAATAAAACATCCGGGCGTTGTTCTGCTGGTTGGCGCTGCTGGCGATAGCAGCACCCCGTCTCGTCCCCTGCTGGAAGACCCCCTGGATGCAGGTAAGACGGGTTTCAGACAGGGGGTGGGGGGCGTTGTGTGTGTGTGTGTGTTGGGGTGTGTGCATGAATGAGTGAGTGTGTGCGTGAATGCGATTGAGTGTGTAGTGTTGTTTTCATGTGTGTGTGCATGTGTGAGAATGTGTGTATGAATGGAAATGTGAATGTGTGTCCGCATGTCAGTTTGAATGTGTGTACGGATGTGTGCGTGAATGAATGGATGCATGCATGTATGCCTGTGTCAGTGAGTGTGTGAATGCGTGGTGTGTGCCTGCGAGTGTGCGTGTATGGGGGAGGATTGGAAGGGGGAGCATGGATGGGGGGGGTGTGGGGGTCATCTGGGGAGTGTTGGGGGGGTGGCTGGGCCTCCTAAAAGTGACAGGGAAGTAATTCCCTGTCACTGGTAGGGCCTACCGCCATGGTTTTCGTGGCATTACGAACACCACAAAAACCATGGTGGTAGGCAGAGTCATAATGCCGTCGGCAGTACAGTAGCAGCCACCGGGTAAGAGATTGTTATCTCCAGTCCGGCAGCTGCTACTGCCATGGTGGTCGGTGTGGTATATTGGCGGGCTGGCTCCAGCCAACCCGCCAATCTCATAATGTGGCGGTATGTACCGCCAGCCTGTTGGCGGTAGTACCGCTACATTTACACCAACATCCGGGGTCATAATGACCCCCTCAATGTTTTCAGGAGACATGTGCCACCAGAACAACAATGCTTCCAGGTTACTATGAATTTCCTATCCCATCAAGAAAGCGTAAAATCTTTGGTTGATTCTCTGGCAATATCTCCAGTTTTTTGTTAAACACACTTGTAAAATGAAAGCCACTGCAAAACTCACCAATTCAAACGCACTCCAAGCTCTACTTATTAAAGTATTAAAGGTTTAAAGTGTAACTTCCAACCTTACTGAATTCTGCTAATCAATTGTTATCTCAAGCCTGCACAGCACCTGAAAAAAAGACCTCAAGTTATCTAGTAACCACAAGTGAGGAGCTACTAAGTAAGTATGATTCTCATATGCCAATAATGGCCAAAAACTTTAACAACAAGGACTTAGGCAGTCATATTAAACCAAAAAGCCCATCTACAGATGCTGCACAATTTTGGAGCCTCTTTAACAACTATAGGCTAGTCTCCGTGCAATCCTTAAAAGAAACTAATGACCGTCAGTGCCAAATTCATCCCACATTCAGGAACATATCTAATATGGATTACATTTTCATTTGTGAACTGCTAACATCCAAGCTCCACACCTTTGAAGTAGATGACAGGGGTGAAAGTGACCATAGACCTCTGGGAGCAACTCTACAATTGAGTTTCAAAACCTCACCACAATTACTGTCAACTGGGGAAACAAACAGGGAAGAATGTCACAAGGTCCTCTCCAGAATTAAAATGGTCAGTCAACCTTCGTGAAAAATTACTCATCTGGATTAAAACAAAGTTAGCTACTAAACCATCCAGCACACTTACACCAATGGTGCACTCGGAGGAACTTGGCACAGTACTTCGAACAGCTCTGCCAAGAAGAAATCCCCTTACTCTCTTGACTTCCTCCCTCACTACAACCAAGGAACTGGACACATACAAGTGCAATCTCTGAAGAGCCTTGGTGGAAGGAAGAGGCAAAAAAAACTATTGCGGAGAAACGATCTCAGCATACAGAGCAGCTTATTGTCGGAATGTACAGCATCAAAAAACAAAAATGAAGTGAAATGGTTAAAGATCTCCACGATCCTACAAGAGAAGAATCACTCCTACTTTTGGAAGTACATAAAAAGCCATAGCAACTTCATCCAGCCTAAGGAGAATAGCATGGCAGAAAGGGAGTTGATCAACTACATTAAGCTCGATATACACAGATAACCAGGTAAAAGAAATAACATCCACCCACACATCTCCCTCCCCAGACTCTCAAGCTCAATCAGCTTCCCCTATCACAGAGGCCCCAGGCATAGCCACTGTATGTAAATGGTGCTTCCAGACCTAACTGTATCCCCACCTCTATCTTCAAAAACAGCACAACGCTTTTGGTCTGGAATACTCAACCTGCTTTACAACTATGCCTTTTCTACTGCAACAACTCAAATCTTACGGAGTGGGTCCGATTCACAAAAAGTGAGACTGCTCAAACCTGGCAAACTACCAGCTCATTGACCTTTTATATTTGCAAGCAAAAGTCTATGCTCATATTCTAGCGGAAGAGCAGTAAGCTGGGCAACAGAAAAAAGCATCCTCCCACAGTTTCAATCCTGTTTCAGGCCAGAAAGTTCCATGCTGGACACATGATAGCATTGGTGTACCTGTTGCATCGAGCCACACAAAGGAAACACCCCCTCCTTGTTTTCCTGCTTTGTCGACTACAGTGCAGCCTTTGAAAGGATGGATCAAGGCAAGCTGTGGGAGATATTAACAACCTGGGGATCCCTCCCTTGCTCCTTAAGTACATAACATCCTTATACCATGGGGCGTAGGTGCAGACAGAAACAGGCCCCACCATAGCAACTGCAAATGTCCCTACCAACAAAGGACCTGAACAGGGCTGTGTGTTGGCCCCTCTTCTTTTCAATCTTAACATGGCTGACTTGGGCAAAGCAATGGAAGGTGCTAGTTTAGTTACCCCAAGGCTGGGTAGGGTTTGTCTTCCAATTCTGCAGTATACAGATGACATTGTGATCATGGACCAAACAAAAGTAGATTTACAGAGAGCCCTCAACACACTTCACAGGTTCAGCCAGGTGAATTAACTTCAGGTGAACCAGGGAAAGACCAAAATTGTCATCTTTGGATAATAGCCCAATATGAAACAAGTATACTGGTGGCTTGGGACCTACAAATAACAACTGCTGCAAACTACAACGATCTAGGAGTTTGGTTCACTAAAGGGGCCAAACCCACGGATTACTTAAAACATCTTAGAAGAAGAGTGCTGGGGTCATCCACAGTCTGAAGTGCCTAAATAGTCGCCTGTAAAGTCCCATCAGTGGAGCCGATGCTAAAACTCTTCAGAGCAATATTGACTCCAGCTTTAAATTATGGCTGTCTATCCTTCCTCGGGTCACTGGAAATACTTTTTATGAACATCCAAATTTAAGCATATAAAAAAATATTCTATGCACCACAGCAAGCCAGACGAGTGAGGCTGAGACTGGAGCTGGGCATCAAGAGATCACCCCTTGATTGCCAAGGGCATGTATTAAAATATTATAAAATGACCTTGCGCGCCCCTGAGAACACACTTAAAGCACAACTTAAAACAATGTTAGAGGACTAGGATTCCCCATGGCAAGAGCCTTTAGTAGAGGGAATTGGTAAAGTGAAAATTGAAGCTGCCAACCTACAGTGGCAGGAAATATCATTCTCAACTTGGAAAAAAGCGGTGAAAGAACAGATCATGAAAATCTAATTTGAATGGGATACCGAAAGGCTCTGTTGCAGCTCCACCCTCTGGGCACTTGAAGTCTCCCACATGCCAGGGAAGCCTAATCCTTATTTTTACCAAGCCCTTACGGCCCATACACTCAGGAAAATAATTTTCATGAGGCTCGTTGCCCTCCCAATTACAGATCTCAACCCCTCCTGGGCAAGGCAGGATGAGGCAATATCCTGCAGAATTGGCAACTACTGCAGAGAATCTTGGCTCCACCTGCTGTGCTTTTGCCCCTAACTTGCCAGAGACTGTCACCAATTGTTACTCCCCTTATTCCGAGCCAATAGAATAAGATCTTGTAAAAAAGCCTCAGATTTGTGTTCTTCCACCAATACTCCAATGACCTTAACAGTATTGGGGAAATTTATGGACGTCATTCGATCCACACTTCTTAACATCACGCTAGGTTGACAACGGATCAGTTCCAGCATATCTTATGCACTTTTTCCTCCTCTCTCTTCAGGTCCGGAGTATGAACACCCCAAAAATCTTAAAGGACATTAGCAAAGACAATCTGGCCCTTGTAGCTAGACAAGCTGCATTACGAGCACTCTGCACTTTCTTGCCTTTTGCACTAATTCTGTGTTCTTCACCCTATGCACTTTCTACTTAGAGCAGTTTGAATGTAAAATAAGAAGTGACAATGCGCACGTTTCTCGGTGATGGTGTTATTTTTTTTAAAGAATTCTATTGTCGCTGATAATGCTATTTCTTTTAAGAAATATTGCTTATAGCATTTTTAACATGGTTTTAAATATCTTTTACATTTGCACTTAGGAAACCACTGTGTTCTGTTGTTTGCATGTAATGCTTTTAACTAATTGAATATTAATACATTAATTCATACTTGTAATCATTTGAAGTGGTGAATAACTTGTAAATGAAACTTAAAAAGATAACTTTAACATTTTTAATGTGTGTGTATTTTAAATTGGTGTGTATAAGGAGAATACCTTTTCCTACCTGTTACTAAGCTTTAACATTTATTGTTTTATTGAATTTAAATGTTTTTACATTTTTTAAACAAAAATGTGTTTGAAATATTAGATTCCAGTGTCACAAGGGAAGATTTGTTATGTGGAGTATTGTACAGTACAGTGGAGAAAAGTGTTGTAAAGTATATTGTTATAGAGTGGGGTATTGTAGATTGGAATAGAGTGGCATAGATTGTAGTAGCATATCATAAAGGACAGTAAAGTATTATATATTGTAGTGGCATGGTGTCTCGTATAGCGGAGTCAAGTATTGTAGACTGGATCAGCGACTTGTACTGTAGAATGGTGTGCCAAACAGTGGAGTAGGGTATCGTAGACTGACATGAAGTGGAGTAGACATTTTTAGAGTAGAGTAGAGTGAAGTAGTGTCATAAAGTGGACAATCGTCAAGTGGAGTGTTGTAGAGTACAGTGGAGGAGAGTATTGTAGAGTGGAGTGCTTTGTCATATAGTGGCATATAACATAGAGAGAAGTTGAGTGGCATGTCGTTGAGTGTCATACAGTGTAGTACAGTGACGTAGAGTGGGTGGGTATAGAGTAGAATAGAGTGGCATAGAGTGGCATAGAGTGTAGTACTGTGTTGTAGAGTAGAACTGCATACAATGGAGAAGAGTGTTGGACAGTGGAGCGACATAGAGCAGAGTATAGTACAGTGGTGTAGAGAGGAATAAAGTGTAGTAGAGTGGAGTATAGAGGAATACAGTGGAATACTATACAGTGGAGTATAGAAGAATGGCTTGGCATAAAGTCGAATAGCATGGAGTGGTGTGCTGTGGAGGTGTGTAAGGTGGAGTAGGGTACAGAGGATAAGCATAGAGTGGGTGGCATACATTGAAGTGGTGTAGTGTACAGTTGGAGAAACTGTTATAAAGTGGATTGGCTTTTCATGCAGTAGAGTGGAGCTCTGTATCGTACAGTGTTGGAAACTGTTGTAGAGTGGAGTAGAGTATTGTACAATAGAGTGTACGGGCATAGAGTTTAGTGTAATTCGGACAGTGGAGTGTATTGAGATAGAGTGGAAGAGTCTAGTGGTGTGCCTCACAGTGTAGCAGAGTTTTGTAGGGTGAAGTTAAATGGAGTGGAGGACAGTACACTGGAGTGTCATAGAGTGGACTTGAGTTCAGTGGAGTGGCATAAAGTAGAATAGCATAGACTGGAGAAGCTTAGACTGGAGTGGCGCACAGTGGAGTGGCATAGAGTGTAATAGCATATAGTGTAGTATTGTACAGTGGGGTGGTGTAAAGTGCAATAATGCATAGAGTAGTAGTGCTTAGTTGATTGGTGTGCAGTGAAGTGGTGTAAACTTTAGTATTGTATTGTGGGGTAATGTAGAATATAATAGCACATAGTGGAGTAACATACAGTAACGTGGGGTAGAGTTAAATTCCATACAGTAGAGGGGCAGAGTTTGAAAATGTGTACAGTGTAATAGCATAGATTGGAGTAGGGTACAGTGGAATAGGATAGAGGTGAGTACAATGGAGTGGCATAGACTAGAATATCATAGAGTAAAATAGCATACAGTGGAGCGGCATACAGTGATTTGGTGTGGAATGGAGTGGTGTACAGTGCAGTGGTGTAGAGTGAAATAGCACATAGTGGAGTGGTGTTCAATGGACTAGTGAGGAATGGAGTGGCATAACGTAAAGTGGTGTACACTAGAGTGATGTAGATTGGAGTAGCATATAATGGAGTAGCATACAGTGAAATAGCACAGAGTGGAGTGGTGTACAGTAGAATGCCATAGACTGGAATAGCATATAGTGAAGTAACGTATCGTCAAGTGGTGTAGACTTGAGTGGCATCGAATGGAACAGCGTAGAATGAAGCCGAGTGAAGTGGAGTGGGATAGAGTTTTACAGTATACAGAAGAGTGGAGTACAGTGGAGTCGTGTGCAGTGAAGTGCCGTTCAATGTAAAAGCATAGAATGAAGTTGAGTAGAGTGGAGTGGCATACACTGGAGTGGCTTAGAGTGAAATAACATACAATGGAGTGGCATACACGGTAATAGTGCAGAGTGGAATAGCACACACTGGAGTAGCGTATAGCAGAGTGGTATAGAGTGGAGTGGCGTACAATGACGAGTCATAGAGTGGAGTTGAATACAGTATAATAGCGTAGAGTGGACTGGCATGGAGTGGAATTGTGTACAGCATAATAGCCTAGAGTGGAGTTTTGTGCATTGGAGTGGAATATAGTGTAATAGTATAGAGTAGAGTGGCGTACAGTGGAGTGGTATATCTTGGAGGGTGTACACTGGAGTGTCATACAGTAGTGTAGTTAGATTGAAACAGTATACAGTGCAGTGGCGCACATTTGTGTGGAGTGGTGTAGAGGGGAGTAGCGTACAGTGGAGTGGCATTCAGTGGAATAGCGTAAAGTGGAGTGTGGTACAGTGGAGTGGCATCCAGTGGGATACATTACAGTGGAGTGGTATAGAGTGGAATAGCATGTAGTGGGGTAGCGTCCAGAGGAATGGCGATCAGTGGAGTGAATTAGAGTGGAGGGCATGCAGCTTGAGACCGTAGAGTGTAGTGGTGTACAGCGGTGCTGCATATAGTGTAATACCATAGGGTGGAGTGGCATAGAGTGGACCCTCATACAGTGGCATTACATATGGATGGATGTGAAATTTAGCAGCAATGTAGATTATGGTGTGCAAAGTAATGAAAAACAGTGAACTGTGCTGCTTTGCGTTTTCCAGATTTACCACTCAGTGCAGGGCCACGCATGGTGACCTTGCTTTGTTTTGCAAATCTGACTTAAGTATTGGATTGCCCATGTGTGATGCAAGGGTACTGCAATCCAATAATACAGGTAGGCATTAGTTATATTTTGGGCTATGGTATGCTTAATAACTTTGCAGTATACTATGGTACATGGTAATGACAAGCCAGTATATAATTAGATAATTAATGTTTTTAGAGAATGAAAAGGCAGCCATATTGTTTTTACTGTATTTTGCCTGTGTTCATTGTTAGGGTATTAAATACATGTAAGTAGTAGGTCCCTACGTATTACCACTTTATTAAAGTGGTAATGGATAGGGAAACTTATTTACATTTTTAAACATATTTTGCAAACGATTTATACCCATGCACCACGGTAGTTTCACAAACATTTGTGAAATTCTGCGAAAGTACTGTAGTGACACATATCACTATGCTTAAATGCCCTAAACGGTAAAATGCTTCTCCTACTTAACTTCAGTACCCAAAAAGCATCTTTTCTGCACTATAATGTATAATCCTGCCTAATTTCATGTAAATTCATGTAGCCATTTTCACGCTACATCAAATGCAACAGTTGGCACTTTGCGCTTTTATTTGCTATTTTCACCTAAATCTTTAAAATTGTATATATTAGGATCTACTTATTGGATTATTGTTGTTTTGGTCTTGCTTTTGTCAACTAAATGTTCTCTATCTTTCTAAACTGGTGTGGAATTTTTTTGGGTGTTTTCACTGTGTTAACTGTAATTTAAGTGCTGCACAAATACTTTGCACATTTTAAGTTAAAAGCCTTGCTTTTGCAAGAAGAAATTTGTCAGTGCGCCTTCCTATTTTGACCTTTCTCAATGTGACCACATTTAATCAAAATATGTTCATACTCTGTTCTGTTAGGATATGTAATGAAGTCTATCACAATCCCCAGTGCACCATTCACTAATCTCATCTCGCCTGTTAGGTTTTGTCTCAAAATGATACTGAAATTTTTACAGAGCTTTAGAGTCTTCTCTAAACCAGGAGTATGTAAATCTGGTTTCCCTAGTGATTCCAGTTTCTTACCACTGATTGACATAGTCATAAGTTTAAACATTGATGTTCCATTTTGTATTTATTTCCAAGAGTCACTATCTCCTGTTTTTCCAAATGAAGCTTTCTAAGCACTCATCCAATGTTGGCATTCAGCACACAATCTGTTTCTGGGTTTTATAGGGTGTTGCAGTATGGAAGCTGTGTGGGAATAGAGATCTAACCTTGTGATAAGCAGCATCTTTTTGAGCTTGTTTGCTAATTATTCCTTTTCTCATGTCTTTTAATATACTACCATACTCTGGATCTGCTGCCTGTCTCATATTTTCTGTCAACACAGCATATTGGAAATGTAACCATGTGTTAATATTTCCAATAACCCCTAATTGCTTTTTAGCTTCTTCAGGCGCACGTTTAAAAAAATCTGGTTGACCTTTGACTGGAATCAACTATAGAAGGTCACCAAAAACTATGATGTGTTTACCACAAAACAAAACATCATGGTCAGTTTTGAGGACCTTTTTCAACCTCAGGTGAATGAAAGCTAGCGTAAGGTTTAATACCTTGCTAACTACATCAATAATCAGAACTTTGACATTCTTGAAAACTCTGGACACTTCATGACAAGCATACCCAGATAAATCAGGTATCATAGTTTATTGTCATGTTCCACAGGCAACATAAGTAGTCTTGTTGTGAGCAGTTAGTCCAGTAGGAGCAGTCACAAAACATGATAGATCACAGCTAGCCTTGAATGTTTACAAGTACATTCAGACGTTATCATACAGCAGCCCAGGCTCTTCAGATTCTGTTATTTGCTCAAACTCTGTAGCTGTCCTTCATTTTGTTTGAAATCAAACATCCTAATGCTGTCACTAGACCTATAGCATTTTCTATTATAACTATGGGTGCTTCATTTTCAATCATAGGCTGGCCAAGGGGATCTTCACTATTAGGCCTTGAGCTCTGGCTATTTTGTGAGCTGTCCTTTGCAACGTCTACAGCAATTGTTTCCTCCTGCTGGATTTCATTATTTAACATTTTTGATATGTGAGAAATACTTCACACTGAATGCTATTTTTACCTGCATTGAAAGCATTTTCATAGCAGTCATAGTCACCTAACAGTTCAGTTTTTGAATGCCAAAGTTGCAAGAGATCCAGATAAAAGAATTATTGAGACTAAGTTTTCCATGTCCTACTAGCCATCCATTGCAGATCATCACCAAAAACTTTCCTTGCTCAGTGTTCTCAACTACATTATTTCTGTATGTATAATACTGCAGTACTTCATACACCACATGTTTTCTAGATGGACACTTCGATTATGGTAATAGGTGTCCATCATATTTATTTTAAGGGGTTCAGTGCTTTCTGGATCAAACTGAGCAAGATGCTCAGTTTTAGTAAACAGTCTCAACACACATTTTCATGTTGATGCCAGGTCTAAACTAGCCCAAACTATTAATTTCAACTTCCATTAGAAGTTTGAAGAATTACTTTTGTCACAAGCTTTATAGGATATACTTTCCCTGTGCGAAAGCATCTTTAAACTGAAACTGTAAAGCTTTTTACTTAAATACTTCTCTGCTGCTATCTCTTTCCATGCATCGTTCATCTCTGTCTTTTCTGTCTTTTTTTTACATGAAGTGAAATATATAGATACAGCAATGCAATTGTCTGCTACAAACTGAATATCCATGTTGGCATTCCACATGGACATGGACTGCATTGTGATCACTGATAAGTTTTGAAGCCTCACTTAGTTACAGGTTAGATACATTTTTAGGTGATTTCCCAGTAACAGTGTGTCTGACTGCAGCCATAAAACTGTTTACTCTTCCTTTGGAGATTACAGGCCTAGGGAATCCAAAACACCACTTAGTTTAGTATTCCCTTTTGCTCTATATATCAGTCGACAATATTTGCCACAAACTGAAATCGCAAGAGTTTTGGCCTACGAGTTCTATTCTGCAATTGTAATGGAATATCACAAGTTAAATACATCTCAATGAATGACAACAGAATCAATCAATCAATCATTCAGTTTTTGTAGAGAGCAACTACTCACTGGCGAGGGGCTCAAGGAGCTGGGGAGCAGACAGAGCCTCATTCAAAGAGCCACGTCGTGAGGTTCTTCTTGAAGATGGTGAGCGAAGGGCTTTGGCTGAAGTGCAGGGGTAGGTTGTTCCAGGTCTTTGCTGCAAGGTAGGTGAAGGACCTTCCACCGGCGGTGGTTTTTAGTATGCATGGCATGGTGGCCAGTGCTTGCTCGGCGGAGCGGAGGGAACTGGTGGGGGTGTGGAAGGAGATGCAGTGGTTCAGGTAGGTCAGCCTGACATTGTGTATGGCTTTGTACGTGTGTGTGAGTAGCTTGAAGTCGATTGGTTTTTCTATCAGGAGCCAGTGGAGGGCCATCAGTTGCTGGGAGATATGTTCTTGGTCCATCAGTATCTTGACCAAACATTGGTGCATCTTTCACATACAAAAACATGTATATATATATATATATATATATATATATATATATATATATATATATATATATATATATATATATATAGATAAATAGATATACATATATATATATATATATATATATATATATATATATATCCCATGTTAATTCACATAGGACCTTTGAACAAGGCCACAGCGGAACCACCTGATGGAATTACACCAAACTTGGCAGAAAGCTAGTTTTTGGTATGCATATTAGGCTTTATCTTATTTGGTGTAAATCCGTCCAGTTGTTTTGGAGATATTAAAGGGAACAAATGTGTATATCTTTGGCCGTGATGGCTTTGCTGTGAGCTTGTGCAGGGAAATGAACAGCACTGCTTGGCTGCCAACACTTTAAACCAAGAAGTGTTGGCAGCCATCTTTTTAGTGGGTCTCGGCTGAAGCCGAGACCCACTAAAAAGTAAAAAGACAAACAAGGGACCAGGGTAGAGTCACCTTGACCCCTTAGCTCTGGTACTAGGGTCCCAGAGGGACCCCTCAGAGCCAATAAACATTTTTTATTTTCACTGGGTTGCGTGGCTGATCCACAGATCTGGCAAAATATTTTTAAAAATCAAGCAAGGGCCCTGGGTTGGCCAGGTTCTGGGGGTATTTATTTATATGTGCAGGGGGGGTCACCTGGCCGCCTGCAGCCCTGGGGACTGCCACCTCCCCAGGGCACTAAGGAAATATGATGCAGTAGGGAGCTTACAACCCCCCCTGCAGCCCCAGGGACCACCACCTCCCCAGGACTTTGGTTAAAAATAATGCAGGGGCTGCTTGCCCCTCTTGCAACCCCAGGAACCACTACCTCCCTAAGGGGAACTTTTATCAATGAGTGCATGGGGGCACATGGCCCTCCCACAGACTCAGGGACCACCACCTCCCCAGGGCTATTCATTGGAGGGGCCCCCCTCAAGAGCCAAGGATGGCCATAGGGACCAGTAACCCCTGGGCCAGCTCCTGCTCTGTCCATGGGTGCCCACCTGTGGGACATAGCTGTTTGCTTTGGCTTGGCTGTAGCTTTACAGCTGCTGCCAAGTCACTGTGAACACTCTGCTTGCAGCAAAGAAGAGCTGTCAAACAGCTCTCCCTCGCAGAGGTTTCCTCTGTCTCCCTGCCTGCAAAGATGCAGGAAGGGAGACAGACGAAACAATTGCTCTCGCAATGCCGGCTCCAACAGGAGGTGGGGAGCCAGCTGGGTCCATGGGGGCCTTCAAGCTCCCCCCATGGTCCCCAACATTTAGGTCACATGGCCAGGCCTTGGAGCATGGGGTCCCTGGAGCCAGAATTGGCCCTGGGCAGGTGGGCCATGTGCCACCCCCCAAAAAAATCAATAAATAGCTGCATAGCTGCACCCCGGGGATCGGCCTAGGGAGGAGGGCCCCTCCCCAAAAAAATTAATGTTTACCAGGCCCCGGGGATGGGATTGGCCTGGGAAAGGGGGCCGTGCAAGGTTGGGTTGTTTTAGGGGTTGGACCCAGGGACTCGCTGCATGTCCGACCTTGTGGCCAACCCTTACTGTGCATGGCCTTCAGCTGTCCGTAGCACAGGGCTGGGTATTTATAGGGGTTGGCTGCAAGGCCTGATCGAAGGCCAGACCCTGCAGCAACCCGCCTGTGCAACACCCAAAGGCCTTGCACAGAGCAGGGTTGAGTTGTTATAGAGGTTGGCCACAGAAGTTGGCCACAGGCCAGGCCCAGCAGGCAACATCCGCTGCTCACGGCTGGCGGCTGTGCACGGTGGTGGTTGGATTAATGTATAGTAATGAAAATTACTTTATGATAAAAAAAAGTAGAAATTCACTAAAGAAGCCAAAGGTTACAGGGACGTTATAGTAAGGAAATAGGATAAAAATCCTTAGAAATTCACTGAAAAAACAATGGTTACAAGGATGTTATAGTTAGGCACTGAATTTACTCGTACAAAACCACTGAAATGTACACCCTCGCCATGCCCTGCTAATGATACCACAAATTGCAGCACCCATGACATCTTTGATAACATAATTGATAATGTCACTGTAACATCTGCAGTAAAATTCTTCATCAGATACCTGTGCACGTGGGGGTACAAGTTATAGTTACCTTCGGGCACGAGTTATAGTTACTTAAGATAACTCTAACTATAACAGGTGAATCTCTCTGATTTTGTACAAATTCTCCTATTGGATTCGTTTATGGAAATCTGTTGAACTCGAACCATATAGGCTGGCTATAAGAGAGCTCATAGCCACCCCCCAGGCACTGGATAAAATTCCATGGCTGAAGGAGATGAAATCTGCCTGGGACAAAATAGGTTTTCCTTACTACTGGAAATATCCGGATCAAATCCCCGATAATGCAAGGAAACTTGTTACAAAAAGATATTGGGAGAAAGTTAATGAAGACTCCTTGCACCAAAAGGGGGCGGGCAGGCTAACAATGGAATTTCTCCAACTCAAGCACGAGCCCTGGGCTGAGAACTTCTTGAACTGTCGCGTGGGTTCTCATTATCCTAAATGAGACTACTGGATTTCTAGGCAGCAGGATCGATAACCGTGTGGGGGACTGAGTCTGACCCACGTGTAAGGAACTCTGTCACCCTAAATCCGGTTGTTGCTCCGGCTAACTAGCAGTGCCTCATTTCTCCCACGGGGAAGAAATGATTGGGCAGCCGAGCGCATGACATCTTTGGAACTTCTCAGGGAAGTCGTGGTCACTCAGATCCAAACCAACTCTCTCATTCACAATATGGTCTCATATACAAATGACAAAGACAGTATAAGTTTTATATAATGTTTTAATAAAACGACTGTATTTTAGATATTAAGGCGTGAGCCGCAATAACCAGAACAATACAACATAGTAGGATTGATATAGTAACCAGGAGAGTAAAACATAGAAATAAAGCTATCATAATTCCTAACCGTTTCTACTCTCCCTCTGCTTGTTCTATTTAGAGCACAGCATGTTAAGCTTTCAGCTTGCCTTTCTGTATCACTAGGGAGACGGACACACTCATACCTGAGCAAAGGCCTGTGATCTGGTTCAGCATCTGCAACAAGGCAGTCAGCGTCTAGTTGTGGTTCCCTGGTCGGAATCTCCCTCTTCCATGTATTGGGACAAGGAAGTGATTTTATAACTAACATGTCATCGTGATCACAAAATTTTCCTACGCAGGAATGGCAAGTCTAGACTCCTACCACGTCTATCGGCAATGTACCAGACTGTATCCTTGACTAAAGCACAGAGTGAATATGTTATGAAGAACTCCAGTGCTGAAGTAGGCAAAACAGTGTGATATGAATAAAAAACAACACCGTAGAACTGGCTATTCTGTAAAATAACAGTACGAAGCCTAATAGAAAGCATTTAGAGCAAAGTGCACAGAGGCTCTAAGCTGTTAGCAAATGAATAAAATATATTTAGGGCAAAGTGCACAGAGGCCTAAGGCCTGAAGCTAATGCGCAAAATATACGTAAAACTGACCACACTACAGAACCTTCCCATGCCTCCGTACGCCCGTGCTCTATATCTCCAGCTAAGATATGGTACACTGCCTATTAGTGGTTTTACGGCTCACTGGTCATCTAACATCGTTTCAAATGATAGATGTATCTCTTGCCAAAACTGCAAAGAAACAATAGAGCATATACTATTTTTCTGCCCTTTGTATAAGAGTCCCAGAGGGAGGTGGATCATTCCCCTCTGCAAAAACATGTCATTACAGGATAGAGAAAACGCCACCAGAATCTGTACATATGACTCATCCTCCGTGGTAGCTATTACAGTTACCAAATATCTATCGGAGGCCTGGTACATCCGTCGTAGGTTTATTGTATCAAAGGGCATGTGAGCCATCCTGACATTAGTCCAGAGAAGGAGTCTCAACTGTTATTTTCTAGTAGTATCAGTAGGAATTTTTAGCAGGAACTTGTTTCCCTCTATATGAACAATAGAGATTGTATAAGCTTATAGAGCCATTTTTATAGCTGAAATCTGATAGGCTTCTTGATAAAGTATCCTATATCTAAATGGGAACTCTATTTGTTTTTTTGGATTGACGAGGGCCAGGTCTTACGGGAAAATAGCTGCACACATTGGTATGTTAGACAAAATATTATATCCTAGTTTTTATCTTTTTTCTCTTACCTTTTTTAGCCATGTCCTATTTCTTGTACTTTTATCTATTATCAAAAACTTAGACCGCGGCGGTTTGGCCGCGGCCAGAACAGGAAAACCGGCGGTCTCCCGCCGGTTTTCCGCTGCCCTGCTGAATCCTCTATGGCGGCGCAGCTTGCTGCGCCGCCATGGGGATTCAGACACCCCATACCGCCATCCTGTTCCTGGCGGTTCGCCCGCCAGGAACAGGATGGCGGTATGGGGTGTTGTGGGGCCCCTGGGGGCCCCTGCAGTGCCCATGCCAATGGCATGGGCACTGCAGGGGCCCCCGTAAGAGGGCCCCACAAAGAATTTCAGTGTCTGCTCAGCAGACACTGAAATTCGCGACGGGTGCAACTGCACCCGTCGCACCTTCCCACTCCGCCGGCTCCATTCGGAGCCGGCTTCCTCGTGGGAAGGGGGTTTCCCGCTGGGCTGGCGGGCGGCCTTCTGGCGGTCGCCCGCCAGCCCAGCGGGAAACACAGAATAACCGCAGCGGTCTTCTGACCGCGGTGCGGTATTCTGGAGGGGGGAACTCTGGCGGGCGGCCTCTGCCGCCCGCCAGAGTTAGAATGACCCCCTTAGTCCTGTTGATTTTATTGTTATACTGTCCTGATTATTATTGTTTTTTATATTGCTATTTCGTTTTTTAACAAATATTATTTATCATGTATGATTGTTATCTTTGTTACTCTAAATGGTCTAGATTTCTAGACCGAATGAATTCAAATAAATACAAGTAAATTCTGAAATTTAGAACATAATTATAACACTATAATGTCCCTGTTTCCTTTGTTTTTTGTCAATATACATATATATATATATATATATATATATATATATATATATATACACATAAAATAGTGCTCCCCTAGCTTGGTATTTGTTTATGAAGAATTACCTTAAATCTGTGCATGAAGTATCTACAAACATTTGCATGATCAATGCAACACAATTCACCTGTAGACCTGAAATCAGTCCCTGGAATGTTTGCATTAGATTGCCTGAGAAAGTCATGGAGACCAATCCATACTGAAAACAGCTCATAGTAGCAAACTGTTGCTTGAAATTAGATTGTATCTTAAAAAACAAAAGACAAAAAATGCCTGTCAGAGCAGGAAACACTTTGTTTAATCAAACAATGCAGCCGGAGAACAGTTACAGAATCAGGTCTGAGGACTGTCTCTTGAAGTACATCAGCTTGGAACACATTTTATACCATTCTTAGGGACCATAAAACTATAAAATGGGAACAGCTGTCATGGAGTCATGAACATAAATTCCAGAGAGAACATGCAGGTCCTTGACCTGGCAGGGACACAAATGTGGGACAGTGAGTTCTTATCCAGGTGTCCAGCCTGAGGGGTGCATGGTCATCTTATGTGCTGTATGTGTTGCATCTTTATTAGATCGGTGTACCTAACTACATGTGGCATCTAACTTTATGGTGTTTTGGAATGCCCATGTCTCTCTGGGCACGTGTGCTTTTTTGGGGCCAATCTCTTGGGACTATTGTAGTGTAGCTGCCTATCTGTGGGATCTTAATATTGAAGTTGTCATGTGTGCATGTTTGGCTGTCGGCTAAATATTATCCCACCTGTAACCTGTCAGTCATTAATCTTCAGGACCTGTCTGACTGAATACCTTCGTACTGTGGTAAACAGAGAGTTCACAATGGGGGAATCTAACAGTGGCAAGCATATTCGTTTGTGTATGAAAATGTATCCATCCTAAACAAGGAAACCCTATTATCTTGTGTATCAAGAAAACCAAGTGGGTGCACATAGATTGCATCATATACACTTCAGCTCACCATAACGATGGAACCAACAATCATTGGTACCACGTTGGCAAGCCATAACATTCATCAAATTACTTTCTAGTACCTCACCTTTACCATGTACTTTTCCACAAAATGTCTTGCAGTGATGTCATTAAACTGTGTGCCTGTTCTCATAACATCACAGCATAAGTTAACACTAACAGATCACTCTCAAACAAATGGTGGATAACGTATGGCATGTTTTGGCTAAAATGGGTATCTTCAGAATACAATTTACTGCATCTATAATCTGCTGCAGGAATCTATTGTGGGCTTTCATCATAACAATCATCCTCTCCTGTAGGAAAGAACATCAGAAATCATTGCACTTCTAGGCTCTTTTCCTACACCCTTACTGTCTCTTTTTTTGGCTTGCTTCATTTACTATAAGTTTAAAGAATCACCCTTCACATCTCTGGGATGTAGAGGGTGAGTGGTGTAATATTTATATATTTTTTCTGCTTTATCGAAATCAACTTTTTTAAACTGAGCAGAATGAACTGCTGTGGAACTTCCTGTTGTAAGACAGGTAACTAGGGACCAGATGTAGGTAGATATGATTTTGCGAGTCTCAAAACCATATGCAGAATCTCAAGTGGGTCGCAAAGACCAACCTCATTAATATTAATGAGGTGGATCGCAATTTGCGACCCCCTTGCGATTCCCTGCACTCACAGGGATGGTGGCCTGCTGGAGACAGCAGACCACTATGTCTGCGACTGCTTTTTTAATAAAGCTGTTTTTTTTTGTATTGCAGCCCGTTTTCCTTAAAGGAAAATGAGTTGAAATACAAACGAAAAAATGAAACCATTTGGTTTCATTTTTTCAGAGTAGGCAGTGGTCCATTGGACCACTGCCTGCTCTGAAAAAATATTTTTGGCGACATTCACAAAGGGGAAGGGGTCCCCACGGGACCCCTTCCCTTTTGCAAATGAGTTAGCACCCACTTCACATGGGTGCTAACTGCAAAATTGCTTTGCGATGCGTTCGAGGTCACAAAGCAATTCTGCATCGCGATGCGAATTGCAAATAGGAAGGGAACACCCCTTCCTATTTGCGAGTCGCATTCCCATTTTGCGAGTCGGTACCGACTCGCAAAATGGGAATGTGCATCGCGATGCCCGTTTTACATGGCGCAAACTGCGAATTTCGCAGTTTGCGCTGTGCAAAACAGTTCCTACATCTGGCCCATGTTCCTCTACATCAATATCTTTGTAAACTAAATTTTCTATTATAAGGAAATGTAAAGTTCTCTTATCTCTATCAATGCTGACAAGTTCCTGCCAAATCTTTTTCCTGTTTGGTAGGTCCTCCATTTACTAGAACCACTAGTAGTTCTTCTTCTTCTCTATCTGACCCAATAGTTTCAATATCCTCCTTCATATTAAAAGACAAGTGCATATCTTTCCCTTTCAAAGCTTTTACTAATTCAGAAGGAGGCTATGTCTTATTTTTAGTCTCCATTTTAACAATGGCTTGGAAGGGGTGAACTGTTTCTATTAGAACAGTCTCATACACATATAGTTTTGAAGCTGAGGAGGAATTGGACAAACTTCCAATTTGTTATTAATTCTTCAAGCAGCACTTGTTTATCATCCAGCTTGTTAATAAAGCATTTTCAGACAATCTGACTTACGCACAAGTCAAACCTATCTTCAGCGAACAAATAAAATAAAGTTTAAACCACTGTACTATATACTTTGTACTTTATATTTTCATATCAATTTTTTTTACTTGTGATTTGCAGTTAGTTTACCTGCAACAAACACACACCTTGTCTGGAATTTGAGCAGTTGTTCTTGCAAGTGAATCACTTTGCTTTTTAAAATTATACTACACTGTGCTAGTATTAGAATTTTCAGTGTTGTTCTCCTCAGTCACCTCAGTCTCTTCACTTGGCATTTCAGGCCCAAAGGATTGTCATCTATTACAGAACCAACTTTAGAATGAGTACCTCTTAATAGCATATCATACAGTTCATTTGCTTTATTTGTTTATCAAGAGTCTAGGTTTGTCAATAGACTGTTATTTTATGTTGCATACATTTCTACATTTCCACTCAAAAACTGCATTTTGAGTATGTTGCCTAATAAATCATTAGTTACTTCTTTTATTTGTATACATTCCTGAGCACAAATGCTTCTTTTTTAATCAGTGTACCTTCATTGATTTCATATCCATGACCATGCATGTCAATTGCAAACACTGACTAATTTCCTTGTAAATAACTCTCCTCATTAGAAAATACCTCAGGACTGGAAGTGTGTTTCCACTCTCCCTCAAAAATACTGTGAAAGTTTGCTTTACTCACTTAAATCTTATGGCAACATTTTTTGTTCATTGAACAAACCAGTTTTCTAAACATCTCCTTCTCTTCAAAATGAGAATACATAGCTTTCTTGTTAATACAAAATTCTTGTCAACAAGACACCCAACAACATTTTTCTGGCTGTTCAAAGCTCTTTTGCTTTTTACTGTTTTCATGCATCTCATAATGTTACATGCTAGACTTCTATGAAAGAACTTCTGATTATGTTCTTTATGTTTATTTTTTTTAAATCTGTCTGGTTGGGCTCTTTTTTGTGGAATTATCTTTTTTTGAAGAATTATATGATTTTTTGTTGGACATTGAGACATTTTGCATTCTACTCTCACCTGTAGAAGAAAGTTTACGTTCTGTTTTTAAGTTTTTTAAGAAGCAGTTGGTATCCTTACTAGATTTGAATTCTCTTTTACCATCATTTTCTTCCTCTGTGTCTGTTTCATGTTTGGAGACGTCTTTGTATTACTGTTATTTTTTTCTACTTTGTCTTCTATTGCTTTGCTGGCTTCTTAAACTGACTTGAAACCCAACATAAAAATTTACAACACATAATATTTATTTCTGCTTCTTAAAAAGTACTTAAGAATAAATAAAGGATATGCATTGTGGGCCAAATTCACATAGGTAAAAATAGACCTGTATTCTAAGTTTAGAGACCATGCCTAACTGTAGACCTAAAGCCTAAATTTAGACCTGAAGTCTTAACTTAGGCTTCAGGTCAAAACTTAAACTTCAGGTCTAAACACAGGGCCCAAGTTACAGAGCTAAACGTAGAAAAAACGTACAAGTTTAGACTTGAAGTCTAAGTTTAGACCTAAAGTCTAACTTTACTAGTAGTGAAGTTAGACTTTTAGTCTAGTTTAGACCAAAAGTCTAACTTAGACCAAACGTCTAACTTTACTACTAGTAAAGTTAAACTGTAGATCTAAACTTAGACTTCGGGTTTAGACTTAGATTTTGGTCTAAGTTTACCTTTGTGAATCGGTCCTTAAATTTAGACCTGAACTTAGACTTCAGGTCTAAAATTAAATTTTAGTTATAAACTTAGACTTCAGGGCCAATTGTTACCACATTTGAGCAAGCTACTCATCCTGCATCATACAGTTTCATCAAGCAGTGATCCTATCTCATGCTACCGTGCAACAGCAGTTACTATATGTGATTGCTCAACAGAGACTAACTGCTTAATCAATCAGGCAAGGAATTTGTAAAGCACACTACTCACCCATGAGAGTTTCAAGACGCTGAGGTGTAGGGAGGAGGTGCTGCTACTGCTTGAACAGCAGGGTTTTGAAACGTCTCCTGAAGGTAAGGAGGTCTTTGGTCTGACGCAGGTGGGTGGGAAGAGTGTTCCACTGGCGGAGAGGTGCAAGAATGATCTGCCACTGGTTGTAGTTCTGCGGATGCTTGGGACGGTTGCGAGGTCGGCGGAGCGGAGTTGCTGGGCCGGGGTGTAGAGGGAGAGCCGTCTGTTGAGGTATTCTAGTCTGGTGTTGTGCAGTGCTTTGTGAGCATGCGTGGGGAGTTTGAAGGTGATTCTCTTGTTGATGGGAAGCCAGTGCAGGTCTCTCAGATGGCCTCGCCGTGGTGGGGGATGTCCAGGATGAGGCGTGCAGAGGCGTTCTGGATGCATTGCAGCCTCTTCTGGAGTTTGGCTGTGGTTTCTGCGATAAGGGCATTGCCGTAGTCCAGTTTGCTGCTTACGAGGGCTTGGGTGTCTGTTCTTCTGGTTTCGGTGGGGATCCATTTGTAGATCTTCCGGAGCATGCAGAGGGTGTTGAAGCAGGAGGAGGAGATGGCGTTGACTTGGTGGGTCATGGATAATGAGGAGTCCAAGATGAATCCTAGGTTGCGTGCGTGGTCGGTGGGAGTCGGAGAGGCTCCTAGTGTGGCAGCCTACCAGGAGCCATCCCATGCGGAGGGGGTGGAGCTGAAGATAAGGACTTCCATCTTGTTGGAATTGAGTTTGAGGCAGCTGTTCTTCATCCATTCTGCAATGGCCTTCATTCCTTCGTGGAGGTTGGTCTTGGCAGAGTTCTTGGTGAGGGAGAGGATCAGCTGGGTGTCGTCGGCATATGAGATGATGTTGAGGTTGTGTGATCAGGCGATGTTAGCGAGCCATGTAGATGTTGAAGAGGGTCGGGTTGAGGGATGAACCCTGGGGTACGCCGCAGATGATTTTGGTGGCTTCGGAGCGGAATGGGAGGAGGCAGACTCTCTGGGTTCTGCCATTGAGAAAGGAGGTGACCCGGGCCAGGGCTCTTTTGGGGATTCCTGCATTGCTGAGGCGTGTGCGTAGGGTGTGGTGGCAGATGGTGTTGACTGCTGCCGAGAGGCCCAGGAGGATGCGGGCCACGGTTTCTCTGTTGTCCGGTATGGTTCTGATGTCGTCGGTGGCGGGGATGAGGACAGTTTTAGTACTGTGGTTGATGCGGAATCCAGATTGGGAAAGATCCATGTCTGCATTTTTGTGGTGGAAGTAGGAGGCTAGGGAGTCACAGAGGTCTTGAGATGGTGGGATGTCTTTGGCGTTGGAGCTTGGGGTGGAGAGATCCTTGTGGCTGTTTGCGATGTTGTTGATTCAGTCTTTGAAGGTGGTTCTCTTGGTGGTTCAAATGAGTTGGTGGTGTCTGCGGATGGCATTTTTGATGGCTGTGTGGTTGTCCAGTGTCTGATCTTGGCGCCACTTCTTTTCGAGTATTCAGCAGGTTTGCATAGATTCGTGGAGGTCGGCGGCAAACTGGAAGGCCTTTCTGTTGGTGCGTCTGTTGGAGGGATTTTTGATCTTGGCGAGAGTGTTGGCACAGGTGTCGATCCATTGCCTGAAGTTGCGGGCAGCTGTGTCAGTGTTGGTGGTGTCGATGGGCGGGTTCCGGGAGAGGGTCGTGATAAGTTGGTCTTCGGTGACCTTGTTCCAACTGTGGTGGGGAATCAGTTGTGGCTGGGGGTGTGTTGTGGGTTTTTTGAAGGAAAAGTGGATGCAGCGGTGATCTGTCCAGTGGAGTTCGGTGGTGTGGCTGAAGGAGACGTGATTGCTGTTGGAGAAAATAGGGTCGAGTGTGTTCTGCGGAGTAGGTCGGTGTCATAACGAGTTGTTTGAGGCTGAGGTTGTACAGGTTGTCTACTAGGGTGGCGGTGTTGTTGTCATTGGTGTTCTTGAGGTAGAAGTTTAAGTCCCTAAGGAGTATGCAATCAGTGGATGAAAGAGCGTGCGTGCTGAGTAACACACTCAGGCCCTCATTCTGACCTTGGCGGGCGGCGGAGGCCGCCCGCCAAAGTCCCGCCGTCAGGTTACCGTTCCGCGGTCGAAAGACCGCGGCGGTAATTCTGACTTTCCCGCTGGGCTGGCGGGCGGTCGCCTTCAGACCGCCCGCCAGCCCAGCGGGAAAGAGGCTTCCACGATGAAGCCGGCTCGGAATCGAGCCGGCGGAGTGGAAGCTGTGCGACGGGTGCAGTTGCACCCGTCGCGTATTTCACTGTCTGCGCAGCAGACAGTGAAATACATGTAGGGGCCCTCTTACGGGGGCCCCTGCAATGCCCATGCCAGTGGCATGGGCACTGCAGGGGCCCCCAGGGGACCCCGCGACCCCCCCCTACCGCCATCCGGATCCCGGCGGTCGGACCGCCGGGATCTGGATGGCGGTAGGGGGGGTCGGAATCCCCGCGGCGGTGCAGCAAGCTGCGCCGCCGTGGAGGATTCAATGGGGCGGCGGTACACTGGCGGGAGCCCGCCAGTGGTGCCGGTCCGACCGCGGCTTTACCGCCGCGGTCGGAATCCCCATTGGAGCACCGCCGGCCTGTCGGCGGTGCTCCCGCGGTCCTCCGCCCTGGCGGTCTTTGACCGCCAGGGTCAGAATGAGGGCCTCAGTGTACTAAGTGCACTAAGTACACTTCTTAGTGTAGACGGCTTTGAGAGTTAGTACCTCCTGTGCTCCATAGCATGTATAAACAGCAAGGTGTCTACTAATGTCTTTGAACAGGGTGAAGGGTGTGTGCAAAAGGTCTCTGACAAACACTAGCCCATGTGCTACTACATTTTACCACCAGAAAGATGAGGGATAATAAAGTGTGATATAAAACCAGAGGTTTGTAATATAATAAATATAGAGAGTGATTAGCATATTTCTTTAAGGACATTCCCTCTCTACTAAAAGATCTGTAGAGTTATAGGATGGGTGTTAAAGGGTTTAGTCAGTAATCCATACCTACACAAAGGCTTCTCCTCTGACAGACTTTGGTGTATGAATAGGTTTAGAGACAGCAAAGACCATAACGATAACTCTAAAGAGAGTACATGGTTAGTGTAGAAGGTTTTAGACAAGCAATAACCCTTCTCGTGCCAGATATAGACAGGCCATACTTTATTTGTGGTACTGTTTCATCAAATCATAACTCCTTCTTATACATGCCCATAAAGAGTAAATGGTTTTCATTGATAACAGCACACCATCTCTTCTGGGAGCCATGTACAGGGTAGACAGTGGATCTCAAGGGTTGTAATAATAGACTCATATCTCTCAACCCATGTTTTATCAAAGTGTTTGGTTCTGAACAGAAATACCTATCTTTGTACTGACATTTCTGAAGTGGATACAGGATGTATGCAGAAGAATCCATGCACAATTATACCTTTGATTAGCACACTTGAACAATCCATATATTGTCTATGGCTCATTTTCTGGCAAGAGTTGCATCTTTTCTTTTAAGTGTTTACAGGTTAAATGTCTCTTTTTTATGAGAATATAGCCTCTCTGTTGAGACAGTTCTTCATAGTGAGGGTTAGCTGTGAAAGGCTTTACTAACAAAGTCACCCCTCTGTCAAGATGTTTGTCTGAGTGAATAGAGTGGTCAGTCCAGTACAGTAAGAACACCTTCCCTAACAATTCCTCTGAGCAGAATACCAGTCATCGTAGAACCGTTGACAGAAGATGAAGGCCATGTGCTATTACCTCTCAGCATGCTACACATCCTGCATGGTAGACATTCATCAAACAGTGATCCTATCTTATACTACAATGTAACAGTAGTATCTCTAAGTGAAACCCCAACACAGACCAATTTCTTTGTGTAGAAGGCTTTTGAGAGCTACTGTCTCCTGTGATACATTGTTTTATAAACAGCAATGTGTCTTCTTATATCTTTGCACAGAGTAAATGGTGTGTTTAAAAGTTATTAGACAAACATCAGGCTCTGTACTACTACATTTTACCGGATGGGAGATGAGGGATAGTAAAGTTTGATGTTAAACCAGAGGTTTGTAATATAATGCTATTCAGAATGATTAGGTCGCTTGTACTAGGACATTCTCTCTTTAGTAATAGGTCTGTAGAGGTTATAGGTTGGTTGTAACTGATTAAGTCACCCCTGCATAAAGGTTTCTCCCTTGGAGAATATTGTGTATGGATGGTTTTACAGATACCAAGGTCTCTACTGATACCACTGAAGACAGTAGAGGGTTATTTTATAACGTTTTATTCAAGCACTAGGCCCTCTCATGCCAAATTTAAAAAGGCCACAATTTGGTTGTGGTACTGCTTCATAAAAGAGTAAGTCCTTTGTATACAAGCCCATACAGAGTGAGTGGTTCACAATTATAACGGAGAACCTTCTCTCCTGACAGCCTGCACGGGTTAGACAATGGGTGTGAAGGAATTTAGTATTAAACACATATGTCTCAACAGAGGATTTCTCAGAATGAACAGGGTGTTTGGTTGAGATCAGAAAAAGCTCTCTCTGTACTGACACTTCTCAAGAGGATAAGCAGTGCATGTAGAAGGATCTTTTCAAACACTAGGCCTTCTATTATCACACTTTAACAATTCACAGATTGTGTAGGGTTCAGTTTCAGGAGAGAGGGGCTCCTTATCTTATAAGTGTATACAGGCTAATTGCTTCTTTTTTATGATTAGCATTGCCTCTCTGTTGAAACATCTATTCACGGTGATCGCTGGGTGTGAAAATCTTTACTGAGAATTTCATCCCTCTCTAAAGATGTTTTGTCTGAGTAAATTGTCTTTTTAACTCAGCGCAATAACAGCACCCTCTCTGATTATTCCTCTGAGCAAAATAGGCAGTCGCTGTAGAAGCATTTAGAGAATAGTCCCTGTGCACTATATTTCAGCATTTTAGACATTCTACCTCATAGTTTCATCAGGCAGTGATCCTATCTCATACTACCCTATACAGCAGTCTCTCTAAGTGACACCTCAGCAGAGAGCTAGTGTTTTGTATAGAAGACCTTTGAAACCTAGTACCTCCTGTGTTACAGAGCTTTATAATGTATATTGACATCTGTGCACAGACTAAATGGTGTGTGTAAAAGTCCTCAGACAAACACTAGCCTCTGTGATACTACATTTTAACAGAGGAGAGGGATAGTTAAGTGTGTTTTAACATTTGTAATAGAGTTATATAGAGTGCGATTGGCCCACTTCTATAAGAACCCCTCTCTACTAATAGGACTGTAGAGGTTATAGGTGGGGTGGGAGGAACTTGCAGAGTTTTACTCTGCATAATTCCATGGAGTTACATAAAAACTTTGCAAGACTGTTGTTTCCCCCCCCCCCCTTAAAAATGGCGAATGTCAGCAGTTATTTTGCCCTTTAGCTTCCATGCAATACATAAGCTGCAGCGTTTATGTGTTCATACTTTAAATGACTCTGGCAAAGAACATAGATTCAATATTAGATGGTGCTGTGAGCACTAATAGCGAGTGCATTTATAATATTGTACATTCACTCTAAAAATACACATCAAATAATGAATATTGAATGTTTGAGCATACACAGGCCTTAAGACAAAAACTGTTATGTTTCCATGAAGCAATATTACTAGAACAAATATCAAACTCTCATTAATAATATGGTTCCTTGCACAAACATATCTCAAAATGATCAGACCAGTTAATTCAAAATTGAGGAGGAGATGACACACCCTGAATGGGATCCCAGCTGCCGCCAGCACACCTCCATGTACCCCGACTCAAAGGGTATTAAAGCCAAAGCTATTAAGTAGTATGAAGCCCCAACAAAGAGCAAGCAAGCATGCAAGAAAGAAAGAATCCCATCAGGGTGACCACTAAGGATAATTGTGTGTCAGAGTTCTGCTTAATTATCAGGGCTGGAAGAGAGCACTGCAGCATAGGATCATGGTGTTTCATTTGTCCTTTCATTACATAGGATAGTATCAACAGCTTGGAGAGTTTTATTATCAGTCACATTTCACTCTGTTTCTCAACTAAGCCTTGGCCATCTTCATAATAAGCATAAACAGCTGACGGATTTAGCACAACTTGTATTACGTGAAACAAAAACAAAAAATTTCAAGATTTACAATACATGCCATGGTCTAACTGAGTGATATAAACAAATGAACAGTTGTAGCATATCTTATTCTTACCATTAAAACAAGAGTTTGTTCCTTTACTGCAGTTTAATACAAGAATACTAATAATGTTACTGATACGTGAAGCATGAAAGGCTGTGCCAGATCTTAGGACACACGTCCATGACACGTGACCTATACTGCAGCGGGAGCTGAACATACAGAACTATCCCACCAGCCCAGAGGTCACATATAGTGGTAGATGGATCTAACATACTTCACTCTGTAGCATCATGACTTCCTCTTCCGCTCAGACTCTGTGGGTGCTCAGATAGACTGAGCGGTTACAGTCACACATATGCACACATGCTGCTCCTTACCTGCTTGTCAGTTGTGTATATTTGTGTCTCTCGCTTGTTTTCCTGCAGACTGCTAATAACTGGAGCTCTGGGCTTGTTTTTTTTGTGTGTGTGATAAAACCTTCAGTGTACATTGTACAGTTTTATAGACTATGAATGATTCCGTTTATTTTCAACATGCAGGTTCTACAAAACACCTCTGTACAGGGTAAACACTCAGTGTTAAACAGTTTTATAAGCAATTCATTCCTTATGCCACCATATTTTCTCCGAGTGATCTGCATCTATGATTCAGTTCCCTTAGTGCACACCCTCTAGTGCAAAAACAATCTAGCATATGTTTAACTGTATTTGGGACATCCACTGTCAAAAAATATACACAGTAAGTTGAAAGGTTAGACTGTACATCAACCATGTTTGAGAAACATCTACATCTTAAAACAAAACTATCTCCAGAACCACATACGAACTCAAGAATATTTGAAAGATACAATCAGCTAACATTAAAAATCAAGCAGTTTTAATTTCTATTTAGCATTTTAAATACTGGCATAATAAACAAATATATTGAAGGTCCATTCTAAATATATTACTTTCTTTTATTTTTTAGTTAGAGACTTCATAATTAAACTACACTGTATTTTTAATTACCTGAAAAGGAAGCTGTATCTTGAAGGTAGCCAAATAGACCAATTACTTTTAATCAAAAGTCAAATGACCTCTGCAGAGCACACATCAAGGAGATTACACTTGATTCACCTCCAAACCACAAAGGGCAATCTCAGATGGACGAGGTTATGCAATAGATACAAGTTTCTGAACCCTCACGCCTTGCAGTCAATCACATTAAAGCTTTTTCTAAAAGTTTGCACTGGGAAAGTTAGCTATTGACCCTAATATAACCTCACTCTTGCTTTCTTCACAGAACAAATGTATCTGGTTCACAGTACATGTACTACATGTAACATAACCGCTCCTAATAGCTTTTGTAACCTTTTATTTTTGCTTTATAATTCATCTTGACTACCTGTGCTTTACTTCTATTGCTTTATGGTTGTTTTGACAAGAGACTGGCACTGGTACTGTGGTAATACTTGCTCTTTTCTCTCCCTATACAATCCAACTCCAGAGAAAGACCTTGTGGCAGGGTCACTCCGTAAAGTGCAACTCTGTAAAGAGTCTTGTGGGACCCTACAAGGACCCCCTCATCAAGCTTCACCTGCAGAAGCTTGTCAGTTACTCTTATGAGGCTTTCAATGGATCATACCAAAATTTGAAAATTATCCAATAGAAAAGCTCATACTGTTTATCAAGTAACTGTGCACCATACAAACAGCAGTTGGTCACAACCTAACCTACTTTTGTAACTGCCAAAATTCTATATATTACTGTTTTGTGAAGCCGGCAATCAGGAGTGGATGCGTCTCTGCTCCTTGAGTCGGTTTTTTACTTAAAAATACCTTTTCAAGTTAAAATTCTACTCCAACGGACCGTTTAAGTTGTTTTTTGGTACGAAATGTTTTTCTATGTCTTGTCTTTTTTAACAGGAAGGAAGTACCCCAGAGACTGCAACTTCCTCTTTCTGTCCAGAAGGCTCTTTCCAGTGCTTTGTCTATCTCATGGTAACTTTTTATTTGGATTTCAAGGTGAAAGAATCAGTCTCTTTGTATGTTGCATGTTCTATTGGATTTTAAGGACTTTGGGCCTGATTTAGATCTTGGCGGTAACTATCCTGCTGTTGAATTTTCAACTGAAAACCTGTCTGTCACCTTGGTAGCCCACCCACCAGATTCAGTTGATGGCAGTCCCATAGGCGGCAGAGCGCCTGAGTCCTGCCGACTCTGGCAAGGATTCCCACCGGTGTTGACGGTGGTGAAGCAAATAGTGGATGACGTTGGGACTCCGTCCACCTTAACCACTGTGCAGATTTGGATATGCCTTATCGTCAAGCCATCTGTGGTGGTCCAACCTGCTCATCTGAGTTGGCAGATTTGTGGCAACGAGGTGAAAACCTACCTGTCAGGAATCCCCAAGTTGCCTCTTGCATTATCTGTCAGCATCCCCAGGGATTAGGGTTAAATCATATCTCTGTTCTTGGTTAAACCTTCATGTTTCTATGTCAACATAATGTGCTGTGTATCAATGCTTGTTTTACCAATGCTTGTTTTCTAATGTGAGCAGGGGTAGACATGTGCTTCTAATTGGGTGTGGTATAGACATGTGCTTCTAATTGGGTGTGGTGACTCATCCACATGTGGAAACTCAACTGCTTTCCTGATTGGCTATAAATAGCAGGGTGAAGCATGCCTCCCTGCTTAGCTTTGTTTTGCTTCCTGATCTCAGCATCTGATTTGGCAGTCCAGCCCCTGCTGTCATCCTCATATTCAGAACTTTTGCGGCAATTCTTTTCTTTGTACCTGTACCTGCTGACACCAGGCATTCCTCCAGCACTCCAGAAAAGACTGCAGCTAAGTGACTAGTATTCTCCAGGGAGTTTGTTCTTTCAGCGCCACGCTTTCCTAGAACAGCTAGTGTATTTCAGACCTCGTATTTTGGCAGAGTGCTCATCTTGAAGAGTATTTCTGAACATTCTACATTATTATTGTAGTTACTTGCCTAAATGTGCTTCAGGAAATCTGCTTGAGCTCAAGTACTACAAAAACTGCCAGTGCAATTTTAAAAGAGCATTTATATGACTTTTCTTTCTCCAATAGCATAACTCTTGGATTTCAATTGTGTCATTTGTGCCTTCCTATTGTAAATATTATTCAATTTTCCCCTGCACTCCCCGCCTGCCATTGGTGTGCAGTAGCATTATTTTTTTAAGGATTATTTCAGTTTCCCTCGCACCCCCCACCGCAGGCGTGCACCAGCATTAATTTACTAAGGATTATTAAATTTTCCCCTCCACCCCCCGCCTGCCATAGGTGTGCCCGAGCATTCATTTTTTAAGGATACTTCAATTTTCCCCTCCACCTTCCGCCTGCCATAGGCACACACCAGCATCCATTAGTAGAGTGTGTGGACAGAGACTGGCAACTCCACTGAGGCCTCTCTCTTAAATGACAGGTATGCATAGCATGCTCTGGCCAAGGACTGTCCTCCCTGCTAACACCTCTCTCTCTGATAATGAGTCTGCATAGTAGGGCATTGGAAGTGGCTCTACTCTACTCACAACTCTTACCAGGATGATGGGTGTAAATCGTTGACTCTGATAAACACCATCTCAAGAAAAACTCCTTCCTGAAGTAGCAAGTGTTCATACTACAGTGTATTCAAAGATCAACTACTCCTTTCTCATTTTCGCATTCCTGTGAGTCTCTGAAGTTTTATAACATTTTTTGAAAATAAGAATTAACCACCCACTCATCACAGTAGTTATCTTTGACACACCTCCTCTCAAAAACAAGGATATGCATTCCTGCTAATGAAGTGTATTGAGAACTCATCCACTAATTTTTACTATTCACAAAAGTTGAGTCCCACAAGATTGTAAAAATGTTTTTTAAAAAAATACAACAATTATTAGCACAGTAGTTATCCCTTAGATACCTCCTATCTAAATGTAGGGGAACAGCATGCCTTTCTCCTGCCCCCTTATATTGCTTTTTTAGCTTCATTTCCACAACATCTCCAATTTTTACACAGTAACCAATAGTGAAGGCCATTGCATTTTTTACATTTCAACAGCCAGCCAGTCAGAGCGCTCACTCTCACAGGACTCATGGTAGCCTCTAGCATCCACAGGAGCGTGAAGGATCATGGGAAAAATGGGTATATTGACCTATCACAGGGCTCCATTTTTGAAATCACACTCTAGCAGGAGGCTCGGTAGAGTCTTGCGAGCCCAAGTGCCGAAATATAGAATTATTTTTCACCCTTAATTTCTCAAAAACTACTGCAAGGATTTACTCCAAGTCACAAAAAGCACAATTTGTTCCCCCCTAAGTGTAGTGTATTACAAACACATTCCTGCCAGGCTTACTGGCAAAAACAGTGCTACGATATTGGTCTCTTCTCCTTTGAGAGAGCTGAGGCCCATATCGTAGCACACCAGCACCATTGGAATGTGCACTGCCTGCAAAGTAGACAGCGTGCATTCCAATGGTGCTGGGCAGGAGGGCCCTTGTCCTGCCCATGGGCCTGGGCAGTGCAGGGTCCCTCCCATGTCCCCAGCACTTGCTTTCTACTAGCCTTTCTAAGGCTGCCGTGACTCAGTACAAGTCAGACCGCCGTCAGCCTGTCAGGAACCATGTTCCTGGAAGGAACAGAGGTCCCCTGGCGAGTTCACCCGTTAAGGTTGTAATGTGGTATTTGAACCGCCTGGAGTGCTGTGGTCCGACCATCACCACAAGTGTAACGGTCCTCGAAACACAACACTCGTAATCACGTCCTTAGTGTCTCACTGAGTCTGTGATTTTTTTTTATTTGTTTTGCTGATATTTACGTATTTGTCATGATGTTACACAAGGGATTGTGCTGATGGTCGCAATGACTTTGTGAATATCACGCTTTGGGGAAAAAAACGTTTTCTTGATATATTCTTCCCATCTTAGGTGCCTCAAAGCCCTCCATATTACAGAAATTCTGTCAGGATACAGCCAACCTGACCTCTTATACGACTTTCTGCCATTTCATTTGAGCCCAGGGGACTGTTCTGATCAACTAAAATGGCAGCCACAACTCTCTGCCTAGGTTGTGGTCAGCCAATCGTGGCATTCATATTGGTGCTTGTATTCGCAAATTCACCGTGATAATCTCGAATACGTTGCGAAAGATCCACAGATCTATATATACAAATTTGGATTTCCTTTAATTTCTCAACAGTTACTGAATGGATTTACACCAAATACCAAAAAGCACAATCTGAAGAGCAAAATCTTATAATCTGCCAAATTTGGTGTTATTCCGTCTAGCGATTTGTGCTGTAGTCGAGTTCAAAACGCCTATGGAAATTAACATAGGAAACACACTTTTTTTGACTCCCCCTTTTTTCTCACACCCGCTTGACAAAGCACCCTAAAACTTTCCATGCACAACAAGAATCAATGGCACACTTTTTTGGGAATTTTTTGTGACGATTCGTCAAACCACAACAAAGATATTGGAAAGTCAAAAAATGGTTTTCCAAAAGAAACATGGTCCTAACTATGACTACCTACCGTTGACTGCCAGTCATTAATACATATATTTTCACTGAAAAAAACATTGATTAAAGTAACATTATAGTTAGGTGAATTTCTCACAGACAATGTTACCACTTTGAACTAGAAAAAATAAATTCAGCAGTTATATTTAGCAGCATTAACTATAAATTGCACCCCTGCCATGCACTGCTTATGACCTCATATTTGACAACTTTCATAACATGTTCAAAGACATAATTTATGACATAACTGATTACATCACTGATGACATTGTCAAATGAGTGTGCTAGTTTGTTTTATAGTTTAGATAGTAGCAGGAAAGTAACATATTACTTGTCTACCTAATTGTGTACATCCTGTGTCCAGCTAATAGAGTGTTGACAAAACGCATCCACTCCTAATGCACCATAGGGGTGTAGAAGTATTGACATGTTATAAATCTTTGTACTGAAAACTTAGGTCCTGATATAGAGTTTGGCAGATGGGTTACTCTGTCACGAACATGGCAGATACCCCGTTCTCCATATTACAATGTCCATAGGATCCATTTTGTCCATAGGATATTATGGAATTGTTTGTGATGGAATAACCCCATCCGGCAAACTCTAAATCAGGCCAAAAGGCCCTGATTGCAACCTTGGCGGATAGGATACTCTGTCACAAACATGACAGAAATCCCGCCTGCCATATTACAAGTTCCATTACATCCTGTGGAACTTGTAAAACGGCAGGCGGGGTATCCATCACGTTTGTGAAGGAGTAACCCACATGCTAAGGTCGTAATCAGGTCCTTAGCCTGTGGGTATGTGACAGCTGACTTGTATTCTATATGTGCCACACAAGATTTTTGGTACTGCAGAAAAGTTTACAACAGGAGTAAGTTTCTACGTAATAGATACAACTTTTGTAAGCAGTCTTGATTTATTTGACAGAATTGTGTTGGCATGACACGTTCTAAATACCTTAGAAGATTGTGTGCACCAGGTACTAACCAGTATACATATGCTTGTTTTGCTTGAGAAGATGAGATATCTGTACATTTTCACAACAGTATAAAGTGTGCAGGTATTAGGATGTGAAGCACCTTCAGATCTTGGTTAATTTTTGATGTCGGCCCTCACTACGACCCTAGCAGTCCAACGACCGTCAGGGTCATGGCGGAATTTAGACCACTACCAAACCGCCAGCACTGCAATATTACAACTGAACGTCGGTCTGGCAGTGCTGCCCTGGGGATTACGACTCCCTTCTCTGCCAGCAGTTTCATGGGGGTAGCACTGCCATGAAACAGCTGCTGGAGATGGGGTGCAGGGTACCCCAGGGGGGCCCCTGCACTGCCCATGCACTCGCCATGGGCAGTGCAGGGACCCCCTTGGCCAGCCCCATAGCAATGTTCACTGGCTGCTGCTACTCCCTACACACTACAGCATTGCTGCCTGCTCTATAATTAGCCGGAGAAAATGCTGTAGGCCGTTTCCCCCTGGGCCAGCGGGAAACTCGTAATGGGCCTGGCGGGAAGACTGCCACATTGGTGGTAACCTACCCATCAGGACATCGGCGGACGGTCGGTGATAAAATGGCAATAATACCGCCAACAGGCTGGCAGTAACTACCACCAAATTATGACCATGGCGTTGAGAACTCAGATAGACAGCCACTTTACCACACTGACCGCGTGGGCGGAAACAACAGCCACCATGACGGTAGCCACCTACAGCCAGGCAGAAGTCAATGTTTTGCCCACCATATTATGACCCCTGAAACCACCACCTTTTCCAGGGCAGTACCAACAACATCAAAAGCTTGGCAGAAACAGAGCTCAGAAGGGAAAGGGCTCACCTTTGGAGACACAGGGACGAACCACAACGCCATGGAGCCTGAGCTGCAAAGATTTTCCGTTATATTTTACGTCCTGCTCCACCACGAACACCAACAACGGCGAAGATGACCACGGTGAGTACAGTCACCTCGCACACAGGGGAGGGAGGAGGAAACAGAGAGTGACACACACTTGCACAACACACACCCCCACCACCATACACGCAATCAGGTGCAGTAAGACAACATATTTACCCTGTACCCTTCAGGAATAATGCAAGGACAACACGAATAGATGAAAGTGAGTGTAATATTATAAATACAGTAAAAATACGAACATTCAATACAAAAATATATACATATGTACAGTTCAAGGGACACTGCCCAGTCCTCAATGTGCATGGGCCACAGGGCCAAATGACAAAGTCCAAGGCCCCAACTGTCTCCCCCACCATCACGGAGAGAACACTGCAGGGGCATCAGTTGGAAAATAGACAGGCACCTCAGGGGGATGGGGAATGGGGGGGCACCTCAGCCGGCAGATGGAACAAATCCATTGGTTCTGGAGGGGGCAACATGCCCTGTGCTTGGTCCTGGGGAGTGCAAGGCCACAGTCTCTCAAGTGGGTGACATGCCCACATGCCCTGGAGGGGGCAACATGCCCTGTGTTTGGTCCTGGGGAGTGCAAAGCCACAGTCTCTCAAGTGGGTGAGTCACCCACTGGCTCTGGAGGGGGCAACATGCTCTGTGCTTGGTCCTGAGGGTGTGAAAGGCCACAGTCTCTCAAGTGGGTGTCTTTCCCACATGCTCTGAAGGGGGCATCGTGCCCTGTGCTTCTGATCCTAGGGAGGATGGGGTGAGTGGGTGCCATACCCACTGGTTCTGGAGGGGGCATCGTGCCCTGTGCTTCTGATCTGGGAAGATAGGGTGAATGGGTGGCATGCAGACTGGTTCTGGAGTGGGCACCGTGCCCTGTGCTTCTGATCCTGGGGAGGATGGGGTGAGTGGGTGGCATACCCACTGGTTCTGGAGGGGGCATCGTTCCCTGTGCTACTGATCCTGGGGAGTGCAAGGTCACAGTCTCTCAGGTGCGTGTCATACCCACAGGAATTGCAGGAGGCAGGCCGTACAACAGCCCATGGAGGCAGGACACCAGACCGTCAGCCAGCGGTGACGGCTGCTCAGTGGTGGTAGTGGTGCTGCTGAAGCTGCTGGCGGGGGGAAGCTCCTGCCCATCCCCTGCAGCCTCGGAGAGCTGCCGACAGGTGGTGGTGGTGCTGCTGCTGCTAGTGGTGGTTGTGGGGGGAAGCTCCAGACCATCCCCTGTAGCCTCAGATGGCTGCCCACTAGTGGTGGTGGTGGTGCTGCTGCTGGTGGTGGTGGTTGGGGGAGCTCCAGCCCATGCCCTGGAGCTTCGGACGGCTGCACAACCATGGTTGGTGGTGGGGGCTCTGACTGAGTCCCAGCACCAGGCCCCTTGTCCTTCCTGCCTGCTGGTACAGGACCCTTGCCCTTCCTGGCAGCAGCACTTGGTCCAGTCTCTTCTTTGCAGCACTTGGGGCAGGCTCTTTGCCCTTCCTGGCAGCAGCTGGGGATGGCACCTTGCTCTTCCTGGCAGCAGCTGGGGCAGGCTCCTTGCCCTTCCTGTCAGCGGCTGGGGATGGCACTTTGCCCTTCTTTACAGCACTTGGGGCCAGCTCCTTGCCCTGCTGGGCAGCACTTGGGGATGGCACCCCTTCCTTGAGGCTACCCGGTGTCCTGGATCCTTTACCACCACGAATGGGTGTGGACACTACTGTGCCCGTGGACTGGGTGGCTGAGGTGCTTGCCTGGGTTTTTGCCACCTGGGCCAGACGTTAAGGATGGAGGTGGGTGGAGGGGTAGGGTAGAGGTCAATGGTGGAGAGGAAAAGCTTCTTAGGGACACTAGGGAGGGAAGAGGGAGAAGGTTCGGGAGTGGAGGAAGAAGGAGTGGTTGCAGGAGGTGTCAGTCTGCTGTGTTTAGGTGCAGGTGCATGGGCTGGATGCTGTTGTGAGGTGGATGGCTGATGGGTGTCTGAGTGCTTGCGTTTGTGTACCTTGGGAGTGGGGGGGACAGACACTGCGGGAGAGGACACAGGGGACATGTGCATGGCTGTTTTAGTGGTGTCTGCAATTTGAGGTGTGTTCAGCTAGGTGTGGTGGTGATGCTGGTAGTGGATAATGGTGTAGTGCATGCAAGTGTGAGTGTAGATGCAACTGGGATGGAGGTGGAGGAGGTGGAGGAGGGGGACACAGTGGAGGCAGTAGATGTTGGTATGTCTGCATCTGGATGGTGTTTGTGCGAGTGCCTGTGGGATGATACATGGTGTTTGTGTTTGCCATGTCTACTCTTGTGTGTTGACCTGTGTGTATGCTCGTCTGCCTGTGTGCTTGGGATATGTTGAGGTTGAGGGGAAGAGGAAGTTGGAGGGGGGAGGGTAGAACAGGGACAATGGCTGCCATCAGAGAGGAGGCCAAAGCCTGGATTGATCCCTGTTGGACCGCCAAGCTAGTGTGAATGCCCTCCAGGAATGCATTTGCTTGTTGCATTTGGGCTGCCAGCCACTGGATGCCATTCACAATGGTTGACTACCCTACAGAGATGGATCGCAGGAAGTCAATAGCCTCCTCACTCAGGGTAGCAGGGCTCACTGGGGCAGGGCCTGAGGTGCCTGGGGCGAAGGAGATGCCCACCCTCCCGGGTGAGCGGGCACGGGCAACTCGATGAGGGGCTGTTGGGAGGGCGGTGCTGGTACGGGGGTGGCGGCTGTACCTGTTGCTGGGGTAGTTACCTAAGTGTCTGCCAACACCAGGGTGCTTCCATTGGAGGAGGTATCTGTGTCCGAACTGTCCCCTCCTGTGTCCGCCATGGTACTCCCCTCGCCCTCTGTCCTACTGGTGCCCTCACCGTTGGTGGACTCTGCCTCCTGGGTCCTATGGGATGCAGCTCCCTCCATCACCGGTGCCTCTGCTCCTCCGCCAGATGATGCTAACGCACATAAGGACATGATGACAAAACAAAAAAGGGGGGGAAGAGACAAAGGATACACATGGTCAATGGCTGCACCAGCATCACCGTTGGTGTACATACCACACTCACACACAAGGAACAGGCCTACGCACTATGCAATTCAATAACAGTACCTATGCTAGCCACCAGGGCATGGGGAGGGACACATCCCGCTAATTGCAGCATACCTGGGACCCACGCAGCCCTGCCCGGTACAGGATACCTACAAGCTAGGTAGTAGGAATATCACTTCAGAACTCTGCCCAACATGGGACCTACTCTGTAATGTCAGGCCTGGCCTAGAGACACCCACTGACACGCATCCCCCACCCGGATACCACCCTACCAGGCATAAGTTGTAATGACTGGCACTGCACTCACCCCCTTGTGGCTGCTGTGATGCCCTCAAGCGCCCATCCATCTCAGGATAGGCCTCCGCCAGAATGCGGGCCATCAGGGGGGTCAGGGTTCGACGGGCACCCCTTCCTTGTTTGGGGGCCATTCCCAGCGAGGCCTCCACGGTTTTCCATGCCCAGCGTCTCAGGTCCTCCCACCGTTTCCGACAGTGGGTGCCCCAGGGTCCGCATGTCCTTGGTGATGGCATGCCATACACCCTTCTTTTGATGGGCGCTGACCTGCAGAGAAATACACACAGGGAAAGCTATTACTCAAAGGGCCCAGCCCACAAGCTGTACGCCACCAAGGGGACATCCACCAACCCCCCCACACGAGCCCTTCACACACACCACTCCAGTGCATTCATGCCCCATGCATCATACTCACAGTGTACCCACCTGTTGGTCTCGAGGCCCATACAGCAGTCCATACTGGGGTAGGACCCCATCCACCAGTCTCTCAAACTCTTCTGAGGTGAAGGCAGAGGCTGTCTCCGCAGTCACAGGCACCATGGTAGGTCCCAGGCACAGCTCACAGCAGCACATGCAGTGTAGGTCCTCTCCTGTTGAAGGTCAGGTAGCAAGTCAGAGAACAGATAGAAAATGGCTGTGATGTCCACGGCGGTGCATACTGTCACCCCCGGTGTAGATCACCATTGGCCATTGTACCCCATAGGACCCAATCTTATCCAATGAGGAGTTGCACGGCGGTTCCTGACTGCCTCCCTCAACGGTGCACAACATCAGCGGAATTACCTCACTTCCACCTGTCCCTCCACAGAGGGCAGGCGGAGGCCATTTCGAGGGGGGGGGGCAGGCCATGGATTATAACTGTGTCACAGTTCACAATTGGACATACAAGACAAATGCCACTTATACATTTAAAATTGACATCCTGCATTGTACTGTTGTGCCCCCAAAGTTCAGTTTGTGACCGGCTCCTCACTCCTTTGTCCCTTAGACTGCAACCGCTGCAGATGAATAGGAGATGGAGACATATGCCCGTGTACAGACCCCTGGTGGACTTGGCAACAATGGAGGACAGGCATATTATCCTCACCTACAGACTTGACAGGGCCACTATAACGGATCTGTGTGCCCAACTGGAGCCTGACCTGATATCTGCTACCCGTTACCCCACTGGGATTCCCCCTCTTGTGCAAGTTCTATTAGTGCTCCATTTCTTGGCAACTGGTTCTTTCCAAGTGACAGTGGGCTTGGTGGCCGTAATGTCACACCCAGTGTTCTCAATAGTGCTGACCAGAGTGTTGGCTGCCCTGATTAAACACATGTGCAGCTCCATTGTTTTTCCCCCAAGTGGATGATTTGGCCACAGTGAAGGCTGACTTCCATGCAATGGGACATATCCCCAACATAGTTGGGGCAATTGATGGAACACATATTGCATTTGTCCCCCCCCCTGCAAAATGAACTGGTATTCCGAAATTGAAAAAGTTATCATTCTATGAACGTCCAGATGGTGTGCCTGGCAGACCAGTACATCTCCCATGTCAATGCTAAGTATCCTGGGTCTGTGCATGATGTCTTTATCATGAGGAATAGCAGCATCCCTAATGTGATGGCCCAACTACAGAGGCACAGGGTGTGGCTAATAGGTGAGCCCTCCAGTGGATGTTGGTGTATGGGTATGGTGTAAGCCATATGGGATGGTGTGTGGCTAAATGTTGTCCCTCCATATTTGCAGGTGACTCAGGTTACCCCAACCTATCATGGCTACTGACCCCTGTCAGGACAAGGGCAGAAGAACGTTACAATGAGGCACATGGGCGTACAAGAAGGATTACAGAACATACCTTTGGCCTCCTGAAGGCCAGATTTCTGTGCCTCCATCTATCAGGTGGATCCCTGTGCTACTCACCCAAGAAAGTCTGCCAGATCATCGTGGCATGCTGTATGTTGCACCACCTTGCCTTGAGACGCCATGTGCCTTTTCTGCAGGAGGAGGAGGCTGGAGATGGTCGTGTGGCAGCAGTGGACCCTGTGGACAGTGAGAATGAGGAGGCAGAGGATGAAGATGAGGACAGCAGAACTTCAGTGATCAAACAATACTTCCAATGGCACACAGGTAGGACAGTGCTACTTCACATTTCATTGTCATTATTTTGATTACCTTTGTCACTTGCATGCTGTTATTTCCCACTTTAATGCACACTCACTGTACCCTTTGGTAACTCATTTTGCAGATGTTGGTGCCCCACTATCGATCCTGGTGTGATCACTGCAGCCAACTACAGGTCTTTCCAATGAGAACATTACTGTACACTTGAAATGTAGTGTTTGAATCTGGTTAAACAAATACATACTGAAATCATTTGACATACTCTATACTTGTATTTTTTCAAAGGGTGTTTATTTAAGTGCTAAGGAGTAGGGGGGAAAGTACACTGGGATGGAGGAAGGTCCAGGGTATAGTTCCAGTCTATTTGTAGACAGGGGCACTGTCCAAGGGGACATAGGAATGGGAGCAATGGCAATTGAAGGTGGACAGAGTGGGACACAAGGGTGACAATCAGGAGAGTTTCATTTTCTGGCGGGGGTCTTGGCAATAGTCTCTGGCTTCTGCCTGGATCCCAGGGAACGTTTGCAGGGTGGTTCTCCTTCTGCAGGGGGAGGGGTGCTGGTGGCCTGTTGGTCCTGTGGCAGGGCCTCCTGTCCACTAGCGTCAGAAGAGGTGGAAGGCAGTTCAGTTGTCTGGCTAGTGGCAGGGGCCCGCTGTTGTGAGGCTGCCTCTCTCATAATTTTGGCCATGTCTGCCAGCACCCCTGCAATGGAGACCAGGGTAGTGTTAATGGCTTGCAAGTCCTCCCTGATCCCCTGGTACTGTCCCTCCTGCAGCCACCTGTTCTCCTGCACGTTGGCCAGGTTATGGCCCAGCGTATCCTGGGAATGTTGGTATGCTCCCAGGATCTTGGTGAGTGCCTCCTGGAGAGTCGGTTCCCTGAGCCTGTCTTCCCCCTGGCACACAGCGCTCCTCCCAGTTTCCCTGTGGTCCTGTGCCTCTGTCCCCTGAACTGTGTGTCCACTGTCACTAACCCCAGGTCCCTGATTGTCCAGGGGGTGAGGTGTCCCCTGGGGTCCCTGTAGTGGTGGACACACTGCTGATTGACGTGTCCTGGGAACAGAGGTGTGGGTACACTGGGTGGTGCTATTGTGGTTTTTCCTGACTGGCGAGGCTCTGTGGTGGTGTGTGACTGTGGCTGGGTTACTGACTGTCCAGAGGTCCCTGATGGGCTAGGTTGGTCATCCAGATCCAGGCATCCAGAGTAGCTGTCATTGCTGTAGGCCTCTTCAGTGGGAGGACTGGATATTGCTGGCACCTCTTCTCCGGTGACATTGACTGGGGTACCTGTGTGGATGTGAATACAGTGTTATTGTTTCTGTGTGTGACATATTGTGCATCAGTGGGTTGCCCTCTTTGGTTATCATTGCCCTGGCAGCTTTTCATTGTGTAAGTTGGTATGTGGTGGTCTAGCTGATTCTCTCTAGTGTGCATGCTTTGGTGATAGGTGTCCATGCAGGTCTGTGAGTGGTGTCCATGCATTGGTATGGCATGCAGGGCTTGGCATTGGGATGAGTAAAATGTGATGGTGGGGTGTGTGGGAGGTGGTGGAGTGATGGGAGTGAGGGTGAGGGTGGTGGTATGTGATGGCATGCAGGTAGGGGGGTAGAAGTAGTATAGAGTTGACTTACCAGAGTCCAGTCCTCCTGCTACTCTTTCCAGACCCTCAGGATGCATGATTGCCAAGACGTGCTCCTCCCATGTTGTTAGTTGTGGGGGAGGTAGTGGGGGTCCACCACCAGTCCTCTGTGCACCGAGTTGGTGTCTTACTGCAATGGAACGTACCGTCCCCGTAGGTCGTTCCACCTCTTCCTGATTACATCCCTGGTTCTGGGGTGCTGTCCCACGGCATTGACCCTGTCCACTATCCTCCGCCATAGCTCCATCTTCCTACCAATGGATATCTGCTGCACCTGTGCTCCAAATAGCTGTGGCTCTTCCCAGATGATTTCCTCCACCATAACCCTCAGCTCCTCCTCTGAGAATCGAGTGTGTCTTTGTGGTGCCATGGGTGTTGTGTGAGTAGTGTGGGTGAGGGTGTGTAGGGTGATGTGTTGGGGTGTGTGATGTAAGGCACGTACGTGGGTGGTGAATAGGTGATGGTGGTGTGTGGGTCTGGACTTGTCTGTAGCCGTGGTTTCAGTCTGTTGGCAATGGTTTGTATTTGTAAGGGGTTGTGGATAATATGGGTGCGTGTTTCATAGTGGTGTGGGTGTGTGGGTGTGGTGTGTGTATGTGTGTCAGGTGTGTGTAGTTTGAATTGTTCAATGTGGTGTTGTTTTGTATGTGTGTGTGTATTTTGAGCACAGTAGTGTGTACCGGCAACAGTTTACTGCGGATGAATGTCCGCCGTGGTGATTCGTGGGTTATAATGTGATGGGTGTTGTTCTGTTGGCGTAACGATGTGGGTTTTGCTACCGCCAGTTTATCACTGACCTTTAGTGTGGCGGACTTGTGTGTGTGGCTGAATAGTGACGGATTGGTGTGTGTGTCACAATATGGTGAACGGATATCCACGGTGGTGGCAGTATGTTGGCGGCAGTCAGTATGTACACTTTTTTTAGTAGCTACTTTGTAATCATTTGTAGTATGTTTTTGTGAGCCTTTCACTGTTTGCAAACAACATGATTTAAATGAAACTCTTACCATTAGGTAAGACATGTTCACAGTACCCAGCACTATTCTTAAGAACTTGGCTTTCCCTGAACAGTTGTATAAAGATTGAACACCATAGTCAATGAGGGTTTTCTATATATCTGTGGATGACTGGTAATGTGAACTATGCTAGCTGTAACGTGTATGGTATAGGGTCAATGTCATACATAAAGCATGTTTTTTACACTAAAGGGAGTTATATCTGTGATGGCAGTAGTGTTGGCTGATATTCTTCTGAGCAATTTGGTACCTACAGGCATGCATCTAATGCCATAGTAATTTACTGAATCTTTTGTGGGAAAACAATGCTTGGATGGTGTCATCAGTGATGTCATCAATTATTTTGTTTGAGATGTGATTAGTGAGGTCATAAATGATTTCATGGAACATGTCCTCAGTGATGTCATATGCGAGGGCATAGGCAGTGCATGGTGGGGGCTCCAGTTATAGTTAATGCTGCTAACTATAACTGCTGAATTTCAGTGATATTTTTAGTTAAAAATGGTAACACTGTGAATGTGAACTTCACCTAACTACAACGTTACGTTACCCTTTTGTTTTTCCAATTAATTTCTAAGGTTTTTTCCAATGAAAAACAGATATTTTTATTATACATAACTATAGCTTTACTTTTACCTTTGTTTTTTCATTCAATTTCTAGTTTTTTTTAAAGTAAATTAATTATTTTTGTGAGTGTATGCATGGTAGAATCACTGTGTAATATATGTTGTGTTCAAACATTATTTTGTAAAAAAAAAAAATATTGTAGCATAACAGGATATGGTTCACAGTTTGCAAAACCTTTCTAAAACGTGTGAGTATTAAACAGATAAATATTCAATATTTCAATAGAAATTGATTATTTGTTCAGTTATTGTAACTCTGATATCGAGACATGTCACCAGCAATCTTTTTTTAAGTGTCATTACTCTTGCTCAAGCCTTGCAAGAAACTTGGGTGACACTTGCGAGTTCATAAAGTTTTCAATTTCATTGTCATCTATTGTATACGCTTCGTTGTCATGTATTCAAGTATTATTCAATGCTAACCTGTAACAGAGTAGTGAAGATTGTTGCATATATATATTTTTTTTTAAGTGGTGGCCGGATACACAATTCCTTGCATGGACTCTGAGGCAGCTGTACTTCCTGTTCGGCTTTTGTGAACAACTCGCAAAATCGTAACTTTAGAAGGAAATTCATTTTATTGATATAAAGTATGCTGTAATATTGTACAAAATAGAACTTTAAGCATGTTGTTTAAGGTAGAAAAATGAATTAAGTATTGCTTTCTCTCTCGGATGATGGCTGTGCATATTAGGGTGTGGGGAAGGGTTGGCCTCTCCTTTCAGACCTCTCTCTCAGATGACAAGTGTGCCTTAGAGGGTATGTGGAGAAATATTGGCCTCTCAACAAAGACGTCTCGCTCAGATGATGGGTGTGGAATGACAGGCCTTTCCTTTCAGACCTCTCTCTCAAATGAAGGGTGTGCATAGCAGTATGTGGAGGATAACAGGCCTGTCCTTTCACACCTCTATCTCAGATGACTGCCGTGCCTAGTAGTGTGTGGGGAGGGACTGGCCTCTTTCTGTCAAACCTCTCTCCCAGATGAAGGCCGTTTGTAGTAGGGTGTGGGGAGGGACTGGCTTCTTCTTTCAGACTTCTCTTTCAGGTGAGAGGTACACATAGTAGGGTATGTGGATGGACTACCTGTATTTCAGATCTCTCAGATGTGGGTATGTATCGTAGTGTGTATGGAGGGACTGCCCTCTCTTGTCAGGCCTCTCTCAGATAATGGCTGTGTAGTAGGGTGTGGGGAGGGACTGGCTTCTTCTTTCAGACCGCTCTCTCAGATGATGGCTGTACATAGTAGGGTGTGTGGATGAACAGCCTCTCCTTTCAGTCTCTCTTAGATAATGGTGTGTGTCGTAGTGTGTGGGTAGAGACTGCCCTCTCCTGTCAGACCTCCCTCTCAGATGACAGGTGTGTGTAGTAGGGTGTGTGGAGAGAGACTGGAATCTCGACTGAGATGATGGGTGTGCATAGTATGCTCTGTCCAGGGACTGTCCTCCCTACTAACACCCCTCTCTCAGAAAATGGGTTTGCATAGAAGGGTGTTGGAAGAGACTGTGCCCTAAGGTAACTATAACTCACGCCCCCGCAATTCACAGTTTCTCATCAATGAATTTTACTGCAAATATTTCAATGATATTATCAATGATGTCATAGAAGATGTCATGAATGATGTAATATGTGGGGTAATTAGCAGTGCATTGCGAAGGTGCGAGTTATACTTACCTTAAGGCACAAGTTATAGTTTCTTGAGATAACTATAACTGCTGAAATTCTATGGTTTTGTGTGTGTGTAAAATCTGAACCTAACTATAACATCCCTGTAACCTATGGGTTTTTGGTGAATTTCTAAGGTTCTTAAAATTCTATTTCCTAACCATAACATCCCAGTAACCTTAGTTTTTTAGTGAATTTCTAGGGTTTATTCACGTAAAGTAGTGGGTGCAATTGCCCCCCTTTCTGGGCTTAATTGGGCCTTGGGGACCATATCCCTGGAGGCCTGCCATTATATGGTTGCATGAGTTTGTGAGTAAGTAGCTATTTGGGTCTCTGTGTGGTGTGTCAGTATGGGTGTGTGAGTGGGTTTCCTCAATAAGCGTGTCAGCGCCCATATAAATGGCTGGGTCGGTCTCTGAGTAAGTGGCTATATGGGTGTATACGTGGATGTGTGAGTCTGTGAGAGGGTCTGTGAGTGCCTGTGTAGGTATGTGAGTAGGTGTTAGAGTGGTTCTCTGGTCCTCTGAGTGGATGTACCAGTTACTGTATGGGTGTGTGAGTATCTTAATGGATGTGTGAGTGGGTCTGTGAGTGGGTGGATGTTTTTTTAATTGGGCTCTGGATTTGTGAATGCATTGGGCACTCACATGGAGGGCTGTACTGACCTCTGTGGGGGATTTTTAGATCCTTGCGAGCCTCTAAAAATGTTTTGGTAATTTCTTGCCCATGAGGGGGCTCTCACAGACCCACCTAGCAGTCCCATGGGGTCAGGGAAGCTCTACCCTGACCCTTTCAATCAGTTTTAAGTTGTATTTTTCCCCCTCAAGACCAAGTGCTGATACACAAACTGCTGGCCACATATTTCCTCTCAAGTTGGGGCAGCCAATCACAGCATTGCTGTTGGTGTGTGCATTCACACGGTGGATCCACATCTCTAGATACACATAAATATTTTTTCTTTAATAGCTTCAAAATTGCTGAACAGATTTACACCAAATTACAAAAATCACTATTTCTGGACCAAGATTTAGCTTTCTGCCAAGTTTGGTGTAATTCCATTCAGCAGTTCGGACTGTAGTCCTGTCTAAAAATTACGATTGAAAATTGTATTAGGAAAACACATTTTGGGCCATCCCTCCCTTTTTTCTCTGGCTTTTCCTATAGATACTATGGCCCTCATTTTGAGTCTGGTGGCCTTAAGACCTCCAGACTCACGGTGGTGAACAGACTGCCATGGTTGTGGGTGTCTGATCCCCACATTACGACCGTGGCAGAGCCGCCACGGTCAGACCTCCAACACCACCAGGTTGCCACCAACTGGCAGCCTGGTGGCCCCGATGGTTGTAATCCGCCAGGGCAAGCGGCACTGCCCTTTGAATTACGAGTCCCCATACAGCCAGCCAATGCAGTTCCATCACCATGGAAAAGCTGGTGGAATGGGGGCATTGGAGTCCCCCTGGGGGCCCCTGCACTGCCCCGTCACGCAATCCACTGCCCGAATTATGGGCAGTGGAATGCGTGACGGGTGTTGCTGCACCCGGCGCACCGCCACATTGCCGCCGGCTGCAATATTAAGGCCCTGTTCACCGCAGGGCCGGTGGGTAGAAACAATGTTTCTGCTCGCTGGCCCTGTGTTGAACTTCAAATAGGGGAGGCAGTGCTTGGACCGCCCAGGCGGTTTCCCAGCGGTTTGAGTTTGGCAGGCGACGGAATCATAATGAGGGCCTCTGTTCTGAGAATAGCTAGCGGTGACCTCCAGTAGGTGATATATATATATATATATATATATATATATATATATATATATATTCATATATCATGATATGTATATATACAGAGAGAACTCTAGGTAGTTCCCGAGTTTATATAAAGAGCACACTGCAACACTAGCGACACTCTGGATTTGCTCACCTCAAATGTTTGTTTTTCTAGCAAAGGTTTTAAGCATAGGATTGGCACAGTGCCATCCATGCCGAGCTAGAAAATGACAAAGCCTTTTGCCATTCATACAGCAAAATCTTTAAGCATAGGATTGGCTCAGTGCCATCCTTGCCAAGCTGTAAAATGACAAAAGCCTTTCACCACTCCAGGTACAGTATTACAGCTTTGGATTGATAAAATACTATCCAAGCCCACCTGAAATAACTAAAAGCAACCCCTGACACGTGTTTCAATGTCATTACATCTCTTCAGAGACTGTTAGTTTTGTCCAGACACAAGGGAGCAACCAGTATAAGTCAAAACAAAACTCTTTCAGGGTTAGAGTGACGCATAAATTATGAAAAACAAAAGACAGAACTCTGGGTAGTTCCCATGTTTAGGTGGAGAGCAGCTCCAGTAAAGAGCACCCTGCAACACCAGAGACACACTGGATTTGCTCACCTCAAATGTCTGTTTTTCTAGCAAAGTTTTTAAGCATAGGATTGGCACAGTACCATTTGGATTTTGAGCACCCAGGCCTGATGATTGTGCACCATGGTAGCAATGACCTACACTCAATCACAGGCGTTGCACTTAAAATCGAAATGAAGGAGACCTTTTTTGCAATTTATGTCTCCCTTTCCCCAAACTGCCTTTGTATTTTCTAATATACGTCAAAGGCAGAAATGGCAATGGTCAACAAGGTTTTGCCTCATTATTGAGAAATCCAGAAGCATGTCAATGAAACAATTTCTGCATTTCTTTGTGACCATGTCATGAGCTATATATATCATAACTACATCCAGTTTGATATGCCAGGTGTCTATAGGTGAGATGGAGGGCACTTCACTGCAGAAGGGAACAGGATCTTCCTTAAAAAATTAAGGAATACGTCCATTTCTATGTGTAACTGAATATTACACAGTATAAATGCAAAGGCTCTTGTCAGAGACACTCTGTTGCAACTAGGCCTGGGTGGAAAATTAATTATGTTTGTGGAGTTAGTGGAAGTAAGGCAACTCCACGCTACAGGTGTAACAGTGACTTTCTGTTAATTTCCACCATCTGGTACATGGCATAAATATTTTTCTGTTGGAGAGTGCGAGACTCTGTTATTGCATGCTTGCAAGTGCAAATAATATTTCCCTGCCTGCTAGTGCACCTTCCAGTCGCCACAGAGCCTTCCAGTGCTGTTTTGTGAAGCCAGCAATCATGAGTGGTTGTGTCTCTGCTCCTTGAGTAAATTTTCAACTTAAAAACACCTTCTCGAGTTAAAATTCTACTCCAACGAACAGTTTATGTTGTTTTTTGGTGTGAAATGTTTTTCTTTGTCTTACTTTTTTTAACAGGAAGGAAGTACCCCAGAGACTGCAACTTCCTCTTCCTGTCCAGAAGGCTCTTCCCAGTGATTTGCCTATCTCCTGGTCACTTTTCATTTGGATTTCAAGGGGAAAGAATCAATCTCTTTGTATGATGCATGTTCTATTGGATTTTAAGGACTTTGGGCCTGATTTAGATCTTGGTGGTAACTGTCCCGCTGTTGATTTTTCAACTGAAAACCCGTCTGTCACTTTGGTAGCCCACCCACCAGATTCAGTTGATGGCAGTCCCACAGGCGACAGACTTGTGGGAATGAGCTGAAAACCTACCTTTTCTCAGGAATCTACTGGACAACACCTTCCCTCGCTGCTGCCACTGGACCATGGGGAAAACATGACCCCCACCCTCAACGGACTCAAAGATAGGGAACCCACACTGCCTGTTTACATTGTGTGGACACCGCATATGAGCTCAGGACCACTGCAGTCATATACATGTGACAGTAGGTATTTAAATTACTGGTCGGTGCATATGTCAGGGACACAATTGGGTCAGACATGGATGAGGACACACTGGTACATGACACATATCACACACATACACAACTGTCAAATGAATGCTGGCACCACAATGAAGGTACGATCAAACTTGACAACTGTGTCCATGTTTGCACATTGCAAGGTGACCTATACCTGTCATGTTATGCTTTTAGTTTTGTTTGTGAGTCAATATGTTAATGTGTGTGTGTTATGTGATTGGCTGATTGAGGTGGAGGGAGCTAGATTGGGTGATGTGATTGTGTCAGTATGTGTGCCACATGCATATGGGGTTGATGTTGGTGTGTATGTTCTGTTGTGTGTTACATTGCTGCATGCAACATATGAGTGTTGTTGTGTGGCGGTCGTAGTTGTGATGTGTTTAGTTGTGCTTTTCTATGAGTATGTTTGTGTAGTTGAGTGTGTAGTTGTATTGGTTGTTGCGGTGGTGCTACGTGTGGCTAAAATGTCAAAAGTATGTGTATGTTGTGTCATGGATGTACGTCAATGTGTGTTTTCAGCATGTATGTATTGTGTTGTGATGGCATAGAATGGCAATAGATACAAGTGTATATGTGGTGTTTTGTGTCATGTGTGATGCAGGTATACATGTACGGGCTAGGTACATTCTCTGTGTGTGACTTACCTTTATTCCATAGTCAATGCTATTGTCCGATGTCCATTGGGTCTCCCAATGGTCTCCCTCCATTAGTAATCCACCTGCAGTACATTGCCTGCAGTACTGTAAAATCTAAATATGGTCCACGGGAACCCACCCGCCTACCGGCTTGGAAGAGCACTCCATTGTGGCAGTGTGCGTCTCAGACGTAATACATCTAAATATTGTGGGAGCAGCAACATCGTCTTGACGGTGTTTTCGAGGCCCCCACAGCGGTGGATTGGCCTTAAGACCACCCAGATCTAAATCAGGCCCTTTGTTTTTGTGAAATCACAAGAAATTCAAAAACTTTGGGATAAGTGTGCTCTTTGCTGTTTTAGTAAATTTTTTAATGTGATTGTGGGTTGTGGTTGGCGGCCTGGATTTGCAGTAGAAGTCTAGTATTTTATTGGAATTTATTTTTTTATCTTTTATAAAGGAAAAAGTTTGCACAGTTAAGTACAATTTCTCCATGTTTGCTAACTTTGCACTATTCACTTATCTTACCATGTGGCTTAGTCTGCCCATATGCCAGCCAGCCAGTACTAGTTATTGGGTATATGAAACAACTGTTTCTGTGGTATATGGTGTTTTAAAACATCTATGATTTAGGACAGGGATGGCATTGGGTTAAATCATGCAAATGTGTGTTTTTTGTTTTTGTATTTCAGTTTTTTTTTTTTAAGTATACTTTTTGGTGGTGTCATTGATGGAGGATGTGTCTTGTTGTTAAATGGTTATAGGTGGCTTAATTCTCACTTTTTGCATTGTTGAATTAATGGTAGTGTTTATGTGACTGTTTACCATGCATCCTTTGTCTGGTGAGTGTGGGTGCATGTTTCCATGGGCCACCATTTTGTCTTCGTTCGCCATACCATATGGCCGACGGCCAATTTGTGTAGTCAGTGTCCATAAGCCTACATGTGTTCTTTGTTGTCCATGCCTCCTTGCTTGTTGTTTGACCATTTTGTATAGCTAGCCAGTGTGATTTTTCTATAGGCCTGAATGTGTTCTTTCTTGTCCATGCCTCCCTGCTCGCTGTTCGTGTTCGACCATGTGGCCGGTGGCCATTTTCAGCCAGCCACTTACCATTTTTCTTTTCAGTTTTCAAATCCATTTTCAAAGGACATTGATAAAAGAGGTCTATGCCCTTTTTGTTCATTTTACATTTTTTACTTCTTTCCCTGATATCAGTTTAATGTACTTGATGATCATTGTAGTATATGTATGAACAGTGTTTACAATATCATATGCATTTTTTCCATTTTTCCCAACACCTTCTTGCCTCCCAATGGATTTCTGATAGTCTACCATAGATGCACACCAGCATTCATTTTTTAAAGATTATGTAATTTTCCCCACCACCTTGTGCCTGCCATAAGCGCGCACCAGCCTTCCTATTGCACTAGCATTTATTTTTTAAGGATTATTTCAGTTTCCCTTGCACCCCCGCCGCAGGCGTGCACCAGCATTAATTTACTAAGGATTATTCGATTTTTCCCTGCACCCCCCACCTGCCATAGGCATGCACGAGCATTCATTTTGTAAGGATACTTCAATTTTCCCCTCCACTTTCCGCCTGCCATAGGCACACACCAGCATCCATTAGTAGAGTGTGTGGAGAGAGACTGGCAACTCCACTGAGGCCTCTCTCTTAAATGACAGGTATGCATAGCATGCTCTGGCCAAGGACTGTCCTCCCTGCTAACACCTCTCTCTCTGATAATGAGTGTGCATAGTAGGGCATTGGAAGTGGCTCTACTCTACTCACAACTCTTACCAGGATGATGGGGGTAAATAGTTGACTCTGATAAACACCATCTCCAGAAAGACTCCTTCCTGAAGTAGCAAGTGTTCATACTACAGTGTATTCAAAGATCAACTACTCCTTTCTAATTTTCGCAGTCTTGTGAGTCTCTGAAGTTTTAACCATCTACTCATCACAGTACTTATCTCTGACACACTTCCTCCCAAGAACAAGGATATGCATTCCTACTAATGAAGTGTATTGAGAACTCATCCACTCATATTTACTATTCACAAACCTGCGAGAGTCCCAGAGGATTGTAAAAATGTATTAAAAAAATATACAACAATTATTACCACAGTAGTTATCCCTTAGAGACCTCCTATCGAAATGTAGGGGAACAACATGCCTTTCTCCTGCCCCCTTATTTAGCTTTTTTAACTTCATTTCCAGAACACCGCCAATGTTTCACAGTAACCAATAGTGAAGGCCGTTGCATTTTTAACATTTCAACAGCCAGCCAGTCAGAGCGCTCACTCTCATGGGACTCGTGGTAGCCTCTAGCATTCACAGGAGCATGAAGGCTCATGGGAAAAATGGGTCTATTGACCAATCACAGGGCTTCATTTTTTAAACCACACTCTCGCTGGAGGCTCAGTAGAGTTTTGCAAGCCCAATTGCCGAAATATAGAATTATTTTTCACCCTTAATTTCTCAAAAACTACTGCATGGATTTACTCTAAGTCACAAAAAGCACAATTTGTTCCCCCCAAGCATATTGTATTACAGGATTACTGGCGGAAACAGTGCTCTGATATTGGTCTCTTCTCCTTTAAGGGAGCAGAAGCCCATATTGTAGCACACGAGCACCATTGGAATGTGCACTGCCTGTAAAGTAGACAGTGTGCATTCCGATGGTGCTGGGCAAGGGGGTCCCTGCCCTGCCCATGGGCCTGGGCAGTGCAGGGTCCCTCCTGTGGCCCCGGCACTTGCTTTCTACTAGCCTTCCCAAGCCTGCTGTGACTCAATACAACTCAGACCGCTATCAGCTTGTTGGGAACCATGTTCCTGGCAGGGACAGCGGTCCCCTGGCAATTCCACCCATCAAGGTTGTTATGTGGCATTTGGACCTCATGGAGTACTGTGGTCCGACCGTCACCACAAGTGTAACGGTCTTCGAAACGCCACACTCGTAATCACGCCCTTAGTGTCTGACTGAGTCTATGATTTTGTAAACATTTTTTTGCTGATATTTGCATATTTGTCAGGATGTTTCACAGGAGACTGTGCTGACAGTCACAATGAGTTTGTGAATATCATGCTTGGGGGAAAAAAACCTTTTTCTTGAAATATTCTTCCCATCTTAGGTCCCTCAAAGGCCTCCATATTACAGAAATTCGGTCAGGATACATCCAACCTGACCTCTTATGTGACTTTCTGCCATTTCATTTGAGCACAGGGTACTGTTCTGATCAACTAATATGGCAGCCACAACTCTCTGCCTAGGTTGTGGTCAGCCAATCATGGCATTCATATTGGTGCTTGTATTTGCAAATTCACTGTGATAATCACGAATACGTTGCGAAAGATCCGCAGCCCTATATATACAAATTTGGATTTCCTTTAATTTCTCAACAGTTACTGAATGAATTTACATCAAATACCCAAAAGCACAATCTGAAGAACAAAATCGCATTTTCTGCCAAATTTGGTGTAATTCCGTCCAGCGATTCGTGCTGTAGTCGTGTTCAAAACACCTTTGGAAATTACCATAGGAAACACACTTTTTTTGACTCCCCTTTTTTTCTTACCCCCACTTGACAGAGCACCCTAAAACTTTCCATGCACAACAAGAATCAATGGCACACTTGTTGGGATTTTTTTGTGAAGATTCATCAAACAACAACAAAGATATAGGCAAGTCAAAAAATGGTTTTCCTATAGAAACATGGTCCTAACTATGACTACCTACCGGCAACTGCAAGTCATTAATACATATATTTTCACTGAAAAAACATTGATTAAAGTAACATTATAGTTAGGTGAATTTCTCACTGACAATGTTACCATTCTGAACTTAAAAAATGATATTCAGCAGTAATATTTAGCAGCACTAACTATAAATTGCACCCCTGCCATGCACTGCTTATGACCTCATATTTGACACCTTTCATAACATGTTCAAAGACATAATTTATGACATAACTGATTACATCACTGATGGCATTGTCAAATGAGTGTGCTAGTTTGTTTTATAGTTTAGCTAGTAGCAGGTAAGTACCATATTACCTGTCTACCTCTTTGTGTACTTCCTGGATCCAGCTAATGGAGTGTTGACAAAACACATCAGCTCCTAAAGCACCATAGGGATGTAGAAGTATTGAAATGTTATAAATCTTTGTACTGAAAACTTAGGTCCTGATGTAGAGTTTGGCAGATGGGTTACTCTGTCACAAACATGGCGTCCTCCGTATTACGATGTCCATAGGATCCATTATGTCCATAGGATATTATGGAATTGTTTGTGAGGGAATATCCCCATCCAGCAAACTCTAAATCAGGTCCAAAGGCCCTGTTTGCAACCTTGGTGGATGGGATACTCTGTCACAAACATGACAGAAATCCCGCCTGCCATATTACAAGTTCCATTGCTTCCTATGGAACTTGTAAAACGGCAGGCGGATATCCATCACGTTTGTGAAGGAGTAATCCACATGCTAAGGTCGTAATTAGGCCCTTAGTCTGTGGGCAGGTGACAGTTGACTTGTATTCATTATGTCCCACACAAGATTTTTGGTACTGCTAAAAAGTTTACAACAGGAGTAGGATTCTACATAATAGATACAACTTTTGTAAGCAGTCTTGATTTATTTTACAGAATTGTGTTAGCATGACAAGTTCTACATTACTTAGAAGATTGTGTGCACCAGGTACTAACCAGTATACATGTGCTTGTTTGGCTTAAGAAGATGAGCTATCTGTAAATTTTCACAACAGTATAAAGTGTGCAGGTATTAGGATGTTAAGCACCTTCAGATCTTGATTAATTTTAGATGTAGGCCCTCATTACGACCCTGGCAGTCCAATGACCGGCAGGGTCGTGGTGGCATTCAGACCCCTACCAAACGGGCAGCACTGCAATATTACAACTGAACGTCGGTCTGGCAGTGCTGCCCTGGGGATTACGACTCCCTTCTCTGCCAGCAGTGTCATGGGGGTAGCACTGCCATGAAACAGCTGCTGGAGACGGGGTGCAGGGTACCCCAGGGGGGCCCCCGCACTGCCCATGCACTTGGCATGGGCAGTGCAAGGACCCCCTTGGCCAGCCCCATAGCAATGTTCACTGTCTGCTTTGCAGCCAGTGAACATTGCAATGGGGCTGCTGTTCCTTACGCACTACAGCATTGCTGCCTGCTCTGTTATGAGCCGGAGACAATGCTGTAGGCCGTTTCCCACGGGGCAAGCGGGAAACTCGTGATAGGCCCGGTGGGAAGACTGCCACATTGGTGGTAACCTACCCATCAGGACATCGGCAGACGGGCTTTTTCATCTGCCGAAGTCATAATAAGGCCCATAGTGTCTATTTTGACAACTATTGCATAGAGTGTACACTTTTCTTAGTAGATACTTTGTAATCCTTTGTAGTGTGTTATTATGACAGTTTCACTGTTTGCAAACAATATGATATAAATTAAACTCTCACCATTAGGTAAGACATGTTTACAGTACCCAGTTCTCTACTGATATCAACTTCATTTCCCAGTGTAGGTTTGGTGAGATTTCAGTGTTCGATACAAGTAAAAGCTGTCCATTGTAGATCATTTGTTTCAGAACTGATATTCACTATTCTTAAGAACTTGGCTTTCTCTGAACAGTTGTATAAAGATTGAACACCATAGTCAATAAGGGTTTTCTATATATCTGTGGTTGATTGGTAATGTGAACTATGCTAGCTGTAAAGTGCATGGTATGGGGTCAATGAAACACATAAAACATGTTTTTTACACTAAAGGGAGTTATATCTGTGATGGCAGAAATGTTGGCTGATATTCTCCTGACAATTTGGTACCTACAGGCAAGCATCTAATGCCATAGTAATTTATCGAATAATATGCGGGAACGCAAAGCTTGGATGCTGTCATCAGTGATGTCATCAATTATTTCATTTGAGATGTTGCCAGTGATGTCATAAATGATTTCATGGAACATGTCCTCAGTGATGTCACATGTAAGGGCATAGGCAGTGCATGGTGGGGGCTCCAGTTATAGTTAATGCTGCTAAGTATAATTGCTGAATTTCAGTGATATTTTTAGCTCAAAATGGTAACACTGTCAGTGTGAAATTCACGTAACTACAACATTACGTTAGCCTTTTGTTTTTTAAATGAATTTCTAAGGATTTTTTCATTGAAAACAGATATTTTTTATTACACATAACTATAGCTTTACTTTAACCTTTGTTTTTTTCATTCAATTTCTGTTTTTTTTTTAAATAGATTAATTATTTTTGTGAGTGCATGCATGGTAGCATCACTGTGTAATATATGTTGTGTTCAAACATTATTTTGTAAAAATAATTTTTATGTAGCATAACAGGATACGGTTCACAGTTTGCAAAACCTTTCTAAAATGTGTAAGTATTAAACAGATAAATATTCAATATTTGCTCAGTTATCGTAACTCTGATATCGAGGCATGTCACCAGCAATCTTTTTTGAGATGTCATTACTCATGTTTGAGCCTTTACAAGAAGCTTGAGGGACACTTGCGAGTTCATAAAGTTTTAAATTTCATTGTCATCTATTGTATACGGTTCTTTGTCATGTATCCAGGGATTATTCAATGTTAACCTATAACAGAGTAGTGAATAAAAGATTGTTGTGTGATTTGTTTTTTTTTAAGTGGTGGCTCCTGCAAGATGCTTACGGAAGCCAAATGCACAATCCCCTGCATGGACTCTGAGGTGGCTGTACTTCCTGTTCGGCTCTTGTGAACAACTCTTAAAATCGTAACTTTATAAGGAAATTAATTTTATTGATATAATGTATACTGTAATATTGTACAAAATTGAACATTAGTCATATTGTTTAAGGTAGAAGAATGAATAATGTATTGTTCTCTCGCTCAGATGATGGCTCTCCATAATAGGGTGTGGGGAAGGGTTGGCCTCTACTTTCAGACCTCTCTCTCAGATGACAAGTGTGCATTACAGGGTATGTGGAGAAAGATTGTCCACTCTACTGAGACCTCTCGCTCAGATGATGGGTGTGTAGTAGTTGGTGTGGAATGACAGGCCTTTACTTTCATACCTCTCTCTCAGAGGACAGCTGAGCAGCTCCAGTAAAGAACACACTACAACACTAGCAACACTCTGGATTTGCTCACCTCAAATGTCTGTTTTCCTAGCAAAGTTTTTAAGCACAGGATTGGCACAGTGCCATCCACGCCAGTGCCATCCATGCTGAGCTAGAAAATGACAAAGGGGGTTATTCTAACTTTGGAGGAGGTGTTAATCCGTCCCAAAAGTGACGGAAAAGTGACGGATTTACCACCAGCCGTATTACGAGTCCATTATATCCTATGGAACTCGTAATACGGCTGGTGGTATATCCGTCACTTTACCGTCACTTTTGGGACGGATTAACACTCCTCCAAAGTTAGAATAACCCCCAAAGTCTTTTGCCATTCGTACAGCAAAATCTTTAATCATAGGATTTTCTAGAAAAACAGACATTTGAGTTGAGCAAATCCAGTGTGTCTCTGGTGTTGAAGGGTGCTCTTCACTGGAGCTGCTCGCCACCTAAACCTGGGAACTACCCAGAGTTCTCTCTTTTGTTTTGCATATATGTATATACATATATATATAATGATATATGAATATATATATTACCTACTGGTGGAGGTCACCACTAGTTATTCTTAGAACATGGGCCCTCATTATGAGTCCGTCGCCTGCCAAATTCAAACCACCGGGAGACCGTCTGTGGGGTCCAAACACCGCCTCCCCTATTTGGAGTTCACCGCAGGGCCAGCAGGCGGAAACATTGTTTCTACCCGCCGGCCCTGCGGTGAACAGGGCCCTAAGATTGCAGCCGGGCAGTACGTGGGGAGTACAATCTGCCCCCTAAAAAAGTGGATTCTAGAACATATAAGGGCGGAACAAAATGGAGATCTTAATTTTGCTATGACAAGACATTTGCAGTGCCACAATGGGGATGACTGGTTACTCATGAGGTATTATAGAATAGCATCTGTGAAGAAACATGAGAGGGGGGGAGATAGCATGTTGCAATTGAGATGAGTGGAGTCGAGATTTATCATAGGACTCAAAACAAAGATACCATATGGGATCAATAAGGTCGAAAAATCTCACTGTCACCTGTGAAACTGTAGAAGTATAATGCTTAATATACTCACCCATAAAAATGGTTATATTGAAATGACATTTGTCAACATGTGGGGTAGTATTTGTTTATTCTGAACAACCTTCAGTAAATGAGAACTATTCCCAATATATGCTTTTTAATAGCCACGCTCCGTTTGCTTATGAGGATAGTAATCCATATGAGTTTAATATGGAAGAGCCTCAAAACTGACAAGATAGTAAATAGAGAAAAGAATATTAATCACCATGCTTAACAATATCAGTCTATTGAAATCATGAGATTTGCTACACTTGTTTATAATGTAAGAATATACAATTAATTCATTATCCCTATTATTACCAGACCTTCAATACATTTGAACTGTAATGTTTATTAGCAAAATGGTGTGCACTTGGGGATTGGTTTCATTTCACTTTTCATTGTTTTCTTTTAAACTACATGTCCGATAATGCTACATAAAGGCTTGTGTTGGGATAGTTTATTTATTGGAAATAGAAAATGCACTCACCAACCATGATCAAGACCTTGGAGGTTGAAATGCGTTGGTGATGGTTGTTTGTTGATTTTAATTTCATTAAAAAGGAATATTGGACCTCCTGAAGTGCCTCACTTCATTTCGTTTGTTGAGGAGATATTACAGGGAATTGGTCCATTTCTTACGCAGGCTACAGCTGTCGAGCACTCTGTGAGAGGACCAATTTGTTTGTGAATATATATATAAATATATATATAGAGAGAGAGAGAGTGCTGTTCATTTTTTTTTTCCCTGTTTTTTATCCGTGGGGTTGGGGGGTCCCTCTGGGACCCCTCCACCAGACCTAAGGGTTCAGGGTGTCTGTGCCCTGGTCCTTTTTCTTTTTTTTTACATTTTTTTCTGGAACTCAGCTGCCAAGTCCCAGGATGGCTGCTAACACTTCCTGGTTAAAGTGTTGACAGCCAATCAGATCTCAGCACGAAGTCAGGAGGGGTAGCAAATCTGACTTGTCCCTATATATACAAATTTGTTTTCCCCTTAATTTCTCAATAACTACTGAACGGATGTACATCAGAACAAAAAAAGGTTGCTTTCTGGACCAGGAATTACCTTCCTGCCACATTTGGTGTAAGTCCATCAAGTAGTTTCCACGCTATCGCTGTTCAGTTTTTCCTATGGAAAAATGAATAGGAAAAAAGTGTTTTGAGACCCCCCCTTTTTTCTCAGCCCCTGGATGGATCACCCCAAAACTTTCGAGACAGTAGCTCAAGTGCGTGTCATATTGTCTTGGAAAATTTTGTGAAGATTTGTCAAGCGGCACCAAAGTTATTAGCCAAACAATAACAGTCCTAACTATAACTATCTAGGGGCGGCTGTCACTAAGTTTTATATATATATATATATATAAAGGTATATATATATATATATATATATATATATATATATATATATATAAGTATATATATATATATATATATATATAATGATATTTATATTTTGCTTTGGCTTTGCAGGTTGTTGTGCCAGCGTGCTCCAGAACGACAGGCGGTGCTTGCACAACATGCCCGTCTGCGTGTGTCACATCAAGCAAACCTCTCGTCAATTGGGAAAGAGTTTGGCAGCTCAGCAGCAGGTGATGGCAAAGGTATTTATTTTGCAGAAGTACTAACTTTTTTTATAGCAAAGGTATTTCTTTTGCAGAGGGACTAACAACACATTATATATGCACATATATATACACACACACACACACACACACACACACATATATATATACACACCTTTTTATGATATATTTATATATCTATAAGTTCAGGTATGGTATGGCAGTATGACAGTTTGGTAGGTATGGTAGTTAGTTATGGTAGAAATGCATGTTGGAATGATAGGTTAGGTATTTTTGGATAGATAGGTGTGATATGTGCATGTGAATGAGCGGTTAGGGATAGTAGGTTAAGTAGATAAGCTAGGCGTTGCAGATTAGTATGGTAGGTTAGGTATTTTATTTTAGGTTTGGTATGGTAGGGCATATTAACATTTTATCTGCTCTTGCTTAAAATGTATAGTATTGTTAATAAGAAGCAAAAATATAAACTGTTATTAATAAAGTACACATTGTTCCGTATTATTTCTAGTCATTGCTAATTGATATTATTATTATTATTATTATTATTATTATTATTATTATTATTATTATTATTTTAAGAGGCGACCCATTTGATAACAGACTGCATTAGCGTTAAGGCGTGCTATGACAGAAAACTAAGTTTGCATTGAAAGCGGTGAACTTAAATGACATACACTGCAAACTATAACATAGCTACATTATGTCCCTTTGTCAAAAGTATCTACTATGCTATAGTAGATACTTTTGACAAAGGAACAGTATGTTTGATTCAGCTTGAAGAAAACCTGGCTCAGCATTTTTACTTTGCAAGAAAGTAGCCGTAAATCTAACACCATCCTATCATGACAGCGACGTAAAACAAATGAAGGCTTAATTTACAGAATAGCAACACGCCTTTGTGTTAGGCGTCCAAACGGCAATCAGTAAATCCATAAATCGGCAATTAAAATGTCATTGTACCAATAAAGGAAGTACACCAGAGGACACATTCTGCGCTTCCCATTCAGGCCACAAGTCACGTTGCAGTTCAGCAAAATGATTTCTTGATCCCATTAGTAACATTTACTGGGAAAACAAAAGGGATGTTTTAATTCTTAATGTTCCCTACAATTGATTGGCAGCCCATCCAACTAAGGAGAAGTCATGAGCATGCGCACGAAAGGCAATTGCTCTTTACATATTTCGTTATTTATCTTTTAGATGTACGGATGATACGTGCTGTCTTAACAGACAGCTGATACTGCCTTCAGTGAAAGTTAATGTCTGTGATACCAACATTTAAAATAAGCATGGCTCCTTATCAAAAGGGATGTAATGTGGTCTTCGCATCAACGCACGCCTTGCCCCATTTTCGAACATATGGCTGCTTAGTATGCAAACTCTGGTTAGGGAAACTGTGTGATGATTTTCATCTTTAATCACCTATTCTTGGAAAATTCCCTTTCACAAACACGCCAAACCTTCTTACAAAAATCTTTTAAATACTCCAGTGACAGACGAAATTCACACATTTTCTGGTGTTTGACATCCTGTCCATTCAGGTGAAATATGGTTGCTTAGATATGTCTAGCAGATGAATTTCAAAATGCATGAGAGTACTCTAAATCTTATCGATTTCTGAGGGGCGCCTACAGATACATCCCACCCACTCGGCTCCATTAACATTATTACACTGTATGCACCTACTGTTTTAATCACAAAGAAAAAAAGTACTTGAGTATGTATGCATCCGTTGCATACCTTATGCACACATATGAGACACATACACATACAAATAGACTGTCTGCTTAAATTTGTGATTCATATTTGCCTTTCTCAAGAAAAATGCTCCCTTGCTTGCATCTGTTTTTTAAAGCAAATAATCTGGGTAAAATGTCTTCAGCCGGGTCACTGCCTCAGTTAGTTTGTCTGCAAAAAAAGTGCATACATGGAAATAGAGAACTTCCATTATTATATGCCATGCAAAATAAACAATGCTTTTTTATATGGAATTCCGGTATGGCATTGTGTGCTGTTTTAGTGCAAAATGCACCCTCGCATTTATTTTGGACACGACGACGCACTTCATGCTAAAAAATAGAGTCCTATCTTATGTGAAGTGAACAACAGTTGCTCTTGTTCTGTTTGTTTGCCACATTGTTGCAATGGCCAAAAACGGGATTTTTACCTGAACAAAATTTAAATTATTGTATGCCTGGTAATCTGAGGCACTTCTCATAAAACGTTTAAAGTGAAATGGCAGAAATTAAATTAGGGAAGATTACCAGCCCAAAAAATTAGCTCTTTCCTGAAATAAATTAGGCACATACACTAAGGCCCATATTTATGAACAATTTAATGTGGGCTAATGCCATTCCCTAATGCCATTCTTGGTCCATATTTATGAAATGACGCATGATGGTGCTAAAGAATGGCTAGCGTCTCAAAAAAAGAAGCTAGGTGTGATGGATGGCGTTAGGGGAAATGGCACTAGTGGGTCAAAAATGACAGTAGGCTGATGAGCGGTAAAATATCTGCTGCTAGTCAGCCTAGATCATTTTTTGATGCACAAGCATTCAAAAAATGGCTCCAGTCTAACCACTGCCCCTATGCCCACCACAGGGGACCGGTTTCTCCCGGGCAAGCCCAACATACCCAGTGCCATGTAAGGGGCCCCCAGTGGCAGAAAACACACATGCACTTACCTGCAACTTACCTGGGATGGGTTCCCTCCTCCTCTTGTGTCCCTGTGGTGTGGGTAGTGGTAATGCTGGGGGTTGTGGTGGGCATCTTTGTGCCCATTCCATGTTTTTCCCCATGGAAATGGGCCTACCAGCACATTAACGCCTGATCTGACCAGGTGTTAAATAATGGCGCTAATCGGGCTTAGCACCATTATTTGGGTCTACCCCCTTTTTGTGCGTTGTTTCAGCATCAGGAGTTAAATAACAAAATTTTTAGGAAGGGAATGCCTACCTTGCACCTCATTGGCGCAAGGTGGGTTGGCGCTTCCTACAAATGGCGCTAACTCCAATATTTTGACACTAGAGGCGTCTAGCACCAAAATATAAATATGGAGTTCAGTTAGCGCCACTTTAGTGTCAAAATAAATGATGCTAAGGTGAAGCTAACCTTCCATAAATATGGCCCTAAGGACCTCATTAGGAGTTTAGCGGTCCCACAGAGGGACCGCCAAACTCACGGGGAGGAGCCACCGCCATGGTGGTGACATCCCCCCAAATGTATTGCAATGTTCCCACCAGGCAGTGCTACGATTTTGTTCTTGGCTCCCCTAAGGGAGCTGAGGCCTATATTGTAGCACTCCAGCGCTCTTGAAATACGCACTCTCTGCAAAGTAGACAGTGCACACTCTGACGGTGCTGGGCAGAGGAGTCCCTGCACTTCCCAGGCCATTGGCAGTGCAGGGGCATCCCTGTGGCCTGGGCACTGGCTTCCGGCCAGCCTTTCCATAGCGAGGTCCCTGCCATGAAAAGGCTGGCAGACAGCTGAGTTGTAATCAGCCAGGTGGCACAGACTTCAGTACTGCCCTGGTTAAGTACAACTCAGGCCACTGTCACCACATCAGGAACCATGTTCCTGGCGGGGAAGGCAGTCTTTAGACGGGTCCACCTGCCAGGGTTATAATGTGGGGGTTGGAGCGCCTGGAGTGTGGCAGTCCGACCGTCACCATAAGTGTGGTGGTCCTCAGACCGCCACACTCGTAATGAGGGCCTTAATCTAGGTATGTTCTTTTCTGTTGTCTAAAAATGCTCAAGCATTCTCACGTGGTGCCCAATGTTTTAATGATTTACAAAGGAAAACACACTAACATCCTCATTCAGAATGTGATGGAGAAATAGGTAACAAAATCACCCTAGGAAATACAATTAGCGGTTCCTATCTTATCTGGTTGTTTTTTGCCCCATAGGTAAGTTTTGCTCCATGCACTGGGGAAAAATGTGAGAAAAATATTTTTGCGGCTAGTCTTACTCCATGGCTTTACCCTGCACTGTTTTGCCTTTGGATTTGTCTTCTGGCAGCTGGAGGAAATAGCGGGGGCTATTCACAATGAGAAATCAACCTACCCAAGTGTGTTTATTTTTATACTTTTGAGTAACTTTGGCTTGTCACCATTTACAAGTGTGAAGTTACCCAGAAGTGTAGATTTACACTTCTGTTAAGTCCATTAAAAGCAACTACTTGTCAATGGTTTGTTGAAGCTTTATTTAAGCAAACACCTAACCACCAACCTGTTAGAGTGGCAACAATTTTAAACTGACCAGACAACTGTCACAGACCTTTACATTGGTCACAGCAAAGCATGGAATGTGGTGACTCAAACACTGACATCACTCTTATTCCATATGAACCCCATACCCACTCTAGGTTTAACATAGCACATCTTTCCCCATTACAATGAAAAGAAATATCCATACAATACTTCTATTATAAGTTAAATATTAGGATTATAATAACATGTAGAGTACACCACTAAGCAAAAGAAAAAATATGTTGTTTTTAGAATCAAACTAATACTCTGAAAGGGACAACATAATGAACCATTTGGAGAGAAATAAGAACATATCATTCTTCCCAAAGTCCTAAAAATAAACTGGTAAATATTGTTAACTGAAAATAGCAGAATAACAATTTACACATTTCCTTACTATTTTATGTCTGATGTCCCATCCATTACATACTCTTTATGCCAGTAAGGTTTGAATCTCTCTCTATTACTTGACAATTTACATGCAAACTATCAATATCAGGTTTGTCTAATCCCACCTCTGGATGTTTTGAATAAATTACTTTTGTTAACCTAGACATGTTTCAAACATCACCCAAGTCGAAAACTGCCACATTCCTCTTTATGTGAATGACAACAAAAGGTCCCATGAATTTTGAATAACTCTCTATTATCATTCCAGCTCTTTTAACCATCACTTTGGCACCTTCCTTCCATTACACTTCTTGCACACACTTCTTGATATTGAATCTTGCCTTATACTTGTTTAGGTGGTTCACCCTCTGTAAACTCACTTCTTCTCTACAGAATGGGCTATCTAGTTTGGTATTCATATTCTACCAGACAGGATAGGATTAAGCTTGCAATGTGGTTTCCTCCCTCTGAGTGAAGCAAAAGGTGAAATGGATGTAACACTATTTGGAGTTACTCAATAGGCCCACAAAGTTTTCCTCAGCACTTCTCTAAAAGTCTTTTTATTCAAAAGTGCTTGTTGTGCACACCTCTTTACAATGTTGTTTATGCTTGTTGCTAGGCTAAGAGCTGTTTTGAAATGTGTAATGGACAATCCTTTGAGAAAATCCCCAATTTCTTGAAGCACTCCATTGTTGATTACTATGGTTTTGGTATACCTTCTCTGGAAAATCCTTTCTTCAAAAATTAAATTACTATTCTTGTATTCACGGCAGCTGCATATTTTGTGACCACACAATTCGATGTGTAATCAACCAATAGAATAATAAAGCATTAATCAAGAGCCATTAGGTCAAAGAAGCCAGCAATATCTAAGCCTAATTTAGACCATAGTTCTTTTGGTACCTCAATAGGAGACAACAGTGCAACGTAAGTTCTTTTGTTCTTGTCGTTATTTGCACAGTCCCAACAATCCTTCTCCACTTCCTCAACCTTATGATCCATCCTTGGCCACCAATACCATTCTCGCAACCTTGCCTTAGTCAAATTTCTACCCAAGTGTCCTTTGTGAGCTAGGTTCATAGGTTTACTCCTTAATGTTGTTAGGGGTACTCATTATCTTCCTCTAAATATTTTCTCTCAACAATGTCACTAACACTGAAAACATTGTCCAAAGTTGAAGATACTTCTCCTTTATTTGGCCAACCCTTCATAATGTATTCCTCTAGATCTAACAGTTCTGGGTCATTCACAATGGCTAGTTCCCATTCTTTATCTTCCACAGCTGTTTCACAGACCCAACACTCCATATTTTCCTTATAGCACATAGACATTTTAGAATAGTTCTCTTTTTGGCCAATAAGTAACCTTGACAAACAGCCTGCCATGCAGTTTTTTTATCCTGGCACATACTCTACTCTGAAATTGTAACTTGACAAACCTTCATTCAAACGTTTATTTCTAGGGGACACATTTTCCATATCTCTTTGTGACCTGAACGTACTGTGAAGGGTATACCCCACAAATCAAATTGAAGTGATTTATTTACCAATACATTGCTAATGCCTCCCGCTCAACCACACAATGGCTTTCTTCAGCTCCCTTCAATGAGCGAGAGGCAAACGCCACCACTTTTAAGTCACTGTTGACCATTTGAGAAAATACTGCACCTAACCCCTTGAGGCTGGCATCAGTTGAAAGAATCATTTTTCTACTGACATCAAAATGTCCAAGGGCAGGTAAAATCCCTATGTTTTCTTTATGATTTTAAAAGCTTGGTTACACTCCTCTGTTCAACTGAAATGGGCACACTTTTTTGGTAACGATCTCAATGGCTGAAAGATACTAGCAAAATTCTGTAGGAATTATGAACAGAATTCCGCTAGTCCCAGGACTGAACGTACATGATCTTTGTTCTCAGGTTCAGGAGCTTCTACAATAATGTTTGCCAAGTGTTACTTTGGACATATCCCCTCACCTGCAAGTATGGGTCCCAAATAAGTTACAATTGCTAGTCTAAATTGATTTTTTTTTTTCTATAGTTAGACCAGTATCTTGTAATGTTACCAATACTTTCCACAATATATCATCATGCTCCTGTTGATTGTTTCCATACACCAATATATTATCCTGGAAAAATAACACCTTGTCTAATCCTTTCAAGACTTTCTTCATAACTTTCTGGAAACATGCAGCAGCCCATTCTAGACAAGATGGCATCCTAACAAATCTGAATGTTCCCAATGGGGTCACAAATTGTGTTGAAGTTCTAGACTTAGGTTGGAGCATTACTTTGTTATAAATGAAGGATAAATCCATTACACTAAACACTTTTTCATCCTTTACAGTGGCTAGAGTTTCAGAAATATTTGGTAGTGGTTATCTGTCCATCCATGTGTGTTTAGGTAACTCTCTCAAATCAAAACACATTCAAATCTTTTTACCACCATCCTTTGGTTCCAAAGCTATGGAGCCAACCACTCTGAACTCTCAATTTCCTCAATCACATTTCTTTCTTTAAGTTTCCAAATTTCTGATTTCAACTGAACCATCATCATAAGAAGAACCTTCCTCATTTTAGATACGTGTGGTACAGCATAATTTTTTAGAATTATCTTATGTTCAAAATTTTTCAACAAACCTCGTTTATAACCAAACACCTCTGGGTATACTGAACTAATTTTCTTTGGTTGTTTTCCATTGTTCATCAATAACAACTTTTATTGAGAGTTTGGATCAAGACGTATGCCCATGTCTCTCTGATGTCTCCAACCAAGAAGATTGCCTCCTGTTATGGCATCATAGACTTTCCCCACTGTCTCTTTATCAGTACACTGGATGTTCATCACAGAATATCCCAGCACATCAATTTTCACACCTCCGTACCCTACAGGATTTATGTCTGACGGAAGTAAATTGATCTCTTCTTCCCCAGATATAGATTTCCAATTCTTATCACCTATCATGGTATAAGGTGAGCCAGAGTCCGTTAATACTGGTACTTTTTTACCTCCCACCATGATTTTACATTTTTGCATCTCAATCGGATCCGCATACACTAACCCATCATTCCTCACACTCAAAATAAACTTCTCTTCTCCCATCAGTTGACCTATTCCTTGTTGTTTAACTCCTCGGTGTACACAAGTATAATGTCCTTTTTTCCACATTTCTTGCAGAATGCAAATCTTGCAAAACATACTGGTCTATTGGCTAGATGTCCTTTGTAGGAAACTCAACCTTTTTGCAGTTACCCCACCCCCAATTTTTTAACTAATTCCCTTGTAAAAGGTATCAGTAGCACCAAGGGCTCTGTGACCAGGGAGGGTCCCTAATGGGTGCAGCATGGATTGTGCCACCCGTAGGGACCCCTCACCAAACACATGCACACCACCATTACAGATTGTGTGTGTTAGTGGGGTGAAAAGGCAATGTCGACATTAAATCCATCTCAGACTACCATGCCCTCAAACCTCTGCCTGTGGCATAGGTAAGACACCCCTCCAGCAGGCCTTACAGCCCTAAGGCAAGGTGCACTATACCACACGTGAGGGCATAGCTCCATGAGCAATATGCCCCTACAGTGTCTAAGTCCATTTTTAGACACTGCAAGTGCAGTGCAGCCATATTATGCACAAGGGCTGGGAGTTTGTCACTATGAACTCCACAACTCCATAATGGCTTCACTGGGAAGTTTGGTATCAAACTTCTCAGCACAATAAACTCACAATGATGCCAGTATTGGATTTGTTGTAAAATTCATGCAGAGGGCATCTTAGAGATGCCCCCTGTATTACAGCCAACCCCTTAGTGTAAGGCTGACCAGTCTGTACCAGCCTTCCACTAAAAGATGAGTTTCTGACCCCATGGGGTGAAAGCATTTGTGCTCTCTAGGGACAGGGACAAAGCCTGCTCTGGGTGGAGGTGCTTCACACCTCTCCCCTGCAGAAACTGCAACACTTGGCAGTGAGCCTCAAAGGCTCAGGCCTCCAGTTACATTGCCCCAGGGCACTCCAGCTAGTGGAGATGCCCGCCCCCGGACCAAGTTCCACTTTTGGCGGCAGGCCCGGAGGAAAAATTAGGAAAAACAAGGAGGAGTGACCACTTCATCTGGGACCACCCCTAAGGTGTCTAGAGCTGAAGTGACCCCACTCCTTGCAGAATCCTCCATCTTGGTTTGGAGGACAGGGACCAAAAGCGTTAGGAATGTACCACCCTCCCCAAATGGAGTGAGCACAGGGAAAGTGTAGCCACCGCTCTGACCCTGGTAACTCCCATAAATCTAGTATTTAGTGGCATCCCTGAACCTAGCTCACCAGATTCCTGGTGACCTCAAGAAGACAAGAAGCAAGAAGAAGGACTGCTAAGCCGACCCCAGCAAAGAAGACTCCAGACACCAACTGACTTGACCCCAGCCATTCCAGCCTGTCTGCAGCTTCAGAAGCCCTGCTACAAAAAGGCAACACTTCCTGCAGAACCAGCAACCTCTCCAAATCCCCAGAGGACTGCCTGACCAGCAGAGGACCAAGAACTCCTGAGGCAAGCCGCTCTGTCCAAAAGAAACCATAAAAAATGTCTCCAGCACCACCCTGGATCCACGAGTCCTGCCCACACTTTACCAGATGCCCACGGACCGAGTCCAGGTCACCCACCTGTCCAGAGCAGATTCCTGGGTGATTCCAACCTTATGTCCACCCTGGGTTGACCCCTCCTGGCCAACACAATGATGCTTGCAGCCTGAAACAAGAGGAACCCCCAGACCGCAACTGGATTCAACGAAGATTCCTGACACCTAAAGGTACCCCTGCACCCACAGCCCCAATGCCTCTTTGAACCCAACTAATGGTCCAGCAATGTTCAGCAGGTGGTCCCCTCCTTGTCCAGCCTGCGGTTTCCCAGAACCAATGCCCTGGAGCCAGTCTGCAGCACCTTTTGTGACCCCCGGTGTCCCCTATTGACAAGCATTGGGCACCCAGTTCTGTACTTGAACCCTGCACCCGGCCGCACTTGTGCTGCTGAGATTCTGTGTTTGGTGTAGACCTGTGGCCCCCCAGGTGCTCCTCTAATCCCCCAGGTCTGCTCCCCAAAGAAATGGATAGTTACCTGCTAGTTGGTCTCTTCTGAGGACTCCCAATCTCCATAGGATCCCATTCTAAATCCAGCACCAAGTTTGACCTCTGCACCCGGCCAGCCCTGTGTTGCTGATGGTGCATGTTTTGGGTCAACTTGAAGCTTGACCCAAGGACATCCTATCCCCTGGAGACTGGAACTGTAAATCGAGTACTTACCTTCAAATCATGCTAGTGCTTTTCTTTCCCTAGGACTTCATTGGTTCTTATGAAAAGCACACTGTCAACTTTTGAACTAGAAAATTGCTACTTATTTGTAAACTACTTTATCTGCTAAAAACAAACAAAGCACATTTGATACATATGTTTGATACCTACCTCCGATTGTACTTACCCTCAACAAAGTTCTTCTGATTGTAGTAATAAAGTAACAAAATATATTGTTACTATAGAAAAGCCACTGGCATGGAGTTAGTCATTGAGTGTGTGCCTCATTTCTTGACTGTGTGTGTACAACAAATTCTTTGCACTACCCTCTGATCAGCCTAACTGCTCGACCACACTTCCACAAAAGAGAGCATTAGTATTATCAACTTTAGTCTCTGTTAAGCCTCTGGTGAACCCCTGGACTCTGTGCACATCATATCTCATTTTGATATAGTATATATAGAGCCAGCTTCCTTTATTCTTCACTCCCACACCTGAAAAATTTCATGCCATCATTCTTTAAAAATGCAGATTTCCTGCTCTGCAATGGCAATTTTTTCATGTACATTTTTTTCTTCCTCTCTATTCTTAACTCTTGAGTATCTGTTTTCATCTTTACTAGCAGTTTTACTTGATACCTTAATCTCATTTACTGTTCCATTGAGACCTGAATTGTATTTTGCTTTATCATCACACATTTCAGCATTCCTTCCACTATCGCTATGGCATCATTAAATTCAGGTTTTTGCTAATAGTTGTTTTTGTACTTTAACATCCTTTATGCACCTTACTATTTGGTCCCTAACCAAGGAATCTGTAACATGATAAAATTCACATTTCTTGCCTGTGTGTGTACAACAAATGCTTTGCACTACCCTCTGATAAGCCTAACTGCTCGACCACACTACCACAAAAGAGAGCATTAGTATTATCTACTTTAGTCTGGGGAACCCCTTGACTCTGTGCACACCATATCTCATTTTGAAATAGTATATACAGAGCCAGCTTCCTTTATCCTTCACTCCCACACCTGAAACATTTCATGCCATCATTCTTTAAAAATGCAGATTTCCTGTTCTGCAATGACCATTTTTTCAGGTACATTTTTTCTTCCTCTCTATTCTTAACTCCTGAGTATATGTTTTCATCTTTAGTAGCATTTTTACTTGATACCTTAACCTAATTTCCATTGAGACCTGAATTGTCTTTTGCTTTATCATCACGCATTTCACGTACCCACATAGTACTGTTTTTAACATTCCTTCCACTATCGCTATGGCGTCACTTAAATTCAGGTTTTTGCTAATAATTGTTATTGCACTTTAACATACTTTATGCACCTTACTATTTGGCCCCTAAACAAGGAATATGTAAGATGATCAAATTCACATGTGTGTGCCAAGGTTTACAGTCTTGCAACACACGTTCCAATTTTCTCTTCTTTCCCATGCATTCTTGTAAGGAATTTGTGCCTTTCCAACACCACATTAATTTTGGACCCAAACTGTTTCTCCAACTTCATAACCGACACATCATATTCATTTCTGGGTTCCCCTTCACCATTCCCAATGTCAATCTCATCAAGACTTTTGTACACATTCCTGTCTTCAATCCCTAGAATATGTAATAATGCAGCTTGTTTGTAAATAGCTGAAAACATTTCACCTCCAATAGCTAGTAAGTATGAATCAAATATTTGTTTCCACCTTTTCCATGGTAATACAGGATCACCTTTATCAGTCAAGACATGAGGAGGCTCTGACATTTTTGCTCTTGACATAGTGAGACCTAAATTGTGCTTACACCTCTTAACTTATAATTTTCCCATTATATGTGTTATGACATGTGAAAAATGGAGAATACACAAAAATAAAATAAGATCTTATTTATAGTAATACAGTACTGGGCGCATGAGTTTATCACAAAACTCTATGTGGAATAACTAACATGCCAAAAATATCCCTATGTGTGCGCCCCTACAGTTGAACAACAACTGTCTTATTTATAGAGGTCATGCAAATAACCTCAAAACTGAAACCCCAAGACACTTAGGGGGTCATTCTGACCCTGGCGGTAAAAGGCAGTTACCGCCCGTCAGAAGACCGCCATAACACCGCCGCGGCCGCCGTAACCCGCCAGGGTCCTTCTGACCCACAACTGCCAAACCGCCAAAAACCCGACCTCCACTGAAGGCCACCGCATCAGCGGTCAGCGATAAACTGGAGATGACCAAACCTCCACCGTCACGCCAACAGAAATACGCCCATGCCATTACGACCCACCAATCCACGCGGCGGTCTTTCAACCGCGGTATCCCATTGGCAGTATACACCGCCGCGGTCAAAATACACTCACCTTTACAAAACACAGCCACATTGGATAATTCAAAATACACACACCTGATACACATACAAACACCACTCCCACACAATCAATACGATATAAAACACACACCCACATCACCCACAAACCCCCACAAATCGAAATTCAGAGACAAGGCGCAATACACAGAGAGAGAGCACAGGGAATGCAAACCACAACACACACAGGAACCCAACATCATCCCCCACACTACATCTACGCACAAAAAACCACACACCACTACACTCATCACCACAAACACCACCCCACACCTCATCCACACCACCCCATGGCACCCCAAAGACACCCCAAGCTCTCGGACCAAGAACTCAGGGTCATGGTGGAGGAAATAATTAGGGTAGAGCCCCAGCTCTTCGGCACACAGGTGCAGCACCCCACAATAGCCAGGAAGGCGGAGCTATGGCAAAGGATCGTCGACAGGGTCAACGCTGTGGGACAGCATCCCAGAAATCGGGAAGACATCCGAAATCGCTGGAACGACCTACGGGGGAAGGTGCGGGCGATGGTGTCAAGACACAACATCGCTGTGCAGAAGACTGGCGGCGGACCCCCACCCACTCCACCCGAATTCACAGCATGGGAGCAAGAGGTCTTGAACATCCTGCATCCTGAGGGCCTCGCTGGAGTAGGCGGAGGAATGGACTCTGGTAAGTCTAATCTCAACTACTTCACCCCCCCCAACCACCAGCATGCCAACCCACACCCCCACCCTCACCCCCAACCCCCCAGCACATATCCTCCCTGCTAATGTCTCACCAGCACAACCCACCCAAACCAACACCAACCCCTGAATGCCAACACAAACCATGGACACCCAACACCTAAGCATGACCACTGCACATACCCATCCCCCCCCAAACCACCCTCACAACTCCTCCCACAAGGGAATGCCAGCACTGGGGGACAAGGGCACCCACAATTTGCACGCCATGGCACACACAGAAGCAATAACCATACTCTTTTACCCCTGCAGGGCCCGAACGCCAAGACACCGGCCCGGAGGGTCCAGAAATGTCCATCCCACCCCCAGAACAGGCCCCCAGTGATGACAGCAGCTCTGTCGACCTAGAACCTGATGACCAGCCCAGACCATCGGGGACCTCTAGACAGTTGGTTCCCCTCAGGCAGCCACAGGCCCCAGCAGACCTACCCCCCTCTGGAAACCCCAGCACAGCACCCACCCAGCGGGCCCATGCCTCTGGCCCACCCGGACCCCACCCCCTGCAGAACATGAACCACCCCGCAAGAAAGGCCTGAGATCGAGGAAGAAGACAGAGTAGGATGTCAAGACCCCCGCCATGCACGGATCCCCCCGGATGTCATCCCACTGTCCCACTTGTTCACCCTGTCCAACCTTGAACTGCCCCTGCTCCACCTTCCACAGGCATATGGACAATGCACCTGTGCAAACGTGAGTCTGGACTCTGCCATGGACATGCCTCCACCATCACCCATCACCCTTTTTTAACTATACCCCAATTTTTGCACTTCAATAAACACAATTATTGCACAAAAACCATCTGGAGTCTGCTATTTATTTTTTTAAACCAAATGTATTCGATATAACCAACCAAAAATGTCCAAATAGATTGTGATGACAACATACCAGTGTCACACAGCGGTGGTCCATGGGGAAATAAACCAGCGGGCACTCCGTGGGGACCACATCACTGAAATAGGAAGGCAAATTCACAACTAAGTTACCATACATTGGGGTGAAAGGTCAGACAGTAGAGAGCCAGTACTGTTACAGATATAATAAAATGCAGGAGTAGATTCTTACCTGTGTATTACTGGAAATACTGCAGTATCACTCTGTCCCTGTTGTCTGTGTCGTCCTCTTCGTCTTCCTCCTCTTCACTCTCCGCAGGCTCCACAGCGGCCACAATACCACCATCTGGACCATCCTCCTGCAGGAAAGGCACCTGGCGTCGCAAAGCCAAGTTGTGAAGCATGCAGCAGGCCACGATGATATGACACACCTTCTTTGGTGAGTACATTAGGGATCCACCTGTCGAATGCAGGCACCTAAACCTGGCCTTCAGGAGGCCGAAGGTTCTTTCTATAATCCTCCTAGTATGCCCATGGGCCTCATTGTACCGTTCCTCTGCCCTTGTCCTGGGATTCCTCACTGGGGTCAATAGCCAAGGCAGGTTGGGGTAACCAGAGTCACCAATTAGCCACACACGCTGTCTCTGTAGCTGTTCCATCACATAAGGGATGCTGCTATTTCGCATGACGTACGCGTCATGCACTGACCCTGGGAACTTGGCATTTACATGGGAGATGTACTGGTCAGCCAAACAGACCACCTGGACATTCATGGAATGATAACTTTTCCGGTTCCTGTACACCTGTTCATTGTCTTTTGGGGGGACCAAAGCCACATGGGTACCATCAATGGCACCAATGATATTGGGAATGTGTCCAAGGACATAGAAATCACCCTTCACTGTAGGCAAGTCACCCACCTCAGGGAAAATGATGTAGCTCCGCATGTATTTCATCAGGGCAGACAACACTCTGGACAACACCCTTGAAAACATAGGCTGAGACATCCCAGATGAAATGGCCACTGTAGTTTGAAATGATCCACTAGCCAAAAAATGGAGTACTGACAGCACCTGCACTAGAGGCGGAATCCCTGTGGGTTGGCGGATGGGTGACATCAGGTCTGGCTCCAGCTGGGCACACAGTTCCTCTATAGTGGCAGTGTTGAGTCTGTAGGTGAGTATGACATGTCGTTCTTCCATTGTCGACAGGTCCACCAGCGGTCTGTACATGGGAACATTCCTCCGTCTCCTCGCAAGTCCCAGCGGACGGTGCCTAGGAAGGACAACATGGAGCACAGAGTCAATCAACCCACAGGTAAGTTCCCACAGCCTGCACAGTACACGAATCTCTCTGGATTGAATAGCTTGTATGAGTGGCGATGCAAGGCCTAGCCATGTGTGACGCAGTAGGAATTAAGCCATGTGGGCCCTTGAAATGGCGGCTGCCTGACCTGTGAAGTGTGACAATGTGAAGTGAGGTCATTGCGCTGGCATGGCACGCCGTGGCGGTAGGCGGTCGAAGACCGCGGCTCAAAGCAGCATTGGTTAACATTGAACCCTATGGGTTTCAGGAGCCAATGATGATGTGCGCCGGCGGTCGCGGTACGCACCGCCGCGGGCGTGACCACCATTTTCTCTTTGCTTAATCACACGAGACCTGACCATCCACAGGAGAGGACCTATACTGCAAGTGCTGCTGTGACCGCTGTCTGGAAGTGACAATGGCTGCTGCGACTGGGGAAAGGGCCCCTGCCTTCAGTTCCGAAGAGTTGGAGAAGCTCGTGGACGTGGTCCTCCCCCAGTATGCGCTACTCTACGGTCCTCCAGACCAACAGGTGAGTACACGGGGGCCAATGCATAGTGGGCAATGCCTGTGATGAGTGGGTGGATGTACGATGGAGGGGAGAGAATTACGAATGCATGCCACGACAGATGAGAGCATGTGCCACCTGGCAAGTTTGGGGAGGGGGGGCCACTCACATCGAGCATGCAGAAAAGTGATGATGTTTCTTTTCCCCCACTGTACATGTCACGCCCATCAAAAGATCGATATTTGGCATGCCATCGCCAAGGACGTCCGGGCCCTGGGGGTCCACAACAGATGGGGCACCCACTGCCGCAAGAGGTGGGAGGACATCCGCCGCGGGAGCAGGAGGACCGCCGAGGCTCTGCTGGGGATGGCCTCCCAACCTAGGAGGGGTGCCAGTCGTACCTTGACCCCCCTGATGTCCCGGATCCTGGCGGTGGCCTACACCGATTTAGATGGGCGCTTGAGGACATCACAGCAGACACAAGGGGGTGAGTTCCAGCACATTCAGCTAAATTTGCGCGCAGTGGAGGTGCCTGGGTGGGGGAGGAGGGCTGTGGGTATCCCTAGGCCAGGGCGATTTCTGTAGGCTAGGCCCCTCCGTGAGGTATGGTCCTGTGCCCCCGCCCCCCACCTCTGTAGGGTGCCTAGTAACGCTATTCATGGACCTGTGTATTCTGTGTGGGCAGTTGTCCCCCATAGGCTTGTAGGGCATGTCCCAGGGAATGAGTAGTGTACCCCAAGTGTGCAGCGTAGTGCAGGGGGCTTCTGTGTCTGTCCTCTCCGCCAACAGTGTCCCCAATGCATGCACTCAACTTGTCTTTATTTCTCCATCCCCCCCCCCCATTTTCTTTGTTTTTCGGTGAATGTGTGCATTAGCATCATCAGGCGGAGGAGAAGTGGCATCGGCGCAAGAGGGAGCTGCATCTCACATGGCCCCGGAGGGCCATGCAACGGACTCCGACATGACCAGTGAGACGGAGGGCGAGGGGGGCTCCACCACGGGGACCCGTGCAGACGTCAGTGACACCGACACGTCCTCGGATGGGAGCTCCCTTGCGGTGGCGGCAACATCCGTGCCCACCGATACTACAGGTACAGCCGCCACCCAGCGCACCAGCTCCGCCCTCCCAGCAGCCCCTCGGCCTTCGGCCCGTGCCCGCACGGCCAGGAAGGCGGCCATCTCCTTCGCCCCAGGCACCTCAGGCCCTGCCCCAGTCACCCCTGCTGCCCTCAGTGAGGAGGTCATTGACCTCCTGAGGACCATCATTGTTGGGCAGTCTACCCTTTTGAATGCCATCCAGGGTGTGGAGAGGGAGGTGCATCAAAGCAATGCATACCTGGAGGGCCTTCATTCGGGTCAGGCTGCCCATCAGCGATCGTTCAACGCTCTGGCCTCAGCACTGACGGCAGCGATTGTCCCTGTCTCCAGCCTCCCTCTTCTAACTCCCTCCACCCAGTCCCACTCCCCTGTTCCTCTGCCTATCCCATCCACACCTACAGACCAGCCTGCACACACCTCAACACCCAAGGGAAGCTCATCCAGACATAAGCACCACAGAACACACAAGCATTCACACAAGCAACATACAGATGCAGACATGCCAACAGCCACTACCTCCTCTGTGTCCCCCACCTCCTCGTCTCCCTCTTCCCTCCCTGTGACGTCTCCACTCACACCTGCATGCACACCACCATCAGCCAGTACACCCATCACCAGCACACCCTCCACACCAGTCCGCACACGTGCAGTCACCACCCCCACTGCCATGTACACGTCCCCTGTGTCCTCTCCCAGTGTGTCTGTCACCCCCGCTTCTAAACCACACAAACGCAGGCAGGCACCCAACCAACAGCCATCCACCTCACGTCAGCCTCCAGCCCAAGCACCTGCACCCAAAGACACCAGACTTGACTCTCCTACAACCACATCCTCTTCCTCCACTCCCATACCCACTCCAGCTACCCTTCCCATGGCTCCTAAAAAACTAATCCTCTATAAACTGGACCTCTTTTCCTCACCTGACCCACCCCCTCCATCTCGTAAGAGTTCCAAGAACACCTCAGCCACCACCAGCCCAGCAACTCCCAAGAACGTCGTGGCTGGTTTTTGGAGTCCGCCCTTTCCTTGTGCAGGGACATCGGCCAGCAGCAAAGGCACAGCCAGCCCCCCCCCTGGGAAGAGGAGCAAAAAACTGAAGGGCAGGCGCGACAGGCCTGATACGCCTGCCCCCAAGGAGGGTAGCCTTGCACCGTCACCTGCCACATCGGGTAAGGGAGCCAAGGGCCATGGAGAGTCTGCCAAGGAGGGCAAGGGCAGCAAAGCGCAGAAGGCAGGGAGCAGCCGACCTGGCCATGAGGGCCCCACCAGCCCCATTCCGGGGGTATCGGAGGAGACCCAGGGCCCCAGGACTCCATCACAGGAGGGCCCCGCAACGGAAAGGTCCGATGCTGACTGAGCAGGAAGTATTGGCCAGGTGTGGTTCACTCGAAACACAAGACAGGCACCGCTGAACAGGGCCCCGCCAAGACAGGCACCGCTGAACAGGGCCCCGCCGTGAGGAGCACCGCTGAACAGGGCCCCGCCGTGAGGAGCACCGCTGAACAGGGCCCCGCCGTGAGAAGCACCGCTGAACAGGGCCCCGCCAAGACAGGCACCGCTGAACAGGGCCCCACCGTGAGAAGCACCGCTGAACAGGGCCCGCCGTGAGGAGCACCGCTGAACAGGGCCCCGCCGTGAGAAGCACCGCTGAACAGGGCCCCGCCGTGAGGAGCACTGCTGAACAGGGCCCCGCCGTGAGGAGCACCGCTGAACAGGGCCCCGCCATGAGGAGCACCGCTGAACAGGGCCCCGCCAAGACAGGCACCGCTGAACAGGGCCCCACCGTGAGATGCACCGCTGAACAGGGCCCCGCCAAGACAGGCACCGCTGAACAGGGCCCCGCCGTGAAGGGCACCGCTGAACAGGGCCCCGCCGTGAGAAGCACCGCTGAACAGGGCCCCGCCGTGAGAAGCACCGCTGAACAGGGCCCCGCCGTGAAGGGCACCGCTGAACAGGGCCCCGCCGTGAGAAGCACCGCTGAATAGGGCCCCGCCAAGACAGGCACCGCTGAACAGGGCCCCGCCGTGAGGAGCACCGCTGAACAGGGCCCCGCCGTGAGAAGCACCGCTGAACAGGGCCCCGCCAAGACAGGCACCGCTGGGCCCTCCTGTCAAGCACCGCTCCGCTGGGCCCTCCTGTCAAGCACCGCTCCGCTGGGCCCTCCTGTCAAGCACTGCTCCGCTGGGCCCTTCTGTCAAGCACCGCTCCGCTGGGCCCTCATCTCAAGCAGCGCTCCGCTGGGCCCTCCTGTCAAGCACCGCTCCGCTGGGCCCTCCTGTCAAGCACCGCTCCGCTGGGCCCTCATTTCAAGCACCGCTCCGCTGGGCCCTCCTGTCAAGCACCGCTCCGCTGGGCCCTCCTGTCAAGCACCGCTGGCCCATTGGCAGGCCCGGTTCTGTGTCGGGCAGGGCTTCACGAGGCACTCTGCCCACCATGCCTCCTCCATGACCAGTGGACTCTGTAATCCACCTGATGGACTGTGGCTTTGCACCCCCCAGGATGGCACAGTGGGCAATCCACCCACTGTAGAGACTTGAGAGACTGTGGCTTTGCACCCCCCAGGATGGCACAGTGGGCAATCCACCCACTGTAGAGACTTGAGAGACTGTGGCTTTGCACTCCCCAGGATGGCACAGTGGGCATGGAGGCCCTTCGTGGATCTGGCGTCGTGGACTCATGTGGCTGAGGTGCCCCCCCTTCCCTTCCCCCTGAGGTGCCAGTATTTTATTTTTGTGATGCCCCAGCAGTGTTCTCTCCAATGGACTCGATCTCGTGTGTGGGCTTTGCCCATGTGTTGCTGCACATTGGCCCACGGACATTTGGACTTTGCAAAACTGTGCCGGACTTTTGCTACTTGTATATATATAGTTCTAGATGTGTATTAATTCTTTATATATTGGTAAGTTCGCTATACTTAATTATTGATATAATATAGTTAAATTTTTACAATCATTGCCTTTTGTCTTTGCATTTTTGTTTTGGGGGTTTGGGGGTGTCACTCTGACTTTTCAATCTGCATTGGTGTGTAGGTATTTCGGTGGGGGTGAGGGTGGGGGTGGGTGTGTGGCGTATGTGTGTGCCCGTAACCTTTCCTCCTCCCCCCTCCCCTGTGTCGTAGGTGCAGTACTCACCGTTGTCGTCTGCGGCGACGTTCGTGATCCTGGAAGAAGAGCAGGAAGGCAATGGCTGGGAGGATGTGGAGTTCCGGTTCCATGCTGTCCCGATTCCGCGTGGAGTGTGTCGAGGTGAGCGTTTTCCATTGGAAATGTCTGTTTCCGCCATGTTTTTATCGACGGGGCTCCCGCCCCGGAAAAGGTGGCGGATTGGTGAGTTGTGATAGGGTGGGCGGTACATTGTCTGCCGCCTGGCTGTTGGCGGTGACCGCCGCGCTGTTTTTTTGTGCCGCCGTGGCGGTCAGAGTGTTAAAGCGGCGGCCTGTGTTGGCGGTTCCGGCCAGGGTCAGAATACCTTTTTTTGGACCGCCAGCCTGTTGGCGGGTTGGCTGTTGCTTTAACACTGACCGCCAGGGTCAGAATGACCCCCTTAGATTTGTGAGGTGTGCGAATCACTGAGCTAAATAATAACAATCCTTAAGTGCGCGCAGCTTATACAATGATAAGATGATGAGTGTTAGACCTGGCAGCTCTTGGCATGATTTCTCTGTACTTGTTTGCTTCAGATCCCCTGTTTTTGGATCATGCGGTGTAATTTGTTTTTGCTGGTTTGGATACTCTGGGCACTTTACCATTGCTAACCGTGCTAAGTGCAAGTGCTCTCTGTCTAAAAGATATTGGCAATTGGTTTTTCATGATTGGCTCATTTGATTTACTGGTAAGTCCCCAATAATGTGCACTATGGGTGCCCAGGGCCTGGAAATTAAATGCTACTAGTGGGCCGGTAGCACTGATTGTGCCACCTACACGAGAAGCCCTGTGAACATGTCTCAGATCTGGCCTTGTTTGATTTAGATAAATATTGGCTATTTTTCTAAACTGGTGTGGAGTCCTTTTGTGGTGTCTTCACTGTGTTACTGTGTCTTTGTGCAAATACTTTACACATTGTCTCTGAGATAAGCCTGACTGCTACCAAGGGGGTGAGCAAGGGTTATCTGAGCTGTGTACCTCACTTACCCTGACTAGAGTGAGGCAACCAGAGACCCTATTCCCAACAATGAGGATGATGATGAGGTGTGCGCATCACCAATATACATTAATAACTATTTAATTAACATACTGGATATGTGCATCATCGTAATGTGACGTGCAATTACTTACAGAATCCGCATGTCCAAATAGTTAACTGATTGTGAGGTGTGCACATCACTGATTCTTGAGTTTGCGCAGAGAAAGGAGAGTTCCTTTGTGATATCTTTATTTCCTGGTCTGACGCTCCCATCTCGTCACCTTACAGAAATGGCTGCATGCACACAAGCTGCCATCCACTGCAAAGAGTCTGTTGTCAGCAGTTGTTCTCTGGCTGTGATCAGAAGCATATCGTTGTCAATCCTAGTCTGTTACAACCGCTGCACTTGCTGCTTCCAACCAGAATATGCTAGCCCCTGGATCTCTAAAGCTGACGTTGCTCCGCTACCAAGTTTCAAGCCTCCACAGCCTCAAGCAATATAGAATTACCGGAATTACAGCTTCTCCAGCCTCTTCCCCAGACAGTCTCCACGAGTGCTCCATGCCACTAAGGAACTGCACGGATAGGCCCACAGTGATGGAACTAAAATTCACCTGTTCGGCAGTTGGTCACCTCAGGTATGAAGTTAAGGGTGCTGAAATATAAATTATCGAATTGTCCAATTGCATGCACGTTCTAGGTTGGTGGCTCATCACCAGAGATAAGTCCAATTAAAGCAACTACTCATAAATGGCTTGTTGAAGCTTCATTTAAGCATATCTCTAATCATCAACCAGGTAGGATGGCAGCAACTTCCAAATGACCAGCCAACTAACACAGATCTTTATTTTGGTCTCAGTGAAGCATAGAATGTGGTGACACAAACAGTGACATCGTTGATATTCCATGTTAACCCCATCCCCACACTAGGATTGAACATAGCAACGTCCTAGTCTCATTTATCTGTATAAAGCTGCTACTTGTACCTTTTTCTATGTAGGTGGAGGTTTTCACCCACGGGGCGTATATCTTACTATGGTAAAATATAGGGAAAAGTTTAAAGTTTAATATTCTTACAAACGTATTTGTAATTGTATTTATATAGCTCTTACTACCTTAGAATAAGAGAGGTATAGAGGAGGGAAGAATCCAGAAGTGTTACTTGGGAGATAATAGTAGCAGGATGAGGTTTGGGATGAGTAAAGGAGAGAGAGGCCCTTGTCGGGAGCATCAGAGTTTCTTTTAATTGATGTACTTTTATCATACTAAGGACCAATGTTTTGTGCTTATTCTACACCACACCATGTCCCTTTGATCTTTGGGTTCTCTTTTTTCAGAAATCCCACAAATAGAACACAGGTATCAGCATCTTCATATCCCTAACAATGTGCTGAAGTGTTTTCGAAGGACAGTTAGCATAGTGTTCCAGGTTGAGATTGGTTGGAAGGGTGTTTGTTTGGGCCCTAGGTGGGAAGTGTGTTGATGTCATGTGGATGACCAGGGTGGAATGTCATGTTTCATATGGCTGCAATCTAGCGTGAAGTGGAACAAAGAGTAGTGAGACTTGCTTGAACTTGCATAGCACCACTGTGAATGACTGGAAGTGTATGGTTTACAAACATGCCTGCATTTTAGTGTTTTACATAATAAGCAGTGACCTGTTGTCATCATGTTGCTGCAATCATGATGCTGAAGTTATAAAAGAAGTGGAAAAATGGAGAATGAGTGATAGTTGTGCATGTGATCATGCCTACCTTTCTAGGGTGAGACATTGATTTGGATTCTTAGGTGGATATGATTTTGAATTATCTGTTGGGTGTGGTCTTTATCACCCATCTGAATTTCAAGGGGCCTTGAATGTTTCTGCTTTTTGCAGGCAGGAAGTTCTATACATTTGCTGCATGTTTGGAGAAGGACATTCCAGCAATGCATAACTTCTTGCATGGTGGGGTGGTCAATAGAGTATTCAGTCTATTTCATGAGCGAGTAAATTTAATGTTTTACATCAAGGAGGGACCAATGCCATTGTTGGAGATGTGGGCAATGAAGAGTGACTTTAAAGACAAAAGTTCAGCAATATGTATTCAGCGATGTTCATTGGTACACATAGGAACAGTTGTAGTAGTTTTCTGGTTGCTGTGTTATGATTATTTAAAGCCTTTAGTTTAGGAAGAACAGTGTCAGTTGGTAGAATGTGCTTCTGTAGTTCATTTAGGACCCAATTAGACTGATTGTAGCACCAGTTGTCTACGGGACATATAGGTGCAGAAATATTATTAAATAGCTCCCTGACTGTTGACAAGCTGGATTGCAATATCACTTCTTGGTTTCTTTCTATACTCAATATCTCCAGAGGAGGGATTAGTTCCTAGGCCTACATGGTGATATGATAGCATTATTTCCATTCTCTGCAATTTACCATCTCAACATTCCTAAACTGTCTGGGTTGAGTATTCAAGATTTAGAATGATGTGTGTATCATTGATATATTCCAAGCATTTTATTTTGAATAGCAAGATGAGATATTGTAGCAGAACAGTTATGTGTTGAAAAGAAGAGAAAAGATGATCAAGTATATACCCATAAATTTGAACGCTTTTAAGTCTTAAAGGTGGCTTAAAATGCCTCACCAAATTCTACAATTCAACACATTGTCCTATACCACATCCAAACCGTGTCTCAGATATCACTGAATTCATTACTTAAAACAATTACTGAATGCCAAAATAGTCATTGTGGTGGCTTGAATATCGATTGGGGAAATTCTTCAGCTATTTATGTTAACACCCTCAAGGCATCCTTAATGGGATTAAACCTGATACATCAAACACACAAAAGTGGATAGGAGGAATGCATGCTATAAGTCTAATCATTGACAATTGCTTGGCTTATCTTTCCAACCTATTGTTCTTTTGCCCACCATGTCACCTCAGTTTGGACCTAGCAATATGCAAATCATTCTTAGCCTGCCCCCAAAGTAACAGCCAAGTCCAAACTGTCAGGCCAGGTCCTCCCTGAGCTGGAACACAAGCAACCGAAGAATGGTATCTCCTTGATTGAGGCTCTTCAGTTGGGTGTAGCTTGGTGGTTAAACCTGAAACAGTTATCAGCATCCTCATCACACTTTAATGGTAAAATGCTGCATCTTGTCATCAGCAATAAAAATAATATAGAGTGCCTCAGCCCCACCAAGGTATTCTAGGTGGACAACCTTGTTATTCAAGTATACATCCTGATACAAGTTACACATATATGCTCACACACTTCATCTTATTTATTCTTCCAAAGTCTTCTAAGCATCAAACTGCTAAGAACCTCATCAATGAACTAAGCATGCTATCCTGCAACAAAAGGATCTCTTATGGCATTAGTGCCTACTTTACCAACAAGAAAAATAAAGTGAACAAAAGCCTTCAGCAAACCCACTCCCATCAAAAAGAAAATATCCACCTCCAGGATTCACAACTCTCACTTGTCAGATGATATATTCCTATAGAGAAATTAAATCAGAAAACTAGAGAAACACTGGAAAAACATTACAGCACTCAATTCACGTTATGATCTCTAATCCACCAGAAACAAGTGCATGCAATTAATGAACTCCTTCAGGTCAACAACTCCCAATAATTGGTCCAAAGAGCTTTTCCATATAGTCCTTCCTACAACCCCTCCTAATTAACAGCAAGTGTGTCTCCTGTTCCAGCCACTCCCATGTCCCTCCTACATTTACTATTAGGTAGCAAACGTACATGTGTGAGAATCTCTCCATAAAAAAAGATTACTTAAAATTCCCTCCATTATAAATACTTTTCCAATCCCACATCAAATGTAATAAATTCCTGAACTTCTTTGTGAACAAACTTATACAAATCAGGAATTTGATCAGTACTTCAGACAATCCACAGCAAGAAACATATTATCCATACGTCTTAAAAAATACAATACAACTTTATTCCTATATCATGTCATAGTTTGTAACAGGTGTTTGCTGCCACTCCCATCTACCTCTGGTGCTGTGCATTTTTGACTGCCCTTTCTACTGCTTGCTGGGGGTATTGTCACTCAGGATGTTGTCCGTTCTAGTGTGAGAAGAGTTACGTTGTTGAGGATTGTGGCTGTCACATGCATGCTGACCACTTGTTACCCACCATAAACAGAACAGTCAATCTTTTCCTCATGCAGTCACTACAAAAGCTGTGACTGTATGCCCCAGCTGAACGCTAGGCCACAGCAGGATTTGAGGATCTACTGCAGCATTCAAAGATCCTGGAATTTGAAGATCTTTTGCAGGACTCTAGGATCCTGAGATTTGTGGATTTACAGTAGCATTCGAGGATCCCACAGTCAATAAAAGCCACACCCTAGACACGGCCAAGTGCTTGGCTTACTTCCAGTGATGACAGGAAGCCTCTGCTTGGGCTCTGATTTTTAACCTTTTCCACTGCTTTGGCTAACCAATTCACCTGTGCTCTTAGCATGTTAGTTGAGATTATCTATTAGCCTGACAGTGAGAACATCTTCCAGAAGATTTCTGCTTGTGGCACTTGTTGAGATTTCTTCTGCACCATCACCTCCGACACTTTCCTTACATCTTTGGAACTATTCAACCTCTCCCAGGGCTAACTTTAGAGGCCTTAGGTCAGTGATCATTATGGAGAGTTAGATATTGCTTGGTGGAAGACGATTGTGGGACTCCTACTGGGCCCCTATTTTCTCTCCTACACCTATTTACCCAATCTGTCATGCCCTCAAAGTTATTCTGTAATAACTGTCTCTTTGGCCTCTGCAGTGTTATATGCAGATTATGTGTGAACCCATGGTTCTAATCAATGACTCAAGTCTTGGAACTTTAACATCTTATGAGGACATTAGAGTTAGATTAGTAAAATCTTTTGGCTCTAGAAAGATAAAGATACTATGGCATTCTGATGTTGAATTATTACTATAGTGCATCCGTTACCAAAGTAAATCTTGTGTTTCATGTCTCATTTCCTGCAGTTACGATTCATGTGAAATATATGTAAATGAAATAACTGTGTATATAACTGTGTATATTTGAAGTTGATGCAAGAGAGTAACAGTTTTGTGGTCTGTTTATTCTAAAAGAGCTGTCCCTTTTCAGAGACTGCAAAACTCTGCGAGATCCTTTATCAGGTGAGATGAGCCATGCGACTACAATCAAATGAATCCTCCTCTGTGCATTCTCTCATATTCCTATCCCCCCCTTTCCTTTCAGTGCAGAGTGTAGCCTTGAATGTTTTTGGCACTGTCAACAGGGAAGGGGACCAGTAGGTTACAGGTTAGAGGTGACTTTCGTCTGACATATCTGCAGAACAACTGAATAAGCTCATCAAATACATCAAACCTACTTTCTTCCATGGACATGTCATTCTACCTGCTATAATTAAAAGGAAATGTACCTCTTTTTCTACTCTCAACAGATACAGGCATCTTTAAAAGAGAGTTTATTTGCTGACTTAGTTAAGACTCGGTAAATCAGTCTTTCCTAAAGAAATCCCAGTGTGACCCTTACCTAGTTTGCAACTATTGCCATGTGACACATTGACTATACTTAAGCAAAATCAGACAAAAATGCATTGCTACATACATTGATATTTGCCAGGCATATGGAGACAGACATGCTGCTACCCCTTCACCAATGTGCCATTTGCAAAGAGTGGAGTACTGAAACTAGAGTTAGAAACTAGAAAGTAAATTAAACAAAACTAAAATCAAATAAAATAAAATAAATGAAATGAAATAAAACTAAATTAAAATTAAAACTAAATTAAATTAAAATTAAAATGTAATCTAAATTAAATTAAAATTGAAGTAAATTAAACTAGAAACTAAATTAAACTAAAGAACTAGAAACTAGAACTAGAAAATAAATGACATTCAGTGCTAGCACAATAATGCTGATTGATTTATCAGTAGTGTTCTATGTGATTGACCATGAACTGATTGAATAAGAAATGCTCATCATTATTCTTAAATGCCATAAGAGTTTCAGAGTTAACATCTTTGGATGGTTTTCCTAATGAATTGGAAGCAACTAGTTAGGTTGCGCAACAACACCCCTGACCTTATGCCTGTCACATGCTGGATCGGATCCCTCAGAAACTTATCATTGCACCCATGTTGTTTAACTTGTACAAGATACCATTAAGGATCTTGATGGTTGAGGCAGGGATAACAACCCACCATTAGGCAGATGACACCCAACTGCATCTAAGTATTTCATCAGCATAAGATATCTACACCATCAACAATTGTTTACCTAGAATCCACAAATGGAAGTCAGTTTTCTTCTCTACTCTATTATATAGAAAAGTGAAATAATTGTATCAAACTTAGAAAAAATAGTATAAACATTGTTATGTTCAATATTAAAAGAAAATAATTTTAGATGCTTCATTAAATACAGAACAAAATAAAAGTTTACATCATTATAAACAATTTCAGTTTTAAATAGAATGTCTTGAAAAAGATACATTAAATTAATTTAATTTAATTTATGTTTAGGATATGAAAACAACTCCCACCTAAAGTAAAAAAATATAGTTATTATTATGAATTAAAAGTCAATAGTAAAAGTGATGAATATAATTAATTAAGACTTACATCATATTTAAAAAAATACGTTATAATGTTCTAAATTAAAAAGAGGTTATTAAAATATGTTACAATAAATTACAAACACTTGATTTATTTTTAGAGACTTTTCTAACATACAGTTGTATTTATTTATATATATTTTTCATCATTTATTTGAATTTAACATTATTCCCCATGCCATTTTATTTTAAATCCCTGCCTCCATTTATTTGTATGGAAAGGTTTTGCAGTATCAATGGCTGGCCATTTGTAGGGTAGGACTTACTCCAGCTCTGAGCTGCAGTACACTTAATACTTTTTTTGGTCCATATTGGCTGTAGTAATTTCAGAAGTGCATCGGTGAATATTAATAGACTAGCTGTTTTCTGGTGACTGCATGTCCCTCCTAAACCTCTTCTTGCGCCTTCCTAAAATCCTCTTGTTTAATAGTAAGTATTCCTTTTGTTCTAGCCATTCACCAGTCCCTCCTACATTTACTATTAGGTAGCAAACTTACGTGTGAGGATCTCATCATAGAAAAGATTGAAGAAATTGAAGTGGTGATTTACAGTTGTGCGACTGTGAAGTGTGTTTGTGGTAAGTAGTACTCCCGTAGTACTCCCTAACATACTACAAAACATACTACAAAATGCTGTTTACCAATCTGTTACTTTTCCTCAAAATGTCTTACGTCAGGTTTCGAATTTAAATGTAAGATTAAGTTAGAAGTTCGACTAATTGAGCAATGCAAACATTATACAATCTAAGTATCTGGCTTAGTCTCAGGTTGGACATCCATCTGCTTATTTCTATTGACTTTATTTTATTTAGATAAGGTTGTTCCGACCATAAAATAACTGTGCATCTTAAATCAACATATCTCTCAATCATCTTTGTTATTTCCTTCTCACACATCTGACCTTTATTTATCGTTTCTAATACTATTCATTAATGTTTAATTCATCTTCTTTCTTTATCAATCTTCAATTTAAAAAAAATATATATTGTAAATTCTCCGGCCAATGTCTTATATTAGAGTGTACATGAATTAAAAGGTAGACCAACTTTTGCAGATTGTTTAAAGTTAGAGTTCAAGTAAGGAAATCAAAAAGGCAAACTCTCTTTTCGCTCTGCTTCTCCCACCATGGCTCTTGTGGCTCGCTCCGCAGTGGTGCCTTTGACAGAAGTAATACTAGGTTGTGAAACCCTCATGTTTAATGATCTATAATCGTTAGGGGTGGGAGACTTTCTATGCCTCCAAGTGAGAAATGTAAATTATCACATTTTTCGCCTCATAGAAAAAGGCAGGCTTTTTCAACCAAACTCCGCTCCTCACAGGTGGAATTTCACTTCTTAGAGGTGAGCCCAAGCTCTCCAAATAACTTCTACGACTTTTAAAAAGTAACTTGTTTGCTTAAATGTTGATATCAGTTATAACTTTATACATTATTACCAACAAGACCCACAGTTTTAAAAAGTTAAACATGTCACTGAACGAATGAAAACATGAACATTCTTGCAGAAAACAGGCTCGCATCTGAGTGCGTCCTTGCCCAAGAGATGAGTGTGCCAAAGAGTCAGAGAATGTGAGCTACTTTTTCTATTTTTCTGCAATTAGTAAAACCTGTCATTTTTAAGGCTCTAATTCCAAGTTGCACGAAACTCTGGTGGATTTATTGTATGGTAAATTTGGATACAGATTTACCGAGTAGTAAGTCTGACACAGTACAGTGCAGTTGCAAGTTGAACGCCATGGAATGGTGAATTCCCACGTGGAACCGATTTTTACGGGCAGTAATGCCACACGAAATGGCCAGTTCTGTGCTATTTAACACATATATTTACCACCTGCTCTGAGCAGGTAGTAAATGTTTGCAGGGAACGCTGGTTGGAGGGGGTGAGTGAGAGAGGGTAGGTCAAGTAGGAAAAATAAGGTGGTGTTGTCAGAAAAAAAGTGGATGAGGCTGACTACTAATGCGTCCAAAGTCTCATAAGATTTTATTGTGTGGAATTATCGCATAGTGAAATTGAGTCTGGTCTTGGAAAAAAGGCAGGTGGTAATTCCACGAGGTAATTCCATTCTATCTGACTCTTAATTGGGGCCTATTTATTTATTTTCTCTTTAGAGAAGAAATGTAGCATAATTTCTGCTTTTAGGACCTGGACACCACTTGGAGTAGTAGACTCACCTTATAAAACGTTTCCATTCATCCTAATCATTGAAAGGTAACATTGTTGGTTTTGGTCAGGGGTTCTTTGGCAGGCCTCAAGCTGCTCTACATAATACATGGAGCGGCCCTGAAAAAATCCCATCTTGCGGCCCTGCACAATGTGAATGTCAGGGATGAAGAAGTGCCTGTGACAGGACAGGAGAAACCGGAGCACAGACGGCGTCCTTCCGGCAGAATTAGAAATACGTTTTGCTTTTAGTGGGGTCAGGAATTGGGTTATTTGTTGAGAAGGGTGGAAGCCCCACTCCAGGAACAACCATAGTCCTCGACAGGGTGAACCACAAAAGTCACTAAATTAACCTGTACTTACACATCTGGTAACTAGACACAAAAGCAATCAGGCTTAACTTAGAGGCAATGTGTGAAGTGTTTATAAAGCACACAAACAGTAATTAAGTGAAAACACAACACAAGAATCCCAAACCAAATTAGAAAAAATTGAGTAAAACTCATTAAATATGATACCAAAATGAACAAAATCAGTAGAACCAGATATATTGAATTTTAATGTTTTACAGAATATAGCATCAAGAAGCACAAAGCATCACTTGTGGTTATTTGGTCATACTAAACCAGGGAAAAGCCACAAGTTCTGGTTAATCACGATGGAGGTTGCATTGGATGTAGGGACTGGGTTAGTCCCACTGAAGAGTTAACTTCATGCCTGGCACAAAGAGTACCATTTGAATGAGAACAGACCACAAAGATAAGGTTTCTGGAATTAACAGCTGGTCGAGCATCACAGGTGGTCGATGCTGTAGCACGAAGAGCAGTCCATCTCTGTAGCTTCATGTTGGCTGTCGCTGTGGGCTGTCATTGGTGTAGTTTGAAGTGCAGGTTTCACATTGCTGGTCATTGTGAACAGTCACTCTTGGTGCGAAAAACAAATCTCATCCGAGCTTTGAGTGGCGATCGTCACTGGTGGCAGAGTCTGGTCTCAAGTAGATCTGTTCAAGCTTAGCGCGGAGTTCAAACTTTGGTATTTTCACTTTTTACTCCAGTAGCAGCTGTTATTGATGCTAGCCACGGGTCATGGGTGGGCACCTCTTGGGAATTAGGACTCACTCTAACAGAGGCCAGCAGCAGGACTGAGGCAGCTCCAGGCAAGTTCAAGTGCAGCCAGTCAGCTGGACAGTTGTAGGGTTGGCTCTGAAAGATTGTTATTTTCTGGAACACACACAAGATGTCAGCTAACTAGCCCATGGAGTAACTCTGGGTAATCTGGGATCAGGCAAGCAGGTCCAGTGTTCTTTTTTCAGACAATAATCAAGTCCTTCAAGCAGCAGGCAGTCCTCCTGGTAGCAGGGCAGCCCTTCTCAATCTTCCACAGACCCAGGAGTGTTCTGATGAATAGTAATGGAGGTCCACTTTTTTTTACCTGGTATTGGCCTTTGTATGGGGGAAATTCCTGACTTACCCCTAAAACTGTTTCTGGTCAGTTTTCTCCTTTCCCCAGACCTGGCTCCAAATGGTCTAGGAGGAAAAAAGTCAGGCTTGGTTCTATATTCCTTTGTGTGTGCTGTAGACAAGGTCCTTTGAAATGTAATTAGATCAGGATACTTCTACTCCTCAGTCATCCTGCCAGGAGGATCAGCTCCCAACTTCACCCAGGTTCCATTGTTCACTGTTTGGGCCCAATGCACATTCTTGATGGGGTAACCCTTAACATTCCCATGCAGCAGGAAAATCCTAGAAAGTCCTCAGAAACCTTGGACAGGAAAATGCCAACATTCTAGTAGTGGTATTTTCAAAATTATAATCTAAATTTCGACTTTATCATTATAGAATTACTCTAGGAGTTTCTCACTGCCAAGACTTGTAAAACGTAAACCCACACTTCTTACTTTTTAAATATCACACATGCTGCCCTGTGAGCCTTTATGGGCTACTCTAGTGTTGAGCTGCACATATTAAAAAGAAAGGTTTTAGGCTGGCAAAAGGCTAATTTTGCCAGGAAGAAATGTCATTTAAAACTGTACTACAGCCTGCAGTGGCAAGCCTGAGACATATTTTAAAAGACTACTTTAATGTTTGGCACCATAAACATTGCTGTCTACTAACAGAATTTAATTTACAGGCTCTGGGTATATGTAGTACCATTTACTATGGAGTATTAAGTACATAAATGTACAAATCAGTTTATTCCAATTTTGTTTTAAATGGAGAGAATAACACTTTCCCACAGGTTAGCAGGATATAGTGCAAAGATTCCTAAAAGCCCACAAAATTGGGTTCACCAAATGAAGGTAGAAGAAGGCAAAAAATCGGGGGTGACCCTGCAGAAGCGGCTAGGTCCAACATGATGCTATTAAGTAGGAATTGGAACTGGCACAATGAAGTGGTCCTGAGCCATCAAGGAAGCAGTCCTGAGCCATAAAGGGAGTGGATGCAAAGCCTGTAATGTAAATCACGCGACCCTACCTTCCCCAATTGAATTAACAGTCAATTCACCCAGGCATCTTTGTGAAGGGTGAAGGAGTCTAAAAGTTCTTGATCGTTGACTGCAAATTGACTGCCTACCTGAAGATTCTAAGGAAGGTATGTGCTATGTGATGTTGTTTGCTTCTTTCATAGATGTATATGTGAAAAAATGGTAGTATATTTATTTCGGGGGCATTAGACTCCCAAAGCTTTTTACCAGCTATGAATCTTTTCATCTGCAGTGAGAAAATAAGCGATTGTGTTGACGAAGATAGAGTAAGTGGATATTGCGAAGTCTGGAGCGAGCAGATTGTAATTCTCATTTCTACTGAGTGGAGGGCTGTCTAAGAGACTATGGGGGTCATTACAACCCTGGCGGTACAGGACCGCCAGGCTGAAATGACGGAAGCACCGCCAACAGGCTGGCGGTGCTTCCCTGGTCATTACGACCACGGCGGAAGCACCGCGGTCGCATCGCCAGGGCCGGTGGTTTCCCGTCACAACGGCCCCGGCGGTAGTAATCCGCCAGGGCAGCGCTGCGGTTTGAACCGCCAGGAAAAAGCTGGCGGTACGGGGAGTCACGGGCCCCTGGGGGCCCCTGCACTGCCCATGCCACTGGCATGGGCAGTGCAGGGGCCCCCTGACAGGGCCCCATGCGGCTTTTCACTGTCTTCTATGCAGACAGTGAAAAGCGCGACGGGTGCAACTGCACCCGTCGCACGGCCGCAACACCGCCGGCTCCATTTGGAGCCGGCTCTCATGTTGCGGCCCACATCCCCACTGGGCTGGCCCAGAGGGTATGTCATAATGGGCACCGCGGGAGTGCGGCTGCATTGTCGGCCGCACGGCGGTTACAACCACCGCCCGCCAATGTTGTAATGACCCCCTATGTTTGTGTAGGAAGAAGGCAGGGAGCTATCCAAGGTATTGATCACCACACACAGCCAATAGCGACTCCTAGGATTTGGGGATTTTGACATTGTTGTTGTGGTAAAGAGTAAAGACAGTTCAGTTTGGCTAAATAAATTTACAGTCATGACTTATGATCTGTGACTATATTTTCACCAGTTACAGATTTCTTGATCTAGCGCCTGGCTCACTTTGAAGGTAATGAGTAATGAGGGGAGCATGCGCACAGTAAGCTAGTGCTGGAGAAGGGATTTTTAAATATCATTTTATTGTGTTGTTTGTCAATATAGACCTATCATTCACATTAACAAATACCGTTCGTTCATGCACAAAAGTATGATTTAGGCTTAGATTAGACTAAGGGAAATACGGGGAAGGAATCCAGAATTATTCTGAGAGTTTAAACCAATTCCAAATTCTTCTCATCAAATTTCAAGCAGAATTTTGAATACATAAAAACTGCATCCATTATTATATTGTTCCTTCACTACCTTCAGTGGAATTTCCTTGTTAATAAGCTTGTTACCAAACAATTTCATATTTGTTCCTTTCGATTCATGAGGTGCTTTTATCATTGATATGCAATTCAAAATACCTCAATACATTTAGGGCCTAAATGCTGGTTCTTCATCACAGAGATAAAATTATTCAATCATTTTTTTTGTTGCAAAAAAACATACATGTAAACTCTCTATTTAGAAACCAAGGTCAGTAGAGAAAAGCAGAGACCACACAGCAGAAAGCATATCTTCTGTTCATGAATACTTGGCACGTGATGAATGAAAAAGGATTTCTAATCCAGCACGATACTGAAATGAGGAAAACAATTTTAGTCCAATATTTATGTCAATGCAAAGCTACGTATGTGAGTTTAAGTAAGGCAATTTCTTGGGTTCACCTTTCTACTAACTCTATGCTAGTAAAAACTAGCACTAATACCCACATTTATGGGTTTTGTGGCACGGAGAGTGCAGCAAGTCACCTTGCTGTGCTGCCCTGCATCACAGGGGAAAGGTCTGGAATGTGCTGTATTTAGCCAATACGGTGCATTCCTGTCCTTCCCCCCTGCGCTAGCGCACAATGGACTTCCTACCACCAATGCAGGCACCTTTGAAAAATGGTGTACAGAAGCCTATGATGCATGCAGGATTGTTTTGTGCAGGAAGGAAGATCATCCTGCACAAAACAACCTGAGAGGATTTTTCCTCTTTCTGTGTGTGCAACATTCTGCAGCACACTTAGAAGGAAGAAAAAATTAGGAGAAATAAACATATTTCTCCTTGTTATCTGTCTCCTCGAGAGATGTATCTTTTTTGGTGCATTCCCAGGTCTACAAGTTCTTGTAAATTTTGCAGTGTGTCAAAGTCTATAGATGTTGCGTGGCAACACCAAAGCGACACCCATGGAAATGCCTCCCTGGCGCAGAGTAATCTAATGTTGCGATTTGCACTGTGCTACATTACTCGAGATTACTTCAGATTTATGAAGCCTTGTGTGGCTTCATAAATCTCACTTAAGGTTTCCTTTGGTCTTGCATGGCGCGCTGCATGGTGCAAGAGCAACACAAACCATAAATATGGCCCTAATGTCTACCTTTGAGAGGGGTGCAGTACATAAATCCATACAACTTTGGTGTTGACAGGCTGACTGAGGCAGGTGAGGTCAGAGTGAGTGTGTGAGAACCCAGCTTTTTAACATCCAATGTCCTTGATGGTGAAAAAAGAACTGAAATGTGCCTCTCTGCCTTAGAAAGCTGAAGACATAGTATTTGTATTGTTTTACAGGCCATCCTTAGAAAGCAAATCGCTGATTTTTAATGATGTAATGTAGGAAGAATCTCCTTCGACGCTTTGTCCATGATGAATTTGCTGACTTATAAAAACACACACAGCTTAAGCTTAACCCCCTGGGTGCCCAGGACGAGCTGTTCTTGCCCTCGGCAATGGTTGCCCGGTGCTGAGGACGGGACCAGCTCGTCCTGGTATGGGCCCTGAGGGGAGCACTACCGCTCCCCCCAATGGCCAAGCACCCCCATCCCCTGGGGAGGGATGGAAGGGGAATCGCTTCGCCTTCCTCCACCGCCCCCCTACCCCGCCAATGGCGTCCTATTATAATTAGTCAGATCTGCCCCTCAGACAGCTAGACACCAGGGATAATTATTTTTGTTTATTTTATTTATATGTGGGGAGAATCCCTTTAGGCAAGGGTCGCTCCCCCGGGGGCAAACTTACTTTTAGGCCATTTCTGCCTCCCTTGGGGGCAGATCGGCCTATTTTTATTAGGCCAATCTGCTGCCAAGGGGGGCAGAAACCACTAGACACCAAGGATTTTTTAAATATATATTATTGAATGAGGGGAGCGGCCCCTTGGGCAAGGGCCGCTCCCCAGGGGGGGCAGAAACCCCTAGACACCAGGGATAATTTTCTTTTTTTGTTTACTTTTGTTTACAAGGGCTGGGGTTAAACACTACATGAAATAATACAATCTAAACTAAAAGCACACTGTCAAAATGAACAAAACTCTAGCAACACAATTATTTGCATGAATGAAATCAAAGCAACCAGCCTTTGTAATATAAACTTTAGATAGTAGGCCATAACAGCAAGTCAAAAAAATGGTTAGCATGTAGATAAATAAAGTGTAAACACACAGTAACATTGCTTATCATGAAGTTAATGGGTGTGCTCCTAAATGGGCATGATTGCTGTATTAATGTATGTAGGCTTTGAAAAATTCTGGAAGCTCAGCTAGATTTCATCTTGTTCAAACACGCAGCAAGGTTCTAGCCATCAAGCTTTCCAAAGGGCAACCCTGTGTGCCCTTGGCATGCCTGGTCTGGTAGAACAACATAAGTGACAGAAGGCCAGATCTCCTTTTGTGTCGACCCTGTCAGAGACAGAGCAATCCTTCTGTATGATGGGTTGGCTAAAGTGTGGGAGTCAGTGCCAGACAATCTAGTATTAAATCATGTTGAATACACCAATGGGCAGAATGATGGGGGCCACCTGAATTGCAGCAGCCAGTGTATATTAAGGACAAGAGGGAGAGAGGTTGGAGGAACACAGATTCTGTCATCCGTAGCTAGGTTGTAGATTGGTGAGACACTGCAGCAGTGAGGAATATTGCTGTGAATCCTGAGGTCCTTTTGCGGCCCTTTGTGTTCCATGTGCCACATGACTCATAAAACACCTCTCCAGGTTATTGCGAGCAAACATGGAAGTGTAAAGAGGATCCAGACCGAAACAATGGAAAGTATTTGGAATGCTCCTTCTTTCTCTCAACACAAGCAGTCTCTATTAAGATCTTGGTACAGACTTCAGCGCAGATCTAAGTATGAATGGAACACTCATGCGCCTGTAGAATGGAATGATGAGACAAGTAGGGGTCAGTGATAAATCCCACTCCGCCAACGGTGTCTGCAGACTTTTGGCTATTCTGTGTTATGCTTTAAGCTTGTAGTTCCTGGCAAATTCCACACTCCCCTGCATCACAGAGTTTTTCTGCAGTGAGTTGATGAGCACAAGCAAAAATTAGCATCCTGCAGCACAATTTTTGGGCACTATGGGGGCACCCAGTGAGATTTTCCCAATGCACCATTCACATTGGGAAAGTTGCCACTTCAGTAGAAAACCTACGTGGCGGGGGGCGTAGTCTGGCCGCCACTGAGCATGGCCACCTGATTCCAGTGCTCAGCGCGCCGGGCCGAGATGAGGGACTCGGAGGGGCCACCATAGGGGCTGCCCCTGCTGCATATCCCAGTCTAGCACGAGCGGAGGAGCCCAAAAAGTGCTGGACTCCGTCACCTTGCGCTGGCAGAACCTGCTGCGGCCTACAACAGCGCTCTTGGCTGCGGATTGAATTATAGCCCGGAGATCGAGAGTCCTGGAGGTGAGGCAGGTGGCCGGAGGAGATTATCCCCGGTCGCGTATAGCGAACTGAGGCCCGCCCGAGTTGCTTGTTTACTGGCTCGGGTGACGTGAGTGGGGCAAGTCGGCCCCTCAACACAGCCACACAGAAGTGCCGCTGGGGAGCCGCGCACGGCTAAGGCACATAACAATACGGCCTGGGACCCCCAGGGAGCCCCCGAGGAGAGATGCGTGGTCAGGCAGTCCAACACCTGGCCGCGCTGGCTGCTTTGGGGCCCGCTTCGGCACTTGGACCCTCGGTGCCTGAACTGCAACGCCCTCCCCGACCGCCGGACATCTGGGGAGGTTGGAGAGTTGATAGACAGGGCTCGGCACACATCTGAAGTTTGCGCCTCACACCGGGGTGGACGCTGCACTCCGGTAAAGAATGAGGGGGCGATACTGAGGCGAACGACATTGCAAGCCCCCATCGACCCGCAGGGAGACCCAGAGAGAGGAGGTTTTCTCCCTCAACGGAAGTGCTTGCCCCTCCATCGCCACCATAGAGGGGCCCCGAACGAGACCTCATTTTTTGCAGCGAGCCCCTCCCCTGGACCCAAGAAGAACAGCACAGTTCCTGACAATCTGGGATGACGGTCACCCTCGGTGAGGTGGGGCTGAATATGTGATTCAGCAGATCAGACACATTCCCGTACCAGCCTGGTCTCCACTCAGGCACAACTTTGGGGTTGCTGTAGCCAACCGATCTCCGCATCCGGGCTGCCCCGGCACGCCTCACCCCTCTCGCCCACGGAGAGGACGGGAGACTCACGCTGCGTCGAGGCCTGCCTTAGACAGACCACAGCAAGCCAGGGTAGAGAGACCCCTAACAACCAGTCATACCACAGCCAGAACAGGAAGTCCAGTCTTCCGCTCCTAATTGCTCTGGGGATCCCACAACTTCTCCATCCTTGATGCTATTTTCTAAGAGGACTGGCTAGACTTTCATGGACGTGCATCAGAGGCCATTGCGCAGGGGACCCTAGCCGCCGCTGGGATGACACTTCTGCTCACTCTGCTCACCTGGATGCGATATAGCCTCACTGCCAAGAGCACCCTATCTGACTCTTCCAGGGCCTCCCATCACCAGAGGCGATGCCACGTGGGAAATCTTCAGGCCAACACTATTCTCCGAGGACATTGCACAACCGAAAACCATAGCTACGCAGCCGGCCCTCTCCGGTCCTATGACCGCATCAGCCGATCCCTGAGCGGTCGATGCCACGGACCGCATACTGCAGGAGATCTCTGCAGTAGGGCGGCACTTAGAGGCTATGGACCTAAAGATTTTGGATCTCTCCGCGGCTTCCGCCTCCATTCGGACAGATATAGCCTGCTTCTGTGAGAAGGTAATGGACCTAGATCAACGCCTCATGACTGTTGAGGAACACGTTGCGATGATGCCGAACATGACGAAGAGCTGCGATCCCTACGAGCAAAGATCACAGACCTTGAGGACAGGAGCCAGAGTGACAATGTCCGTTTCTTTGGCATACCGGAACACAAAGAAGGTTCCGACATCAAAGCCTTCCTTAAAAGCTTGTTCTCCGAACTCACTGGCCTGGACTTCTCACTGCCGCTCGAGATCCAAAGAGCACATAGGATTGGCCCTCTCCATAAGGCAACCCCTGGGCGACCCCGTCCTACCATCGCATGTTTCCTCCACCATGATCAGGCTCGCCTGGTTATCTCAACCGCCCGGTCTCAAGGTTCGTACTCTCTGGAGGGCCATGAGGTCAGAGTGGCAGCAGACTTCTCCAGGATAACGAATGAGAGGCGGAAAGCGTGTTTAGCCCTTAGATCACAACTCTGGAAGCTGGACATCAAATGTTGTCTCTTTGATAACATACAATGGTCAATCAAGGGACTTCACTGAACCTATGGACCTTGGCTCCTTTCTGGACGACCTCACCCACCGCCCCATGGACTACGCACCAACACTCTCGAGTCCTGACTCCCCTGCCATAAGTGACACTCCTCCCACCTCTTCTGCCTTTTCCCAACATCATGCCACCTCGCAGAAGAATGGTGAAACTTACGACCACCCGCCTAAATTGCAGGAAGGCCGTGACCATGCTCTACAAGCAGTGATCGCGCACACTCAGGACCAGGGCAGAGATAACTCTTGTTCTCCTCTGAAGCTGTTACCCGCCGAACACTCATAATGCTGACCTTTATGTCTCTTCCATAACCTTTTTGTACCATGATCAGCAGCGGGAACCTTCTCACCGGACAGCTAAGTGTTATACGCACCTGCCTCTACTGTCCCCCCCCTATGTTTTGCAGGAATGGAGGTGGGAGGGGTCAGTGTTACAGCCTTTGTCCTTGTGCTGTTGTTGGGGTTCTCTGCACTCACGCGTAAGTCTACTCCCTAGTCGGCTCAGCAGGGTACACCCCACCTTCTGGAGGTCTCGCTCTGGATGGGACCTCTGGGTAGAGGCGTGTTCATCCACTCCACCAGCCTGATACAAGTCTCTCTCCTGTGTTCTTGGTTCCAGCCTATCCTGGTTACTCCGTTCACCTGTACTGTGTGACTGGGCTCGCCCTCACCTTCTGACCTACCCCAGAGTGAGGGAACCCACCTATCTTGGTTCTTAGCCCTGTTTTGGGCCCTCTCTCTCTACTTTCTTGACCTAGTCCCCTGTCACATTCTGCTCCTCAACATGCTTCCCTCCTTCCACACATAAACAGGCCGCCCAATGCTGCTTATCCTTAAATACTTGAAGGTGGCCCTTTGTGTTTCACGTACCTTTCCTTCCCCTCCACTCTCCCGTGCTTACCCGGCACGCGGACCATGCAGGTTCTGACCCGCAGTTCAACAGGATTTCCAGGGGTGAGGAACTACCTCACCTGCCACAGGCCTCGGTCTGTGTCCTTTTTCCCCTTTTCTCTCTACTCAAGCTTCTTGCTCCTCTTTTCCCTATACCCCCGATCTGTTATTCCTCTTCTTGTATACGCTATTTCACCCTTTACGTTTGCACACTTGCACCCTTCTTCTCCCTACATGCCCGCGCTCTGTCTTTTTCTACTCTCTCCTTTTCTCTCCTCTCGTCTTCTGCCTGCCAGATGCTCTCCTGTCCTACAACCGAGGGCTCCCCATAGTTTCCCCCTCCCCTTTCTTGCCTACCCTCTATCAGCATACACGCACTTGGAGCTTTGCTCCCCCTGCACTAACCCCTCATTCGGTGACCTCCCATGTCGGAGATCCTTAGTTCCCTGACCCTGGATCAATTCCACCCCGTAATGGGACCAACGGCCCCACTGACGGTTCTCTCTTGACATTATGCACTTGATCAAATGGCAAAAAGTCCTATCTTACCTACGATCCAAAAGAGCTGATATCGCCCTCTTACAGGAAACACATCTCTCCCCTTCAGAATCAGAGAAGTTGCGCAGGGACTGGGTGGGCAGAGTGCTCTACAGCGGAGCACCATCAGTACATGGCGAGGCGCAGGGCTCGGGACGGAGGTGTGGGGTAGCAATTCTCATCCGCCGATCCTTACAGTTCAGGCTTGTTAAGACATGGTGTGATCCAGAGGGACGCTATGTCCTCACCAAAGTGGTGCTGGGCTCCTCCACAGTATGTGTTTGATCTATCTACGCTCCCACGGGCTCCAAACGCTCTTTTTTACTCTCTCTTAACTGACTGCGGAGCCTCTCAGTACATTCTGAAAGGGGACTGGAATCTAGCGCCGGACGCCATTCTGGATAGATAGAGTGGTTTTGATACAGGCAATAACGTGGACAGGGCACTTCTAGGGGACGTTCTGTCGGACCACGGTCTGCTGGACCACTGGCGCCTCTCCCACCCATCTGACTATGAATACACCTTTGTTTCCCCAGTCCATGGGACCCAATCCAGACTGGATTACTTCCTTGTCTCTCATCGGTTCTTGCAGGCCATTAGAAAGTCTGTGATACTACTGGCCGCCTTGTCTGATCACTCCCCGGTTCTATTGACCCTGAAGTTAGGGCTGGCTTCCCCTACTCGTAAGCCTTGATGTCTTAACACCCCCTGATACCGAACCCCGAGGGGGAAGGAGCAGCTTAGATCCCATATCACTGCTTATCTCCAAAACAACAAGGGTTCAGTCTCTTCACCTCAGTTACTATGGGCTGCGGCAAAGATCAGGGGACAACTTATGAGGGATGCTGCTATTACCAATGCCCAGATACGCGAACAGGAGAGAGCTCTGGAAAATTTTATAGCCCAGACTACCCATGATTACACCCTAGCCCCCTTCATCCCTCCGTCGCCACCTGGAACAGGCCAAAATGGAGCTCAACACCCTCTTTACATCATGCGTGGAATATGCCTTACAGTGACTGAGCGGTCGCCACCACGAGCATGGAGAGAAGGCAGGTCGTCTGCTGGCTGCCCAACTCCATCAACGAGAGGCGACACTGTCCATACGGGCCTTACACAGCGCCACCGGTTCACTCATTACACAACCCCAGGCAATCGCTGATGAGTTTGGTCACTTCTACCAGTCCCTCTATGCTCCGGAAACACTGTAGGACCGGGACAGGTTGTCCTCCTTTCTCCAGAAGGCGAACCTATCCTGTCTCTCGGAGGAGGGCAGGGCCCTTTTGGAGGGAGACATCAGCAAGGAGGAGATTCAGCAAGCAATTGCCAACCTCCCATACCATAAAGCATGGTGAGGATGGATACCTGACAGAATTCTAGAAATGGACAGGGGTGGACACAGTGGATGCCTTATATGAAGCTTTCAGCGGGGCTCACCTAACAGGTTCTTTATATCCCCTATCCAGCAAAGCTTCTATAATAGTCTTACCCAAACTGGGTAAGGACCCTCTTCTTTGTAGTAGTTACCGTCCCATATCCCTCCTCAACAGAGATGTCAAAATCTTTGCGGGGATCCTAGTGGCTCATCTGAAGAGAGTCATACCTTCCCAGGTCCATCATACACAGGTCGGCTTTGTACCGGGCCGCTCTTCAAGGAATCACCTCCGCACACTACTTCATGCTCTCTGGGTGGCACGGGACTCACGGGAGGAGGCCCTTGACCTCTCCCTGGATGCAGAGAAGGCATTTGATTGAATAGAGCAGTGGTACCTCTTCGAAAAGCTAAAACGCTTTGGCCTCGGGACTAGCTTTATCAATATGGTGCATTTGCTATATGACTCTCCGACCGCACAGGTCAACTGCGGTGGGTTCCTCTCTGACACCTTTTCAGTGCATAGGGGGACCCGTCAGGGCTGTCCCCTATCACCATTACTATTTCTTTTGGCTGTCGAACCTCTAGTGGCCATGATACGCGGCTCCAGTCTCATCTCTGGAATATTTATCCCTGGTGGCTGTTCCACCATTTATTTATATGCCGATGATATCCTGCTCACCTCATCTATCCAACTCCCTACCAGCTCTTCATGCCATACTCTCTGAATTTGAGCTTCTCTAAGGCTACTGAATCAATTGGGATAAGAGCGAGGCATTACCGTTATCCTCAGTAACGGTGAGCGCGTCTGTCCAGGGCTTCTCGGTGAAATGGAAACAGTCTTGTCTCCAATACTTCAGCATTTACATCAATAGAGGATTAGAAAAAATGGTGGCTGACAACTTGGACCTGTTGCTAACCTGTATGAAACGAGACTTTGATAAATGGGCACACTTGGGCCTCTCCATGTGGGGCAGAGCCCAGGCGGTACGCATGGTGACCCTGCCACGATTTCTGTATGTTCTGGGTATGCAGCCTTTACAGATTCCTCTGCCTCTTCTCCGGGAGATAGACTGTCGCATTCAAGCCTTTGTTTGGGGGTCATTGCACCCGCGGCTGCCCAGAGCTGTGTTTACTCGCCAGGCGCGAATACAGGGGGCTGGGTCTTCCCTCCGTGGAACATTACACGCTGGAGCTACACATCTCACAGCTTGCCCACCTGCTACCGGGAGTGAGGGACCCGCCCCTCTGGGTGGCAGTGGAAAGGACTCTTTCACACTCTTCAGCGAGGTTCCACATGCTCTACTGTGCAAGATCTACTCCCCTACACATTGCCAATCCCATGGTCAGAGCCATGCAACACTCATGGCGGCAGGCACACCGCTTACTCAAAATGGACCCTCAGATACACGACAGAGCCCCGCTGTGGGGCAATGGGGGTTTTCTCATAGGGGAAAAAACATAGTTTGGGAGGAGTGGCGTTCGAAGGGTCTCCAGCGGCTAGATCAACTTCTGACTGGGGGCACTCTGAAATCATTCACAGAACGTAGGGAGGAATTTGATCTTCCGGCACACCATTTATGGCGTTTTATTCAGCTTAAACACTGTCTGGAGAAGCGTTTGGAGAAACCCCCCTGGCGACTCTCTCAATCCCCGGTACTTCACTATCTGGAAACATGGGGATCCCTCCGAGGAGTAATATCCAGACTGCACATGCAGCTGAATCGTCACCTCTTTTCCCTCCCACTCCTGATCTCCCTTAAGGCCAAGTGGTAGGCACGCCTCCATACTGAATACGATCTGGAGGACTGGGCAGAATTGATTGCGGCCAGAGACAGAGGAGCTAGAGAGGCTTGCATAAAATTCAGTCATTTCAAGACGTTACACGAGTGGTACTGGACCCCCAAGAGGTTGAGCTCGGAAGGGCTGTTACCCCATGCCTCTTGCTGGAGATGGCTCCACACCCGCTGTGATTTGCCACACATCCTGCATGATTGCCAAGCTATCCAACCTTTCTGGCAGACGGTACGGAGGGGTGTACCCTTCGGGAGGTGTTACCTCTAGCGCCCTCTCTCACTCCTTCTCTGTTACTGTAGCATGACACCAGTGATCTAGACCACCTCTCCCGACTGCAGCAATGCTTATTTCACACAGCGGTGGCTACGGCCAAAGTGTGTATTCTCAGGCATTGGCGCGCAGATACTGTCCCCCCTCATGGGGAATGGATCACTGCCATGTATCAGATGGCCACCTGTGAGCGGCTCATTTATGGCCTCCAGGATAAGATGGATGTATTCCTCCAAACGTGGACCCCCTTTCTTTCCTCATCGGAGGGTTTAAAAATATCTGCAAGTATCCCGATTCGCAATACTGGGTGTTGGCATACCTGTCAGGGAACTGCATAACCACACGCCAGTGCGCTACCCTCCCTTCCCGCTTGGTTCTAGATGCGCACTGATAAGTGTTTCCATCTGGGTCTGTCTGTGTTCTGTCCTGGGTAGGCTGCCCCCCCCTGCCCTTTCCCCCCTCTTCCTCCCACCCCCTCTGCTGTCTCTCTCCCATTAGCACAGCTACAGTTTCCTGACCATCCCCCCCGATTCCGTCTCCCCCCTTCTTCTTCTGCCCTCCCACTCTCTCCCCCCTGGGTCACTGTCACTCCCGCCAACTCTCCGCTACCCTCTACTCTCTCCCCTCTCTCCTATCTCTGCTCTCCTTCTCCCTTCTACTTTTCCCTTCCCTCCCACCATAAATAATGTCCTGTTATTGCACCTCCCTTTCTCTCTGCGGCCCTTGCCTCTCGCAGTCCTAAGCTACCCCCAGCTGAGTAACTTGACACACCGAATACCAGATACACCCAGTATTCCTAGTTTAGAACTTATCTTCCTCCCCCCTGCTACTTGGTATAACTTGTGTTTGTACGGCGTCCTGCTCCGTGCTAATGCTCACTTTCCGCATTTCTGTTCCCCCACTGTGTTATTATGCTTCCGACCCACTATCTCTTTCCCTCCCTCTTTCTCTTTCCCATCCCTCTTGCATTTTCTATATTTTCTCCTCTCCAGTCTGTACGCCATTCACCTCCTCCCGACATCCTGACCCCCTCTCCCCATCATCAGCCTGTGCCTCTTGCCTCCGCGGCCCGCAGAATTGTCCAATCTCCTTGAATGTTTCCTCACTCTAAACATCCTCATGCTACCTTCCTCGCTTACACTCCCGGCCGCGGATACTGAGATATGGGAGGTTTGGGAGAGAGACAATGAGTGGGATTATGCCCGGAATATTGGTCCTTTATATATACTACTGCTAGGGCACAGTCAGGGATATGGGCGAGACCCCGCACAATTACCAGTATACCCATTTTATATTACTAGTTGCACTGTACTCTGGAACTGCGTCAATTGTTACTTAGTCCTGTTGGACACTGATACACCTCAGACTACCTTTTCTTTATTGTATGTTTGAAGATTTCTGCACAAATATGTTGGACTTTATTGTGCCATGCTGAGCTGGATTTTTGTACAGTGTCAATGCTTTTGATTTTGAATAAAGAATTACAACACACAAAAAAAAAGAAAACCTACGTGTCGGGCAGCAAAGTCAACTCAAGCAGCAGCGCTCCCTGGAGCACTTCATGGTGCATTTTACACTGTTTTCGCAATACGGAACAAGCTCCTGGCACTAAAAATCAGCACAGGCAGTGCAACATTGTGATTTCTACCCACTTGCCGAACTCCTCAGAATCTCGCAGAGTTTTTATGTGACCCTGCAGAATTCTGCATAGTGAAACTCTGCAAATTCTGCCCACCCTTAGAGACAAGTAGGCTGATGACACCATGCTGATATGTTGATGGGATCCAGCAATGTTAAAAACATACCTGAACTTTCTCAACAATTAGTAGCTTAATATACTTATAATCAGTAATATTAGTATGAACAGTGTCAACTTTTATGCAAAAGATGAAATCCTACATTTTCTGGCTAGTAGCATCCATCTAACACATCAAATTAAAAAAAGAAAATCACCCCAAAGACAGAATTTTTCAAGAACAAGAAAAACGACACTTCTGAAGATGGAATCTTCACAAAAAAAGCTAATGAGATATTCACTGCTTCAAACGGATGGGGCACAACTCTATCATCATATTAGATGCATACTTGATCAAAATGGGAATATCTTGAGAACGGGTAGAACTATGGGAAATTAGAACCCCTGAAGAAAAGTGAATTTACTTTCAAAATATTGCCAAACATCAAGAATAGTGTCTATTCTTAACCAATTGAATCAAGGGTCAGACAATGTAATGTGCATCCAGTTTGCAGACTATGACAAAGTAAAACCAAAAAGGTGATAAAAACAGATGAAAAGCAATACAGAAACTTTCATGCATTTTCTGAGTTCAGATGAGGTTTACATTTTGGACTGTCTGTGTGTTACACTTACCCAGGCAGCATATGAAAATCTTCAAAAAGCAATACCTGAAAGCAGTACAGAAATATGCTTTAACAAGGTGCAACATGAAATAGCATCCCAATTATCAAATGTTCACATTTTTGGTTTTAGAACATGTACCACAACTAATCAGGGATGGCAATAGAAATTAAGACTACACCGGAGCGAAACATACTCAGATTGACAGATTTCTCAAATTGTCATGCAACACAGTGAGACAACTTATTGTGCTGTGCTACGTGACAGGAAAAGAGCAGGAATGAGGTTATCGACTAAGGGTGCTGCATAGTGCCAAACCAGGCACCTTTGCACCACGTTGCGAAGATGCTTGCATTACAAGCAGGATTAGTTTTGTGCAGGGAGGGACACCTTGTACCACAACTAATCAGGGATGGCAATAGAAATTAAGACTACACCGGAGCGAAACATACTCAGATTGCCAGATTTATCAAATTGTCATGCAACACAGTGAGACAACTTATTGTTCTGTGGTACGTGACAGGAAAAGAGCAGGAATGAGCTTATCGACTAAGGGTGCTGCATAGTGCCAAACCAGGCACCTTTGCACCACGTTGCGAAGATGCTTGCATTACAAGCAGGATTAGTTTTGTGCAGGGAGGGACACCTTCCTGCACAAAAACATTCCTTAAAGGCATTTTCCTCTTTCAATGTGTGCTGCAAAATGTACACGTAGCACATTCTGCAAATATAGTGGAACCATTTTGACCTCATTTTGGATCTTCACATGCATAAGCACACAGCACATCTTCTTTGACCTAAATGTCAGAATAGAAAAAGCCAAACTGCGGTTTACTTAGGACCCAGTATGGTTATTTTTGTGAACGCATAAGAGGAACAATCACACAGACAAGCAACTTTCAGATTACCATGACTGAAGCAGCCTTTCCTCTAAAACAGCATAATATTTTTGTGATCAATAATGGTTTCATGTTTACAGTTATGTATTATATTTCCAAAATGTTGACAATTCTTTTGTGCCTAGCTACCGTTGTAATATATCAACAAGGAATGGCGGCCTAAACATTTTCTGTTTGAGAATTGTGTTCACAGCAGGGCAGAATTCGCAGCTGATTAAGCACTCTGCTTACAGTTTACGCACTAGAAAGGCCATTCAATACATTTACACCACTTCTCGAATTTGAAGTATGTGTCTGTGTTGGAAATACGTTCATTTCATTTACATTCATTCACAAATAGCAAAAATAGAGCAAAGTCAGTTTTCTTTTTTTTTAAAGAAAAAGTCTTGTTCATGCACTAACTTTTCTTGGTTAAAACATAATGCATTGGCTATACATTTGCTACTTACTGTATCAAACTTCTCCATTTTACAGTGGCTCAAAACACTTTCTGTAATATTGTCTTGAGAAAACTCACATGCATTTCCACTATTTTCCCACCAATTAAAATGCAACGTGACATGGACAAGTTTAGACATGCACTCTTTCAGATCAGCTATTTGTGGGTAAATTTCATTTGATGACAAATATATATTAAAATTGTAGCTCTACATACTTTCTAACTTGACATAAAAGGTCTCTTTCCATGGGTGCAATAACACCCTCTTCATAACAGCTTCCATTAAAGATTTAGCAGAAGGCAGATATATGAGTTTTAAGCCCATGAAAAAAGACTTATTTTATGCCTCAATGAAAAAGCAAGCACTCTCATGCAGTTTGTCTCATTGTTAGACCTGACATCCTTAGGGTGGTCTTCCCTTAAACATTTTGCCTCGTTCCCTCCATTTCTTTTTCTTTCTGAAAATTGTTTTTGTTGTCCTTAGGACTGTGTGCACTTTACCACTGCTAACCCCTGCTAAGGTGCTTGTCTCCCACTCTCCTTAACATGGTAATATTGGTTTACACCTGATTGGCATATTTAATTTACTTATAAGTCCCTTGTAGAGTGGGATACTATTTACACACCCAAAGCCTGCAAATAAAATACTACTAATGGGCCTGCAGAATATATTGTGCCACCCACTTAAGAACACGTCACAGGCCTGCCATTGCAGCCCGAAGCAGTTTGAAATTGCCAATTTGACTTAGCAATGTAACCCTCAAGCCAATACTTGAACTCCCCTTTTATTGCATATGTCACCCCTTAAGGCAGGCCATAAGTTGCCCAAATGGCAGGGTGCATTGTAATTAAAAGGTTGGTCATGCCCTGATAGTGAACAATTCCTAAATTTGTTTTTCCACTACTGTGAGGCCTACCTGTTCCACAGGATAACTTTGGGTTGCCTTATTACAATTGCTAACTTTTGACAGGGGACAGATAAGCAGTATTTGTTTGGCATCCTCGTTAACGGTATGGCCGAATTTTAAATTACAATTTTTAAAATGCTACTTTTACAAAGTATACTGCATCTAAGGAGTTCAACCAGAGAGATGAGAAACTTTTCATTAACTGAAAACCCAACACAGAGCTACTGATTAAAGTTAGGAAAGGCTGCACTTAACCAGAGAGGCAATTGAATTTAAGTTGGAAAACGAATAATTAACACAGGGGCCCAGCAAAGCTTAAAAATGGTGACTGCAAACTAAAATTCAAAACTAAGGTGAAGAAACGAAGGAAAAAAGGCCACAGATGGCTTAAAATACTCGATGCAATCCTTGGACATATCATCTCTTAAAAAAAAGGGAAAAAGGAAAGTTCAATACCGGCATCGGTCTACAAACCAGTCTTGGTCCAGAGGATAATCCATAATAAGGGGAATTTTAAAGGCATTGACCATGTTGCACAAAGGAGTTGACGACCATTAATAACCATACAAAGGCAATCCAAAAAGGAACATTGGATGCCTTGCTCTATTCAAATAAAATGGTGGCACCACTCTTCAGGTAATTTTCTGGGCCTGTGGAAGGAATCTTAGAGGACTGCCTGCTGCTGTGGCCTGCTGTGTACTCCACACGATGGAATTGCTGCACTTGGAAGGACTGTTTGCTGCCTGGAGTCTGTCTCAAATCCCAAGAGGCCAGCACCTGCTGTTTGTGCCCTACTTCTTCACCAGAATCCAGGGCTACCAGAGTAACTCCAAGGGCTAGTTTGCTGGCCTCCCGTTCAAAGCCACAGGGACAAAACAGGCTTCTACCCTCTTGAACCTGGACCCACTCTGAGTGAGTCGTGAACCCCCTAGGTGGTGTCCCTTCAGTCCTGGACCCTCGATTGTGGTGCTAAAGTTGCCCAGATACCCACAACAACTGAAAAGTTGGGACTTGGAACTTTTTTGGCAAAAAACTGCTTTGAAAACAGAGAGAAGAGTGGGACCAACCTGCTCAGCTACCCGCTCAAGGTTCATCATCGGTCAACCTGACTTTACAGCTGCTTCTGCTTTGCTCTTCTCTACAGCAGCAAGTCCTGCTTAGCGGTCCTTCTACCAAAGGGTATATGGCCTCCTGGAACTCTCGTCAGCTACAGTCTCTTGCCTCATCCCTGGGAGATGTTCAACTTCTAAGAAAGTCTGAATGTAGAAATATTCAACAAGACTGCATACATCGGCTACTCGACAACAATGCTCCCACCTCTGACACACTCTGTGGCCTCCCCCCACTGAATTTTACCTTCTGAGAAAATGTTTTCTTGAAAATTCTTCTAAGCCTTATGGTAAGGGAAATGGGGCCCAATCTACTTCTTCTATCTGGCTCATGCTTCATCACGGTCTACCACATTTTTCAACTTTGAACTGTCTCGCGCGACCTGAAACCCTGCGTTGCCGCTTTAATTTTTTAGGCACCGGATCTCAGTTAAAATTTTGAAAAATCATAACTACAGTCCTACTGATTGGATTTTTGTTGTTTTGGCGTCACTAATATGAAAATCTACTCATCTTTCTGAATGACTGTGGTGTTTTCACCATATTAATGTTTGTGTGCTGTCTAAATACTTTACACATCGTATCTGAGTTAAACTTCACTGCATGTTTGTGCCAAGCTACCCAGGGTTAAGCAGGGGTTAATTTAGTGACTTTTTCTGGTTCAAGTTGTTATGGATTGTGACTGTTGCTTGATCAGAGCTCACACTCCAATCAATCAACAACCCAGTTTTTCACAGTTATGCAGAAACACTTGAGCTTACTAAACAATGAACAAAATGGGCCAGGTTACCAAATCAGGAGTTATACATCTGTGAGGAGGAGATTTATAGGTGTAAAATGTCTGCACAGCATGATTTATAAAAGTGAACTGTTTTCATTAGAAAGAGTTTTCTGGCATTGCATTTGGTGTTATATCTGTCATAATCCAGCCCAGTCATCCATAAATATAAAAGCAATCTGCGAGGGTCCCCTGCTACACGAATCACAGGTCCTCATGAGCCATAGGTGGCAGCGATCAGTGTTTGCTTAGTTTTGTAGGCACTTCGATAACCACTAACACTGATAAAACATAGGGGCAGTTTTAAGAGCCCCTAGCACCTCCTGAGCACCGCCATAGAGTAATTTCTTTTACCCTAAGGCGGCTATAGTGGTATTTCCCCCCCGCTATATTTACAAAGTGGCACAATGCATGGATTGTGCCACTTTGTAAACCCTTGTGCCACATTGTGCCTGCGCCAGGCATAATGTATGCAAGTGGGGCGCTCCCCCGTTAGAGGAGCCCGAAAAAATGGCACAAGGAAATCTAATAGATTTCCTTGCACCATTTTTTTCAGCACTTTTAACACCTGCTCAGACCAGACGTTAAAAGGGGGCACACCATTGTTTATAATGGGCCCTTATGTACTCTGCAGGAGTAGCACCAAAATGTTGGTGCTACTCCTGTAGAGTACATCAATAGCAAAAAAAATAATTACACTATTGCTCCCTACCCTGCACCATTGTGTGCCGTATTTTAAATACGGTACCCACATGGTGGCGGCAGGTGGGCGCTAAGGGGCACAAGGAAATTCCCACAGCCTCCTGTGATTGTTCAGGGTGTCGCAGTATAGTTCTAGTCTTTCCCCATATAGCAAAGTCCCAGGTGCAGTTTTACTATCTTTCAGCTAAGGGAGCCCTTATGAAAAACTGCAATGTTGCGTTGCATAAAGGGCAGAAAACAGTGTGGCACCAGATTAAGAAGTGTCTGCTGATAATGTCAGCGAAGGCATTCCTGCTACATCTTAGTGTTGAGTGCAACAGAGGCCATCGCTGCGAATTAAGGGTGAGCCCACACTGTCCTGCAAAAGATGAAGTAGAGTTATACCCTCCAGTACTAATTCCTACACATGTAGGCACAAGCGCAGGGGGCAGACCTGTAAGTGTGTGCTCACGACTAAAGCACATATTATACATGGCGCTGTATCATTGATATATTGAATTATCATTTGCATGAGCCTGCTTTTATTTGGGGTTAGGATTGAGGCAAAGCCACTCCATACTACTTTAGTAAACCTGGACTTTCCTCCTCTTTACATCTCTTAACGTTATGTTGTAGTAAATGCATTTGTACATCACATTTCTACCATTTCTATGATCCCTTGGTGTAGCGTGCCAGAAAATGTTATTGCTGGTTATCAAACGATTTCAGTATAGAGCCACACGATTTACAAAACACAATGTAGCAAAAGTCGGAAATCGGACTCACACCATACATTTAAAAAAAAAGTACACTCAAAAAATATTTTCCTTAAACTAATGATACTAATAACAACAACAGTAATAATAATAGTAATAATAAGTATTATTATAATAATTATATTAATGATATGATTATTATTATTATTATTATTATTATTATTATTAATAATAATAATAATAATAATAATATTATTAGCTATGCTTATTCCACATCAGATGCATAGGCCCTCCTTACAAGGGATGTTATATAAACCACTGGATATTCCGCTGGCCGTATTACAGATTCCATTATATCCCATGGAACTTGGAATACAGCAGACAGGATATCTGTCACGTTTGTGACAGAGGAATTCCCTCTGCCAAGGTCGTGATCAGGCCCTTAATTCTATTGCAAATTCTGAAACCACCTCTTCATAAGTCTTCAGATGAAAGATTCAAGACCAATTACTTGTACCTGTTAATTTGGATGCATAAAATGCTTTGCTGATATTTTCTGCTAACACCTTCACTCCCATATTATAGCCACTGCAGAAGTATCTGATTTGCATGAAGCTAAATAATAGGCTAGTATTACAGTGGGGCTGAGTGTTAATAATTTGTTGCCATCGAGTATTTTGTTATTGCAAAAAAAAATCTTTCAGTGTGCGAAAGCCAGGCTGACCAACCAATTAGTTAATTGGTTTCCTAACGGTAGCCCTAGCAGGATAGAATCACCAAGCTTTAGATAAGGATGACATCTAGGGACTTCATACTCTCACCATATCTTAGTGAAACGATTGGCAATAATAAATGTAATTGTATATCTTGATCTATTTGGTAATCTAGGAATCTTTAAACATAGGAAAAGTCTAGAACCTTTTGCAACCATCATTCTATTCAGATAGAAATTACTATAGTTTGAAATAGTTTTAATGGATCTAGAATTTCAATTTAAAAAGGCCGCCTGACAGTATACTTTCAATCTAGGAAGTGAGAGCCCTCCCTTATCCTCGTTTAATTGAATTCCCTGAAGTTTAATGTTGGACCTGGCCCTTTTTGCAGGGTCATACCACGCTTTTTGCCTCCTTCCTCCTATTTTTTCTGACCAGCTTTTGTTGGCTTTAGGACGCTGGGCACTTTACCACTGCTCTTTGTGTAAACTGTATGTGTAATTGGCTTTTCCATGTTTGGCATATTTGATTTACTAGTATGTCCCTACTAAAGTGCACTAGAAGTGCCCAGAACCTGTAAATCAAATGCTACTAGTAGTCCTCCAGCACTGATTGTGCCACCTGCATGGGTAGTCCTGTGAACATGGCTCAGACCTGCCACTGCAGTATCTGTGTGTGCAGTTTTAAACTGCCAATTCAACCTGGAAAGTGTACCCACTTGCAAGGCCCAAACCTTCCCGTTTTGTACATGTCAGGCACCCCTAAGGTAGGCCCTAGGTATCCCCATGGACAAGGTGAACTGTATGTTAAAGGTAGGACATGTACTGATGTGTTTTACATGTCCTGAAAGTGAAATACTGCCAAATTCGGTTTTCACTGTCGCAAGGCCTATTTCTCTCATAGACTGCCTTTAAATATCCCTTAAGCGCAGTTTCCCATTGGGTGATAGAGATTGGAGTATGGGATCTCTGAACTCACAATTTAAAAATACATGTTTTGGTGAAGTTGGTTTTTAGATTGTCAGTTTGAAAATGCCACTTTTAGAAAATGTAAAGGACGATGAGGCAAATACCCTCTAAACCTTATGACCAGGTAGTAAATGTGGATAGGTTAATGGTCAATGCAAGGGGGAAGTAACCTAGACTTCCACGGTAATCAAATGGCTAAAGTAATTCTATGCGTACAACCAATGTAACGTCAATAGACATTTATTGCATTATATATTTCTTTGCACATGTTATTCCAGACATTAAACGTATATTTCGTTGAACATGTCATTCTGAACGTAAAGTTTGCATTAGTCTGAATAGGTGCTCCTAGTAAAAACAGTGAAGGTGATGTAAAGGTGCAGGTAAGTGAAGGTGATATATACAGTATGTACAAAGGTGGCTTTCAGAAAATTATGAACTTCTAGTGGCTCCTTCAGTCCAGGAAGCCCTGAAGTCTCATAAGGCTTCTTTATGTTTATATATTCCACTCTCATAGGTATGTTGACGTTTCGACCCCGTTGTAAAAAAGAATCAAATGGGGGTAATCATCAGGACAGTACAATTCAGCCAGTAGCACCTAAACTCCTGTGTAGCAAGGCAATCTGGTGATCAGGGACATCTTCAGGTAATGGAAAGTGCCCAACGTCTGGGGTCAACAATTATCCAGTGAATGGTGTGTGGTCTAGGTACCACAGATCGCCGATCACATATGTTATCCGGGGCTCAGGTTATTGATCAGAAAATTCTGATGGTATCATATTCATCAAGCCAGGGCCATCATCAGCAAGCTCCTGGAGACGTGTCATGATGTATTGTGTCTTATTTGCGTGTAGCGAGATGAAAGCTACATTTAATGACTGGATTAACATGTGCAAAGAAATATATGATGCAATAAATGTCTATTGACGTTACATTGGTTGTACGCATAGAATTACTTTAGCCATTTGATTACTGTGGAAGTCTAGGTTACTTCCCCCTTGCATTGACCTTTAACCTATCCACTTTTAAAAAGTGAGCATTCTCTTGCTTAACCATTCTGTGACTCTGTCTGTTTGTGTATTCCACATCTGGGTCAGACGGACAGTTGGGCTATTTTGAATTCTCTCTAGACACTGACACAAAGAGAGCTGGGGTGTAGCCTGGATATCCTGATGAGTCTCCTGGGGGGAGGAGCTGACAATTACACCTGAAAGGGCTGTGCCTGTCCTCCTACAATGCAGTCTCCAACCCCCTGATGTGTGTCTGGGGCCAAGCCTGGACAAGGCAGGATCTTGTAAACAACTGAGACTTTCCTTTGAAGTTTGCCTACTTCAAAGGCAGATAGGAGTATGAGTAGCAGACCCAAAACCCCAGACTTTTAGAGCACTTCCGGATCAAGAGGAGCCTCTGATAAGGAGAAGAGCTGAGGAGCTGGAGTTGGACTACCGCCCCTTTGCTGTGTGTACTTTGTGAAGTTTCTCCAAGGGCTTGTACTGAGCTTGCCTCCTGTTAAGAAGTCTCAGGGACAGCAACTACTTCACCTACCAGCCTCTGGGTTCACTTGCTGTGAACCCTAATTCACCAGGTGGTGCCTATTCCAGTTTCTAGGCCTTTGGGGGTGAAAGCTGGTTGAAAATCAAGAAACACCAAGTGCACCTATGCAGGACGACACCGGGACTGATACCGCTGCCTGACCCCGCGACACCACCTGCAACTGAAGCTGTGGTCCCTGCTGGAGTGTGATGACCCTCATGGACATTGCAGGCCTGACGCGGCAACAGCCGCCGAAGTTTCGTGACTTCGGAGTCCCAAGTGCTGTTTCACAATGTCCGTGACACCCAATTCCGCTGCAGCACCTGCAACCTTGTGGTGTGATCACAACTCCATGAGGTCACCCCACTGCATCTTGACTGCCAGACATCGACCTGCTGGAGCCTAAGGAATCACTGGTTCGTACTGACACTGTCTCATATCCACTGCTCTGCAGCATGGACCCTACACCTCGCACCAACGCCTCCGGTCCCCTGCCGCAGCACCGGAACCAACACCGCACTGGATCCAGTGATGCCTCTATCCCCGACTACGTGCACCGGCTATTTTAACAAAATACTGTACCTGGGGGTCTGTGCGACTCCGTGACCAGTGCCATTGGCATCGGATTGTTGGTAACAACCCTGTTGCAATGCCATGATATCACCAAATTGAAGCGTTTGTCTTTCTAAGCACTATCTTGAAGTTTAATCTTTAAAAATTCATAACTTTGCTTGTGCATGTTGGACATTTGCTGTTTTGGCTTGTTTTACTCAGATAAATATTGGCTATTTCTCTAAACTAGTGTTGTGTCTGTTTTGTAGTATTTTCACTGTGTTACTGTGTGTGTTGGTACAAATATTTCGCACATCGCCTCTGAGATAAGCCTGACTGCTTCTGCCAAGCTACCAAGAGGGTGAGCAGGGGTTATCCTAGGTGTGTGTATCCCTCACCCTGACTAGAGTGAGGGTCCCTGCTTGGACAGAGTGCATAATGACTGCCAATCAAACACCCAATGTTTAACACTTAATATAAGGCTTCTCACCCTTTCAAATAAAACACTGCAGATTAGAATCTATTGCATCAAAAAATTATTGTGAAAGTTTAATCATAACTTTTGAAAAAATAAAAAAATGAAGAATATTCATTTTTCCGAATGCAACCCGGTCTCTAATAGTAATTAGAAGGTTCTGCCACTCATCAAGTATTTGGTGCATTTCATTAATGTAGATTTGTAATTGAGTGTAAAAAAGTCATAGAATTTGGGTGTAACAAATATCCAGAGATATCTTACTGGGGGATATGTAGAGTGATCTGTCTGCATAGTGATTGGTAGAACGTCAGATGCACAGTTGAATAATTGGGCCTCAGATTTTGCATGGTTGATTTTATATTCAGCAATTTCTGTAAACTCGCTAATTTTGAAAAAAAGTGTCCATAATGTGGTCCTTCTCTTCTGCCAAATATAGGACTATGTCATCTGCAAACAGTTTTAGCTTGAGTGTGTTAGTTGTATATGAAAGAATGTTAGACTCTTGTTGGATGGCACAAACCAAGGGTTCTATGGATAAAGAGAAGGGACTTGCTGACAAGGGCCATTGTTGCTTCGTCCCCCAACTTATGACAATTTCTCTAAATGACTCAGCATTAACTATTATATTTGCAGCTGCATTTTTATAAGGTTTCTTATTAGCTGTGCAAACCCAATGGAAAGGATTTTTTTTAAGTATAGTGAATAGTACATCCTACTGAACTAAGTCAAAAGCTTTTTCTGCATACAACATGATGACACCTGCCTTGATTGTGTTCAAGGAATAGTTATTCATTGCCTGAACTAAATAGTGTGTATTAGTTGAGATTAATCTACCTGGCAAAAACACATTTTGATTATTATGGAGTACAGTCTGAGCTAAAGGTGCAAGTCGATTTACCAAGATCCTAGTGAAGACTTTATAGTCACTGTTTGATAGAATGATCAGGCGATAGGAATTGGGATGAGTTTCTGGCTTGTCTCTTTTTTAAAGAAACTGACCACAAATAATTCCATTAGTGAGTTAGGAATTTTGCTGCCTGATGTGCCTTTATTAAATAGACTGACTAGAAACTTTCTCAATTGACTAGAAAAGGTCCTATATATTTCTGCTGGTATCCCATCTTTTTCACTGGCCTTAGCCTTTGGAGAAGAACTAATTGTGTTTTCAATTTCAGCTAGAGTGACTGGGGCTATGATAGAGCCTTGCAAATCCATTGCCGTGGCTGACAAGGAGATACTATCCAACTAAATACGTATTGCATCTGGTGTGTAGTTATACAGGTCCGAATATAATCTTGCGTAATGTTTTCTAAAGGTCTCCGCTATCAACTCAGACTTGGTGACTAGCTTACTGAAGTCTGAGTAAAAAATCCTTTTTATACAATTGTTATTAGTGTTTCTCTTTTGGTAACTAAGCCAAATATCTGCCCATATGTTCACTTTCTTCATATCTGTTGTTGAAAGTATGCAGTTTGATTTAATATTTCAGCTGAGTTTAAATGTTCTCTTAAATTCTGTCCTGCTATTGTTGGACTTGGATTAGTAGCCAGTGTGTTCTATAAAACATAGGCCGGCATTGCCTGATCCAATGCTGCTTGCGACTAAAGTAGTTTTACATTTGCTAACCAAGATTGTTGTGCCTGAAAAGCAAAGAAGACCTTCATTGCCCCCATACTGTAAGTTCTGAATCCGTACCTATATTTCACTTAAAAAAAGCCCTCCAAGGCTTGCTTCATAATTTCCACCCAACTCTTCTCTATAGTATAACTTATTGAACATCCATCTGGGTCTTACAGTTTGCCCATCTGAAATGAATATTTCAGTTGGTATTGCTGAATAGGTCGAAAACCTGTTGGACAAAGTATCAGCTTCCCATAGCAAAACAAGTGAGAGAATAAGAAGAAACTGATTCCTGTGTCGCGTTGGCTCTCATTATCCTAAATGAGACTACTGGATTTCTAGGTGGCAGAGTCGTTCCTGGTGTGGGGGACTAAGTCTGACCCACTAAGAAGGACCCCTGTCACCTTCAATCCGGTTTTGCTCTGGCTATCTAGCAGTGCCTCATCTCTCCCAAGGGGAAGGGATGATTTGGCAGCAGAGCGCATGACATCTTAGAACTTCTCAGGGAAGTCGTGGTCGCTCAGGTCCCAACCAGCTCTCTCATTTACAGTATGATCTCATATACAAATGACAGAGACAGTTTAAGTTTTATAGATTGATTTAATAAAAACGACTGTATTCTAGATAATAAGGCGTGAGCCGCAATAACCAGAACCATACAACACAGTAGGATTAAAATAGTAACGAAGAGAGTGAAACATAGGAATAACGCTATCATAGTGTTAACAAACTACGTTCCCTCTAGTTTTGTTCTATTTCGAGAACAGCATGTTAAGCTCTAAGCTTGCCTTTCAGATTCCCTGGGAAGACCTCAACCCTCATACCTGAGCAAAGGCCTGTGATCTGGATCAGCATCTGCAACAGGGCAGTCAGTGTCTAGTTTTGGTTCCCTGGTCAGAATCTCCCTCTTGCATGTATTAGGACAAGGAAGTGTTTTTATAACTAACATGTCGATGTGGTAACAAAACGTCCTACGCAAGAATGTGTATCGTCTACAACCCAAAGACTAAACTCCTACCACGTCTATCGGCAATGTACCAGACTGTATCCTTGACTGAAGCACAGAGTAAGCGAGAATGTGTTATTGAAAACTCTTTCCGCAGCCTCCACACCAGGACCATCCATATCAGGAACAAACATTCGTGTTCCAAACAGGCACTCAGATGAAGTACGACCCCCCAGGGACCTTCTAGGCAAGTTATTGAGTGCTCTCTGTATTACATACAGGTGGGTTAGCCAACTACGACCCGTACCTATAACTAGCCGTTAAGGATTGCTTTAAATCGCGATTTAAATGCTCCACGACAGAATTTCCCTCGGGATGAAATGGATACGAGAACTGTAGCTGGACCCCCAAAGAAGCCATGACTTCCCTGAATGCCTTAGAGGCAAAAGGCCCTGGTCCGAATGGAAAGCCGCAACTGCATATGTACCGACAAAGATATGCAAATCTTTAATAACAGTTCGAGCGTCAGCCGAGCGCTGTGGCCACACCCACACAAACCTGGAGCACGAATCTACAGCCACCAAAATTTATTTGTATGAACTATCTGCTGTTATGGGTCACAATGGTCCAAGTACACACACTGTAATGGTTTACTTAAAATCAGAAGGGGCGTCTGCTGCGGGCGTTTAGCCGTTGAAACTTTAATTTGTTGACAGATGTCACAACAAAGGACATACTGCTTCGTCTCTTTATAGAGACCAGGCCACCAGTAACGGGCCTGCAACAGCGAAATCGTGGCTGCCACGCCAGCATGTGCAGATGCCACCCCCTCATGCGCTGCAGTAATCAATTGAGGTCGCACAATTTTATTGGGCCTTTCACGTACACCAACGCCTGGAATTTTAACCTCAGCGTTCAGCATACCACCCATTGAGTAATGATATTTAGATGGAAATCCCTTAGGATAAGGCGTGCCATCAGCCGTAGCCTTAATGGCCGCCAAAATCTCTGTGTCTGGTTTGGAACTCGAACGAGTAACTGCGGCCACAGTGGCAACTGCCAGTGCCGATTTTGCGGCTTCATCAGCCAAAGTATTTCCAGCAACGTGTATTTCAATGCGCTGGTGTCCAAGAGTATGTACAACATTTACTTTAGGGAGCATCTCCTTTAGATCCGCTACCTTCCCCCACAGCAATCTGTGTTTTATGGTGTTACCCTTTGAATCTCTGAACTCATTTAACCTCCAGTAATGCAAATATTCATTAAAAGACTGGACACAGTAATAAGAATCACAAACAAGAAGTGTAAACTGTGCCGGATCCGTATGTTCCAAGGCCAATAATAGAGCTTTCAGCTCAGCCAACTGTGCCGTACAGTCCCCCAATGTCTGTGTATAAGTATGTTGGGGGCAGAACTTCTCCCCCTCCATATGGCCGCTCACCACCGCACATGCAGCAGAATACTGGTGTTTTGTTCCCACCGCAGGTTGTGCAGAGCCATCGGTGTACATGACTACTTGATATTGATCAATAGGCAACGTTTCAGCGGGAACAGGATATTCTATTTCATATTGGAGAAATTCCTGTGTCTGTAGTTTGTGTAAAAAACGTAATCTACATCAGTGGCTGTTAGAGACGTAGCACATTGTATCCAACGCGGATGTAATGCTTTCACATTTGGAACACTCGCCTCTGTAACAGCCTCTAGGGCCGGAATGGGGGAAACGACTATGATGCGTTTGCCCTGGGCAAGAGGTCGTTCTTTAATAACAGCCATCTGTACAGCAGTGAGAATCTTCTCTGTTTGTGCAAAACCTTGTTCTGCAGCTAAATACAAGTGAGACTTGTATCTTATTGGGACTGTATCTCCTTCATTAAAGGTAACATACGTAAACCCAACGGCCCCAGCTACAACCCTGATGACCAGATGTGTCTTATTGTCCTGTGTGTGTAAATGCTTTGCAGCTAGGAGATCATGTTGCAAATCTCGAAGAGTATGTGTATGCTCAATCGTCCAAAATCTACTCGAAAAATCTGGGTGAATCAACTCGTATAATGGCTTTATACGTGTAGCATAATCAGGAATGTAAGTTCTGCCAAAATTTAGAAATCCCAACAACGACTGGAGTTTCTTAATCGTATTAGGAGGTTGCAATCGTGCACATTTTTCTAAGAAGTGTGGCGCTAGGCTCTTACCTTCATTCGACAGCTCATATCCCAAGAAAATGACGCTGAGGAAGGCAATCTTGGATTTTTTTAAGTTGAATTTGTAGCCAATATCTACAAATCCCACAACAATGCGGGCTACCCGCCTTAAATGTTGTAGTAACTCGTCATCTGTGAGATATATATTATCAACATATGACAATGCTTCAGGGTCCAGCTCGTGCAATATTTCAGTCACACGAGCCGAAAACAGTCCTGGGCTATTTAATACCCCTGAGGCAAACAACAATTTTTTTTCTGAGAGCCAAACGCACTAAAACTCGTAAAATCCCTGCTTTCGGGCGCTATATTCTGGCAGAAGAAACCATTCAAGATATCTAAAGTAGTTTTGTATTTTTTACGCACTATATTATTCATGAGTGCTGTGCTATGTGAATTTTGTATAGCATATGTACGTGCATGTCCATTCAAATGTCTGTAGTCCACCACTATTCTGTAAGAATGGTCCGGTTTAGCCACTGGAAATAAGGGATTATTCATTGGCGAGACACAGGGTTCAAGTACTCCATGGTACTCCAATTATGTAAGTATGTTCCTCACCGATGCCCTGGCTTCATATTTAATAGGATATTGCGGTTGTGGCTGAGGTTCGCTCTTAATCGGAATTACATGATAAGGAGAATCCCTATCCCACCCTACATTATTTCTGTATAAGGCGGGTGCTTGTGCCAGAGCCCATTCAATGCTATAGGACCCTGCGAGTTCTCCCGGAACAAGTGGTGAGAACGAAGGTTTAATAACCTCCTCCCCAACCGGACAGTCGCAAACAAAGTCAGGGGGCCAATCCTGTTCGGCCAGCAGAATGTCATAAATCTTGACTACACGATCCCAAAAGATGGCGATAATAGTGCGCTCAATGTCCCCTTCTAATTGTAAAGTCACCATATATACTCTATCGGGATCAGAGACATGCATATCTGCCGTTTCGACTTGTATGAAGTCATCAGTTGCTTTCACCTCCAGATGCTCTAGAAGATTCTGACGAACTATTGTGACCTCTGCCACGCTGTCTAACAGTGCTAGTGCCCATGTCTTGTTCTTCAAGAGAACTCTCTTCCTGTGTGGCATGTCGAATTGAGACTCCCGCCACTTTTTTCTTTTTAAACTGTTGTTTTTGTTCAATCGGTTTCTCTTCCTTCTTTACAGAAACCTCCAAAGAGCGTTGTGATTCCTGTCTGGGTTTCACGTACTCTGTTCTCCGCTCTGACCAGCCACCTCTCTCATTTCTCTTTTCCGATGAGTCCTGAAAGGAACAAGATTGGCGTGTATCAGTATATTGATATCTATCAGGCGTTTTCAAATTATCCCTATTTCTAAGATTATATTTTGTCTGAGGGGTCTCCGTTCTCGGAGATTCTCCCCTGTCTTTTTTAGGTGTTTGTTGTTTTTTCTCCCAACGCTTTTTATTACCCTCAGGTTGTTGATTTTTAGTAGTATCCTTACTACCCTTCCCTTGCAACTGCGGTTTCTGTGGTCTAGCCCCAAGGCTATCACGACCGATACTGGAATATGTTTCAGCTATTATTCTCGGCAGCTCCCGCTCCTGGTCGAGTTGCGGGATGTCACGAAGACGCAGACGCACCGCTAGTGCCACTGCCTCTCCCTTGAGGTTACTCAATATAATAGAAGAAACCACAGCAAAGTTGCCCATCAATTTTATCCCCAAATCTAGGGCTGGGGCATCCCCATATTCATCCTGAATTTGTTTGAGCACTTCCGGTAAGTTTGCTAATGTCGGTGTAACGTGTGCTGTAGTGTAGAGCGCGGCAAACACCGTGCCCCATGTATTACAATGGTCCACTGCGGGAACCATACCAAACGGTAAACACATCGTCAATATTCTATGTTTATCCTGAGGGCCCGTATGGGGAAATACTGCCTCCAACGTATTAATTTTTTGTGCCAGCCAAAACAGAGTTTCCTCTCGTTTAGCCGGTACTTTGCCCATAACTGAGTGTACAGTCGCTGGATTTATACCCGGTACTACTGCATTTTGTTGCGCTGGGGCAGCATGCGCTGGGTTCGTATTTAGTGTCTGCATCACAAATTGTACTAATCGTCTATATGTAGCCGTTAAGTCTGTGTATAAGCGGCGAACTTCAGCCACCGCCAAATTAGCCACCGCAGGATGTAGTGTATATGTAGCCAATAAAGGCCATGTAGGACCATCGTTACTTAGTGGACCTAACCGAACCGGTGCTATGGTGTTGGGTAGGTCGCCATCAAGCCAATTATTATGTTCTTGATAAGATAGAGGTATTTCTAAGTATGCATATGCCCTGTACTGTCCAGGGGCGTTCGCAAACGTGTAGTTATGAAATGTGTTTGAATTCCCATGAACTGCTGGAAATGTGACCCAAGAATAAAAAAGTTCTGTTCAATAGGCTGCATGGGTGTCCACCACAAACGTGACTGGACCCCCCCTGGTTTGTTAGACCATGTGCTAGCAAATTAACTGCTATTTGTATTACCTGAGGATTCGCCATTGTCAAAACAGCGATAGTTCAGAGAAGGCACACCAATATCGGGGTTTTCCTTTCAGAGTTCAAGCTTGACCAACCAACCGCTATATTGTGGAGGTGGAAATCCTCAGAGCCACGGACGTCTCCGTTACCGGAATCGAGGAGTCAATATATAGATGAGACTGAGAGAGTCAGACAGACCCGAAAATTAGAGCCAGACCAATCGTTGGCGGCGCCATGTCGGGTTGGCTCTCATTATCCTAAATGAGACTACTGGATTTCTAGGTGTCATATTTGTTCCTGGTGTGGGGGACTAAGTCTGACCCACTAAGAAGGACCCCTGTCACCTTCAATCTGGTTTTGCTCCGGCTAACTAGCAGTGCCTCATCTCTCCCAACGGGAAGGGATGATTTGGCAGCCGAGCGCATGACATCTTCAAACTTCTCAGGGAAGTCGTGGTCGCTCAGGTCCCAACCAGCTCTCTCATTTACAGTATGATCTCATATACAAATGACAGAGACAGTTTAAGTTTTATAGATTGATTTAATAAAACAACTGTATTCTAGATAATAAGGCGTGAGCCGCAATAACCAGAACCATACAACACAGTAGGATTAAAATAGTAACGAAGAGAGTGAAACATAGGAATAACGCTATCATAGTGTTAACAAACTACGTTTCCTCTAGTTTTGTTCAATTTCGAGCACAGCATGTTAAGCTCTAAGCTTGCCTTTCAGATTCCCTGGGAAGACATCAACCCTCATACCTGAGCAAAGGCCTGTGATCTGGATCAGCATCTGCAACAGGGCAGTCAGTGTCTAGTTGTGGTTCCCTGGTCGGAATCTCCCTCTTGCATGTATTAGGACAAGGAAGTGTTTTTATAACTAACATGTCGATGTGGTAACAAAACGTCCTACGCAAGAATGTGTATCGTCTACAACCCAAAGACTAAACTCCTACCACGTCTATCGGCAATATACCAGACTGTATTCTTGACTGAAGCACAGAGTAAGCGAGAATGTGTTATTGAAAACTCCGATGCTGAAGTAGGCTAAACAGTGTGATATAAAGAATAAAACAAGACCGTAGAACTGGTTATTAAAAAATAACAGTACGAAGCTAAATAAAATGCATCTAGAACTAAGTGCACAGAGGCCCGATGCTGCGAGCAAAGAAATAAAATGCATCTAGGGCAAAGCGCACAAAGGCCTAATGCCTGAAGCAAGCGTGCAAAAGCTACATAAAAATGGCTACACTACACCTGAAGCTGAGGTAAATCACTTTGAGAAGTATATATACTGCCTATCTTGTGGATAGTTACTGCACATCGGGTGTATTAATGCCAAAACATGATAGTTTTGGGTTTATTCTGATGTTTATTGGACCAGGAGGAATCCATCAAAACAGTGGGAAGAAGAATGAAGTCAGTTCCTAATATATATAATTGTGATGGTGGCTGTTGAGTCTTCAATAGGACCACAATGTTTTTTTTAATAGTGATTAATATTGCCACCCTATAATTGCTGCACCTGAGGAAGAAAAAATGTGTGTTCCATATATCCCAGAAGCCTTTGGAGGGGCCAGATGTTCTTAAGATGAGTCTCTTGAAACAAATAGCATTTGCACCAAATACCTTCACCCAGGCTAGCATTGCTTGAAATGTAGTCCTATTATTCATCCCAATGGCATTACATGAAATTACTTTTAAAGATCTAGGAGCCATGTGTCATTTTGGTCTCTGTAGTCGCATCTAGGTTGAAGCTGAAAAACCTAATAGTACTCTTAGAAGGCATGCTACATATTTCCCCTCACCCTTTTCCCCGCAAGCCCCACTGCCCCCATCCCCCTCACATCTAAATCCCTCTCTCCTTTGGGCTACGTACCTTCTCCCCTTCTGGGATAATTCCCCAAGGGGCTCTATCCATCGTGGGGTCTTGTGGAGACCTTCCCCATCCCATTCCCCCTCCCTTTAGTTTCTCTTAGCTGAGTACTTTGACCCTGCACTCAAGAACTGCATCAACAGGCACTAGAAGTACACTACTGTTTTAACAGCTTGATTTCCACAGTATATCAAACAAAAAGTAAATAAAAAAAATAGAAAAAAGAAACAGACCAAAATTTAAGCAAAATCAAACAAAACATAAGTATGATAATATAGCAAAACTGCAGGAAGAACTAGCATGTTGTACCATTGTTCAGAGGTAGGTAAGCACCCACGTCTTCTAACTCACATTTTCCATACCTCCCCCCTCCTCAAGATTGGTTTAAGGAGTACAAATAGTCATTGGCCTGTTCCACTGATGTAAAGATACAAAACTTTCCTTTAAAGATGACTTTGGATATTGATTGTTGTTGAAGTCCTACTTTGTTGCCTTGTCTTTTGAAGGAGTCTATCAGTGCCTTGAAGTCCCTTCGGTGTCATGCATCCACCCACAGACATAGCCAAGAATATTTTAAATGAATAGTTCTCTGAAGTTGGGAATGATTTGTATTTTATGGCTTTGGCCAGGATTTTCTCTTTTATATGGAAGTCGCCATAGTTAACCATAAATGTATTAGGATATTTCACATAGGACGGCTGAAAGGAGGGACACAATGTGAGATCCCTATATTTCTCTTGCTGATCTGGAATGACATATTTCCTTCCAGATCTAAAATCAGTTTGATATTGTCCTGCCCATTTTCGTGACCTTCTGGGATTCAAACGAATTGTAAATTAGATCTATAAGATCTATTTTCCATTTCCTCCAATTTAAATTGCAGCTCAATTAGTTCTGATTTCAGTGTTATTAGTTGTATTGTCCAATTTGTTCTTGTCCTCCAGCTCTAAAATTCTTTGTTCTGCTTGTACCATTTGAAAATTGAGCTGCTAAAGACTTGTATTTATTTGAACAAGTTGCTCCGTTATTTCCTAATGGGCCTTGTCTTGTGAGGATTTGACTCCCCTCATCATGCCCAAAATTTGCTGCAGGACCTCAATCACCTGAGAGAGTTGCCACTTAGGTGTTTCTATAGCCAATTCAAGTGCCAACAGATTTGGTTGCTGAGATTGAAGATTGTAATAAAGGGTCTAATTATCTCCAGTGCGATTTACAGTCTCTTGTGAGGTGATTGCCCTCATAACGTTTTTCTGTGCGGAATTTAAACAGGGGGTGTTCAACAAGTCCTTACTCTTCAGGCTGGCTGAGTAACAGGGCTGACTGTCTGTTCCTTCAAAATGTTATTGCTGGTACTTCCTTTGTCCCACCCACATTGTTTTTGAGGCGCAAGGCAAGAAAAAACAGTTATAAGGATGTCACATTAGTTAGCAGCGAAGAAAGAAAGTGAAGGCGCCAACAAGGGATATACTTCAACACAAACTTCTAAATAAATGAATTATACATTTCTGATGTCCAAAGTGACATCCCAACTGAATTGAATAATTATTTAACTTATGCACAATAATTGGAAAAGAAAAGCAAAATTGTCAATGCAGGTGTGTACATTTCCAAACTTGTATTTCAAAAGGAGCAAATATTCAACTCAAAATCACATGGGTTAAAAACATAAATCTCAATTTACATTGACAATGTATAGTTCTAATAAAATTAAAATCTTCTCCAACATATGTCAATGTACAGAATACCCACTTTCAAACATACAACTAAAGACTCCATTACCAGATTACTAGGCTCTTAATTGATGTTAACAATGTTTTCAATGGAAATTTGGGCTATGTGCTGACATTTCGATCTCGGTTGTGATATATCTGTGAGACCATTTTCAGGACTGTGTCATGTTAATGAAGAAGAAGGACCACTATAAGGCAGATCTGGGGTACAGATGGCACAGTGCTCAACATAATAAAAAACACAGAGAAACTCAACATACTTTGCTGCATATTTATACTTTTTGATGCAAAACTGTGCAAACGCAGTTTTGCGCCAAAAAGTTTAGTGCTGGCTTGCGCCATTTTTTAGCACCATCCGGGGGTCATATTTATACTATGATGCAGGATGGTGCTAACAAACAATTAGAGTCAAAAAATTAGCCGTAAACCCTTGCGCCCTGTTGTAAGTCAAATTGACATTAATGCTGCAAAAATGACTGTAACCCGTTTTATGGCACGCAAACATGTCGCAAATGGATAGGCACCATTTTACCCACGCATTTGCATCAACTTTAGATGCTAAAGCAGGAAAGTTTGCAGAGCATTGGGAAGATGGAAGCAGCTGGCCAGGAGAGATCCCAAGATGGCCCCACATACACAGAAACCAGCCAGGAGGAGACACAGAAGTCCCAGGGGAATGAAAAGAAAAAACACAAGTGTTGGTTTAATGAGGAGGAGCATGGGATCCTTGTGAGAGAGATGACCATCACCTCCAAATTGCCAATTGACAAGAGAGAGGCAATACGGCAGCAAAAAGTGGACAAAATCAACAGTGTGGCACAGGTGAAGCAAACAGTCACCGAGTGCAAGAAAAGCTGGCATGATTGTAAGTGAAAAACTAAGGAGAAAATGGGCAGGAACAGAAGGGCAGCACTGCAAACTGAGGTGGAAGTCCTGCACCACAGGAGGACCTGAATGAGATGGAGGGGATGGTTGCAGCAGTCATCCTGGAAGAGCTGGTCACCGGAATACAAGGACAGGACCACCCAGACTTCCAACAACCACTACAATTGAAGGGTAACTTGCATATGGGAAATAACTGCCAATTTTACAAATGCTAGAAGGAGGAGGCACATAGGTCACACTCAATGCATGTGAAAGGAGTGCAGTGGGACAAAATGCCCATGAATAAAGTTGCACCATTTAAACATAAGCAAGACATGTACACGCGCCTTGGTCGTGCCATGCACCACCACATACACAACCTGGACATATGTCAATCCTCAGGGCTACATAACAACATGTACTTATGCAGCACATAGGATTGAAAACATGTCTAATTACTGTGCCTGTGGCTGTGTCATCACAGCACCTCTTTTCAGACAGTCAAAACTACCCTTTCCACACAACTGAGACATCAGAGACTAGGACGTCAGTCAATACCATTCCTGGGGTTACGTCAAGGTGGTGTCTTTTGCAGAAACACTTCACAACTGCCATGTCTCATTGCCAAAACACATGTGTAAAATGGCACCTTAGCTAACATCACTCAGACATGAGCAGGAACAAACATGACCCCGCACATACAGAACAGATCCTCATAAGGCAGCCACTTCTCCATCATGCAGCAAGAATGCCTGTCTGGTTGCAGTGAAAACTAATCTGTGCAGCTGCTGGGGGAATTGCAGGGTGGCCCCATATCACAGGAAACATGGCACTACCCTGTCTATTTAACCAGGTGCAGTGTGGAGCGGGCGGCGGATGGCACATTGGCAAGTCTGGCGTTGGTAAGACTGCTAGTGCAGTTTACCCTCCACGGTTGGCACTATGAGTTACACACTGGAATGGCGGGTGGAAATCTGTCTCCTCATGTCAGCTCTGTGGGGCAGTCACCACAGCACTGTTGCTTGATCAAATAGAGCCAGCTCTAATACTGGGGTGCATTGGGTGTGACAGCATTTGCTCTACATGTCATTGCACATCAGGCAGTGGAAAGTGCAAAGGATCTGGCCATGGGGCCCCTTGTACTGCCCATGGGGCACACCACACCACATTACCACCAACCTTTGCATGGAAGTTGGACCGCCATGCAAAGGATGGCGGAAAAGCGGTAACATACCTGGAGGGTAGCGCTGATTGTAATGCTGGGCTGGTGTCATAAGACAGGTGGCAATGCCAGTCTGTAAGATGCTGGCAACCTGCCAGTGCCAGGCTGTTAGCCCATGGGGCATTCCCGATGGTTTACATGTGCCACTTCCACCTGCACTGTTGGCGGTGGTCATATTTCCAATGGCAGTCTGGTGGTTGTAGGACTGCCAGATTTGTAATCAGGGTCCATGTGTGCACCAGTACAACTAGCTGCAAAGTCTCCATCAAACTAGCTAGAGGCCCTGATCAAAGTTGACAGTGAGTCAACTGGCCTTGTCCATAATTTGGTGGCACCAGGCACAGTCATGTAGAAAATGATTAACAAATGATACCCATGCTGCCCATCCCTGGGTCCACCCCTGGGCCAGTGTTAAATTAGCTGCATTGCCACAATGCTGCTTTCCTTACACCATAGTGCAAGTTTGGCTGCATTGAGGGGGAGACATTAGTAACGTAGGAGGATCACCTTCCAGCACAACCAGAAACTGAAATGGCAATCTGCTAGATCCATGTGTGCTGTGGAATGCAGTACACATACACATACATCAACATGAGAAACAATCAAAGGAAGCTACAATATTGCACCTTGGTAATGCCATCCATGGGGTGGTGGAAGGTTTTGGTGCTGCCCTGATGTATGAAAAACATGTAAAACTGGGACAGAGGTAACTTGTAATGTGTGTTGGTGTGGCTTGACCACTGCAACACCCTTTGCAAGTCCCTTCCATGCAAATTGATGCATAGGAAGGGTCAACAGTAACAAGATGGTGTCAAGCCACCAAAAGGAAATACATCACACCTTGAAAATATGCCATAGCCTATTGTGCCACCTAAGATTCCCTTTAAATGAAACTCAGGTGGGGCAAAGGGCTGATAAATTGCACCCATAATTTTCAAGAACAATGTCTGGGGTGTAAGTTGTCAGTGTGCCTCCAATAGCAAATCAATGACGTGACATGTCAACTGCCACAACATAGAAAGACTGATTTTACTCCATTTCATTGCAGAGGATGATGGCTCTCCTGCTGATCTGCCTGTCCTGGAGTTTTCCGATGACCTGGATGACCAGATGACAACCATCAGCCAACAGACCCGCCAGGATGTCCTGGTATCCCTCCAGACACCACCTTCAGTTGCAAGACGACTAACACCCAAAATTTACAACCTGCCAGTACAGCAACAGCTCAGGACTCCGAGAACCCAGAGACAAGCTTCCAGAGGACAGTGGTCGGAGTCCAGAGGGAGCTGGCCAAGCAGGTGTGGGTGGGGATGGAGACTGTGGCAGCCAGCCTAGAGGGAATGTGCATGTGCCTCTTGACAGCTAATGAACACACAGCTGCCAATGAAGGCACACACTCTCCACTGTGTGGAGTCCACCAGTGTCTGAAGGACTTAGTTGCTGCCATGGGGGAGATGCTACAATAACTTCCTTACAAAATTGGCAGCAGCATGATAGAAAACAAGCTGGACTCCATTCAGCGTGAAGTGTCCTCATTCAGGGAAGACATGGCTGCCTACCACCAGGATGTTGGTGTTATCCTGTTATCAGCAGTTACTACTTGCTGCAGTGATGCCATATGTAATACCACAAATGGCATCTGCCGGGAATTGGGAACCACATCTTCAACCACTAAAGTGTGCATGGCCCCCTCTACCTCCTCACCACCACTACCAATGGCACAAGAGTCACCACACACATCGGAGGATGAAGATGTGGAACGGATCACCTTTACCCGGAAGAGTACCCGGAAGCACCATTCTATGCCACATGGGCAGTGTTCTCCTTAATTCTGTGCCAAAGATCATGCAAGTGTTGTCACAGTAGGATATGTGCACTCTTCACCCTCACACTGTTGACCAGTCTGCTATGGACTATCATTGTCTCTGACTTACCAATTGGCAATTTATATTCCTCACCACTTATCAACACTACTCTGAAGCATGTCTCATGACATGTCCCTCAACCGTGTACTCTGATTGTGTCAAAAAACTGTTATTCACAAATGGGGTTTCACACCTGGACATTGTTGATATATCACGTAGACATTTCCACCTGTAAATAAACACTTTGTACACATTTTCTATGTCAAAGTTTTCTGTGATCCATCTACTCAGCAAAATTATAGTATTGTGTGAATCCCTGTCAATGACTTCAGAAGATCAGTACATGAGTGCTGAACTGTGGAGCCTCAAAACTACACACAAGGATCCAAACATGACAATGGTGTATGATGTTGACTTCTCATAAACTCCTGGATACATATAGACTTTGGCCAACATATACAGTAGGCCAGGCAGAAAACCAAGTAAAGGGCAATGAAGCCAGCTGGGAGTACCAGAATAACTCATTGATGTGGTACAGAGGTAGCTAACCTCATCAGTGATGGGCACTGGTCTATGTTGCAGGATAGAGTACCATTTGGGGCTGATGTAAGATCTGTCACAATTCCCAATATTGTCCAAACAGGACCCTAACAATTTACAATAACCACGGCAGCATTATCATGCACTGCGCGTGACCGTGCTTTTCGGAGCTTCTCGTCCCTGACTGCTGGACGTTTATTTACACAGACGTTGGTCCATTTTAGACCTTCATGTGAATTGGTGTTTGTACTACGGATATATTCCATATAGATTTCCTCTATTTTGGAAACTTCTCTATTTCCATTTACATTACAGACGATCATACTGGATTTCCCCACATTTTGGCTATAGGACTACTTTATGAGATCTATCAGAAGCATCTTCCGTACAGTTATCTCTCTCAAACTTCAGCTTTTGAGCCTTGAAAAAGTCCGTGAGGATGAAACACGTGTTGGCTGTTTTCTGTTTTCTCTTGTACCCATTTTCGTTATATGGACAAAAATACCTTTGGATTTATATTTCGCTTCTCACCTTATAGAGGATTAAAATATCTTCTGTAACTTGACTTTCATGGACTTATTACTTGTGTTTTGAGGAGTGCCCTGGTTTTGCTCTTTTCTTTGCATTTTTGTTACCTACAGCACGTGACATAGGTGGTTCTTTATTGTTCCACCTGTGTTCTATGTGTACTTCTAAACCCCTGGTGGTTGGGTTTCCGTACCAGGTTGGCACCCTGTGCATTACTCTACAGATGAGACAATACGTTTGAGCGCTCTATTTTCAGATGTGCAATTAGTAGCATCAACCACCAACCCCCCTTTTTTTGAGGACTCTAACAATGACAGCTGAAGGACCAGACTTACCTGTCCAAGAGAAAGCATACATAGATATAATGCATGGTGGCAACACTGCATGGCCTAATAGATGTGATGTTGTAGCCATTGTGACAGCTCCGTTGTCAATAGGTGACACACATTTAAAGAGAGGCATTTGAAGGCAGGACGGATTCCCTAGCCCAACCCCCAATTTGCCCTGTGCACTCATGGGAAGACCCTGAGACTCAAGCATATTACACAAATTGTATGGGAGAATGAAAAACTACTTATTATTAATTCAAGAAACCTAAAAACAAGTAAAACCTACCCTATCCTAAACTAAACTACCTATACTTATCCAACAACTAAAGCTATCTACTCTATGCTAAAGTTAACTTACATATTGAACACCACACTCTAAACAATGGTCCCCACTGCCACTATGGTAACAAGACACAAGCAGGACAACATTACCAATACTGCACATTTACTAACTAATCCTAAAAAAATATATATTTTGTTGTATTTTTTATTTTATTTTATTTTATTATATATATATATATATATATATATATATGTATATATATATGTATATATATATATATATATATACCGGTGGCATGTGGTGTGAACAGTTGTGCCTGTGTGGCAACCAGTGCAGCCGATGTGATTAAGGTGAGGCCAGCTGTGCCTCCCTGCACTGCTTAGGAGCCTGAACCTAGGTGGACCTTTATAGGCGATGTGGGGTCCCCATGTGGGAATGCCCGCCATTCCCCTGTAGCCTTCTCTGACCGGAAGCAGCGACCCATGCATCGGTATCCTGACTCCACTTCCAGAGTGTGACGGTACTGTGGTGCCCTCTTGTGGAAGTCCGCCTCTCCTCATTTGTCATGTTAGCGCTGTAATATGAAGACAAGCAACCGTTAGTGTCAGCATTGGGTGGAGTCTGTACAGATTACTAGTTTACACTGCTACATCTAATAACACATGCACTGCAACACAGATTCCAGAAAAGACAAAATTCCTCATCATCTGTGTCTATTTCCAAGCATACATCACCAGTATCTAGTACATGTCAGTGGGAGGAGGGGAAAATGTTGGTAACCATAAGGGGTCAAAGCTGAAAAGCAGTCAATAGTATGTCAATGGGAGACTTACCAACAGTTCCGCCGATCTGAATCCCCAAGTGATAAAGTAGATCCTGCTCCCTGGCCACCAGATCTGCCCAGCGATGCTTGATCTGGTGGTCATTCTGGCCTGTGTTGTAGATGCCCCTCAGGTGGTGGAGCACCTTGCTCCACAGCAGTCACCTGGTCTCTGTCCAGTAGCCGAGGATCACTCGGCCATCCATTTGCAGCATCATTGGCAGGTAGTGGGCAACGAGCCATATAAATCCCCCCAGCTCATCCACAGATATCCTGCTCATCCTTTGCCAGACATGTCCACAGGTGTATGGAGTTCACCCAACAAAATAATGATAAAAATCAAAGGAAACTTAAACCCAGTAACTTAACCCAACTACCCCAACTAATCAACTGCCCCAGACAGACACCCCACAATACAATAACAAAACTTTACAATTGTACACACAACTACAATTTATTTGACTAAATCACCACAAAAAACACAGGACACAGCACAAGGGACACTACAAAGTTGCAAACACACTCAACAATTGACCACCAGCTCCAATACACAACCACACACAGTCACAAAGGAACAGACAGTAAAGAGAAAGTGAAACTACAACCACTGTACCATGCTTGTAGACTGGATTTCCTGGTACATCACTTCCTGGGCGTGTGCATCACGTTTTTCGGTTATGCATGTTTTTATTTGATGCATTGGGCTTATGCGTCGTTTTACGAGATGCATGATGCACATGCCTCATTTATATATATATATTTTTTTTTTTTGTCCTCATTCAGCCCCGCTTACTGAGACCCCTCTTCGTTTCTATAACCTTTTCGCCCTCTTGTCTGCGAAGAGAGACTCAAGTCAGGGGGTGCACCTTTGTAGCTCCTGGTCCGCCTGAACAGACCCGCTGAGGCGTCAAACGGTGCTTAATCATTGGACTAAAGAAGAGAGAAGCTCATAGGACATTTTCACATAAGTACCCCGCAGTAAACTTTAGCAGGGGGGCAAATTTAGTCAATTCCCTGCCAATTTAATAATGGTGACCATATTTCTACTCTTTTTTTTTAGCCCTGCGTATTTAAGTCCATATTTGCCGCACGGCGAGCCGCGTTCAACCAGTCTGCTCCTTCAACCATTTTTTACAGATTTCATTTCGTCCCAGCACAATTACATAGAACAAAAATGAACGATTAGTTTTGTTCACCCTTTTCCATATCCCCTCGTCCTGGAGCTGCCCGAATATAATTAATGGGAGTGATACATTAATTTTCCAACCTAACATCGATGATACTACCCTAAAAACCTCCTCCCAGAACAACCGAACAGAGGGGCAGTCCCAGAACATGTGTACATCCGTTGCTCCCAGCCCACCACATTTCGGACACTTGATCACCTCCCCTTCTTAAATTTAGACAATTTTGCCGGAGATATGTATGCTCTATGTAGAGTATAAAGATGATTTTTCCTTAATGGTGCCGGTTTCACTACTTCATACAATGTCATGCACGACTTCCTCCACCATAACCCAATCTTGTCGCCTAACATCGCCTTGCCCCATAGCTTGCTTGGTAAGTCAAAGTTCTCATCCAGGGTTTCTAATATTTCCCAATACCAAACCGCCACCCTCTTCCCCGAAGCCGAGACCGCCAGGTCTAAAAAAGAGTCCTCCAGGCCATTTACCACTCCTAATCCCCCCTTAGTTTCTTTTACCCACTGTCTTATCTGTAAATATTTTAACCTGGACAGAGAACCGTCCGTTATTCTTACCAGTTCCTCCCAAGAAAGTAAGGTGCCATCTCGCGCAATCTCCCCCCACCTTTCCACACCTGCCCTTTTAAGTGGTAATGCGAGAATATCCTGGCAACATTCTGGGGTACCCGGGGAATCCCAGATAGGGGCCTGGTAGCTGTAATAATGTGCACCTAACCGCCTCCTCAGCTGGTACCAGCTCCTTGCCATCCCTTGCAGCACTTTTAGTTTAATTTTTTTGAAGAATTTGGGGTCACCAAATTTAAATAGAAAAGACTGTAAGCCCCCTTTTTCCGACAAAACCATAGCCTTGTACATTCTGCCTACTGCTGAGCCGTCTGGAGATATAAACAGCATCCTTGAGTTTTTAAACAAAAAAGCCCACGCATAATATGTCAAATCAGGGAGAGTCAGTCCACCTTTTTCCCTCCTTCTGCGTATCTTTTTCCATGATATCCTGGGCCCCTTTGAATTCCAAATGAAACTACTTATCACTTGTTGCATTTTATCTAGATGCCCCTTGTGCATTGCAAAGGGTATAGCTGAAAACACAAAGTTCCATTTGGGCAAGATAAACATCTTAATTAGATTTATCCTCCCAAGAATCGTCAAGGGGAGAAATGCCCATTTTTGTAGCATAATTTTGCATTCCACTAATAACTTTCGAGCATTCCTCTCTGCTAAGTCCTTCAAATTTTGAGTCACTAAAATGCCCAAGTACCGTATTTCCTGCTTATTTGTTATCAACCCTCCTTCCATATTCCACTGCATAATATCTGTTTTCCCCACATTAATCCGGTACCCTGATATCCTGCCAAATTGATCAGCCAAATCTTTGACTGTGTTAAAGGCCAAGGACAGGTTATTTGTATATATTAGTACGTCGTCTGTATATAAGGACATTTTCTTCTCCCAACCATTACAGCAGAAGGGTGCGATAAGAGGGTTTTGTCTGATTTTTCTAGCAAATGGCTCAATATATAGATTGAACAATACCGGCGACAGGGGGCAGCCCTGCCTCGTACCTCTTGAAATAGTAATAGGGCCCGTAAGTTTACCGTTTACCAGAATCTTCGCAGAAGGGGATGTATAAATCCGGTCAATTACACCACAAAACTTGGAGCCTAAATTGGCCCGCCTCAAAACCGATTTCAAAAAATTCCAATTAACTTAGTTGAAAGCCTTCATTGCGTCTAACATAATAACTGCCAAAGGCGAACCAAACGTTGTGGCCATATCTATTGCCCCGATCAGTTCGAAGGTTAATTCATGTAAATATCTGCCTTTAGAAAAGCCTTTCTGGTCGGGGTGGATTAGATTATTCGCTATCCTAGTCAGCCTATCCGCTAGAAGCTTAGCTAGCAGTTTATAATCACTGTTCAGCAATGATATCGGCCTATATGAGGCACACTTCGCTGGGTTTTTATCCGGTTTCAAAATTAAGGAGATCACTGCTTCATTCCATGAAAAAGGAATATCATTGCCAAACTCCAGGATCCCTCCAAACAATTCTGTCAATACTGGGATAACTGAATCTCCTAATACCTTATAAACTTCCACTGGGATACCATCCGGGCCAGGCGCCGTTCCAGACTTACTACTAGTCAGAGTTCTCCTAATTTCCTCAGCCGTTATTGGGGCGTTCAATGCTTCCTTCTCCTGCAATGATAAACCTAAAAGTCTATCAGCCCCTATCCAGTCCGTTACTATACCTTCATTCACCACTAGCCTTTCCGAATACAATTGTGAAAAAAAGTTTCGAAAAGCCGATTCTATTACCGCCTCATCTGATCTTTTTTCACCTGTATCCTCCACTTCAACCTCCTTAATGTAGTTCCTAACCCGGTCAGCTTTACCTTTCCAGGCTAATAACTTCCCCGCATTTTCCCCGTATTCAAAATGGGCCAGTTTACTTGCTTCCCATTTACTTTGAATTCTTCCCTGTAGTATATTTTCCAGCTGACTTCTCAACCCATCCCAGCTGGACCTCAAAGCCTCCGTCTCACCTGCTTCAATTATTTTGGTTTTATATTTTCGCATTTCCTGCTCCAACGCAGAAATCTCTTTTTTCTGACGTTTATGTTTCTGAAAGGCACAACTCCTTAACTCCCCACGAATGACTGCTTTAAACGTGTCCCATACTACAGATAAAGGGGCGGAGCCCAAATTTACACTAAAAAAGAGTTTGGCTTCCTTGCGCAACTTTAACAACACCTCTTGATCTAATAATAATGTCCGATCAACCGTCCACCGGGCACTACAACTTATCTGACGAAAGCACATATTTAACACCACCGCAGAATGATCTGATAAATGCGAGGGCAGATACACAATATTCTTCACCTCCTCTCTCAAACGCATATCTAATAGAAAATAATCAATTCGCGACGCATGTCTGTATTTCTTATTAAAAAAAGAAAAATCCCTACTCTTCCCTGCCCTTTGCCTCCAAATATCACCCAAACCAAATTCCTTCATCATTCTCCTTAAAAACTGTTGTGACTTAGGTGTACCTCGTGATTTACAGTTCTGCCTATCCAACTCGTTGTCTAATACCACATTAAAGCCGCCCATCACAATGACCGGGTCCGAGAATTCCAAAAGCTGAGAAAAAAGCTGTTTTAAGGGTTCTATATCGTCGCAGTTGGGCCCATAGTAGCCTGCTAAAACCAGATTACGACCCCCAAATTGTATTTTAGCTATCACCCATCGCCCTGCTGAGTCTGATCTAGACTCCAGGATTCCCACACCCCCCAACTGTGCATGTTTAACTAAAATAGCCACCCCTTTATTATGATAGTTGTGTTCTGTACATGTAAATGTTCGCACCCATCTTAGTTTTTGTATTATGTTAGTACACTCCACCTTTGTGAGGTGCGTTTCCTGCAAGACAAAAATTTGTGCCGTAGAATCCTGCAGATACTGTAATATTCGTTCCCTCCTTCCTCGCACCCTTAAGCCATTAACATTCCATGAAAGAATTTGTAGTGGTATATTCTGCACCCTCTGGCTTCCCTCCCCACTAGCCATCTATTAATCTTGAATAACCAATAGTTGGGCTGAACGAGGCACTACTTTTTACTTTCTTCCAACTCCCCCTCCCCCACCCTAAACCTCTCTCCCCCTCCCCACCCCCTTCACCCCCACCCGTGGAGAACCCCCCCCAACTAAGGACCATAGTGATCCAAATATTAGGGCGCCACCCCGGTTCCTGCGAGAATTTCACCATTACCCATTGCACGCAGCCTTACTCATTAGCCTGCCCATTTTTAACCGCCACCAATAACTCATCCGCTTCACTAATATCTCTAATATTATACATTTTGTTGTTGTACATGACCCTAAGGAAGGCTGGAAATTTCAGCTGGGCAGAGACCCCCAAAGATTTGAAAATCTCCAACCGTTTTCCCAGTTCCCACTGCCTATCCATAGTCTCCCTGGATAGGTCCGATCTAATCTCAAACACAATATCCTTCACTCTTAAGGACTTCAGTTTCAATGCTCTGGATAAAATCTTTTCCTTCATCTGGAACGACAGAAAGTTTATCAAAATTTTCCGAGGTCTACTACTGTTTGTTCGTGGCTTAAAGGGGTCTCGATGAATTCTCTGAATATCCTTCCCAATTTCATCCTCGGTCTCCTCTAGATCCACCGCTGATTTAATTAATGATACTACGAAGGCTTTAAGATCGCTCCCTTCCGTGCCTTCTGGCACTTTCAGCAGTTTTAGATTATTTCTTCTGGAATAGTTTTCCATCTGCTCCACCCTGTTTTTTAGAGCCTGTTCACTCCTCTTCAATGTATCGATCTCACCCTTATGCTGAATCAGCTCCTCCTTCATACCCCCATCGCTTCTTCCAGGGCCTGCGTTCTTACCATTACGCCATCAATTTTCTTTTCTAAATTAGCACAAACCTCTCTTATCTCCCCTTGATTTACTTCTGAATTCGCAAAGCCCTTTTTTACATCCTCAGAAATGGACAAGATTAACGCCTCCAACGAGGAACTCAGTAAGGGGGGGATCACCGAGGCAGCCTCAGGAGGCACCAGCACTACCGACTTAGATGCAGAGTCCTGAACCTCTGCTGGGTTATCGTTTGGGGACTGAACTAGCACTGGGGCCGTCAGATCTTCTCCTGGCCGTGGCGGGGGGGACCTCGACCCCTCCCTGCCCTCATCCGTACCGTTTTCCACCTGCCTGGTGGTAACCTTCATTGCAACCCTAGGCTGCCCAAGGGTAAGTGTAACTACCTCAGGTCTCACTTTAAAAAAAGACCTTAGAGAGGGGGTCAGTTTGTCTCTTACCTTCAGCTTGCACTCCCCCGCTTTCCTCCCCGTACTCCTGCCTCCTTCCCCCAGTTTAGGTCTCAGGATTTTTTATTTTGCTGATCCTCCCTTGTCCCCCTTTTCCTCTGTAGTCACAGCCGAGTTGTCCTGGGGCGACTGAGCCGTCCCCTCCACAATTGTTAAGGGGAACGGGGGGGCAGGAAAAACGCCCCCCACCCCACGCTGCCTCACCGTCTTCTTCCTGGCGTCCTTCTCTGGATTCTCTTTGGGTTGCTCACCCGGCCGCCACTTTTCGGGAGCAGCTCCGCCCGTTCTGCTGCTGCCGCTACCGCTGCCGCTATTCCCCCGGAGGGGAATTCGCGCCACACTTTTACGGGTCCGGCACAGCTCCAGCGCGGCCCGGTGCCAGCAGACAGCCCCGGCTGTCCTCCAGATTGCCTCAGGTCTCAATAGCTGCGGCGTGCACATCCGTATGCTCGCAGCTGCCCGCTCGGCCGCCGCGACCTGCCACGCCCCCAGGAACCGGAAAGCGCCCTAGCGCGCTACGTGACCTCCGTAGCCCGCCATGTTCTCCCCCCATGCCTCATTTATATTGATCCATGATGGTAATACAGCGATTCTATCTGGTCCAGGCGTCTAAAAGCCTGTGGACGTCCGATTGAGTTTCTGGGTAAAAACCGCCAGGGCCGCGAATGACGGAAAGCACCGCCAACAGGCTGGCGGTGCTTCCTGGGCCATTCTGACCGCAGCGGTAAAGCCGCGGTCAGAAAACCGGGTCCGGCGGTTTCCCGCCGGATTAACCCCGGTTGGCCCAATCCGCCATGGCGGCGCTGCAAGCAGCGCCGCCATGGGGATTCTGACCCCCTTCCCGCCAGCCTGTTTCTGGCGGCTTTTACCGCTAGGAACAGGATGGCGGGAACGGGTGTCCTGGGGCCCCTGGGGGCCCCTGCACTGCCCATGCCACTAGCATGGGCAGTGCAGGGGCCCCCTAACAGGGCCCCATTAAGCTTTTCACTGTCTGCTTAGCAGACAGTGAAAAGCGCGACGGGTGCAACTGCACCCGTCGCACACCTGCAACACCGCCGGCTCTATTCGGAGCCGGCTTCTGTGTTGCAGGCAGCCTTCCCGCTGGGCCGGCGGGCGCTAACAATGTTAGCGCCCACCGGCCCAGCGGGAAGGTCGGAATGCCCCCAGCGGTCTTCCGACCGCGGAGCGGCCATATGGCGGTTCCCGCCAGGCGGGCGGCGACCGCCGCCCGCCTCGGTTGGAATGAGGGCCTATGTGTTGACTCTGTGGTTTGTAGTTGGATGTTCCGTCTTGTTGCTCAGGAAGCAGGGCGCGGTGTGAGCCCGGGAGACACAGAAGGAACGGAAAGAAAGAACGAGGACATGGAAGAGGAGGCGAGCCAGAAAACGAACAAGAACACGGAGGAGGAGGCGAGCCAGAAAACGAATGAGGACAAATCGGAGAAAGAGGCAAGGAGAACAGGGCACGAGCAGAGGACTAGCTGCAGGGACCAGCCTAGAGGGTCGGGAGACACAGAAGGGCCAGCCACATCCCAGAAGGGATGTGGCTAGTTCAGGTACGTGGCCGCTTGTGCGGTCTTATCACGCCAGTATTAAGACAGGTAGGAATAGCCAGGAGGGGCTGGGGAGAATGAGATCGGGTAGGAAGATGGCGAGAAGACCTGGGTACACATGAGTAACAGTGACAGCACAGTGAATCACAAGAGAAAGCAATATTACAATAAATCCACAAAAATCCCCACAACAAGGATCCCTGGGCAGCACGTAGTACACATAAAGAAATTGTGCCTCACTAAAGGGACTCCCTCACAACCCTTCCCCTATCGCATGCAAATACCAAATCTTGAAACGCTTACCTGACCATGGCCTGTTGTTGTTTTATCCCTCCTCTCACTGTCTGCTTGAGGGCCGGATCCCTGTGAAACTCTGACGATCTGTGGTGACAAAAAACAAAGAACCAGTAACTGCGGGAAGGAACGCCAAGACCAGGAGAAGGACTACATATATATGTGACCACATCAACATTCTAGGATTCTGTGTAGTGAACCAAATAAACACCACTGGAATAATCATTCTCTGGTTCAGCTGACTGTATAAGGTTAAACCGAAGCCCGGTGACCTCCCTGGGAACAACCCTATGACAGACTAATTATCTGTTTCCATGTGACGCATGTGTAGGGGTTGTATGAGTGTAATGATCTCAACGATCAACCAATGGTATGGTACAGATGGTGTTGTACGTGAGAGGCTCATGTCATGGTGCCAGGTTAAGACCAATTACCATGTTATGGTAGTGCCGAAGATGTCTGGGTCATGCACGTACCTGGCTAGCTTCAATATACATATGTGAAGGATACACCTGCAGGCATTGATGTGTTGCACTGTCTGTTTGGAGTATCTCTGTTCATTTCCCTATTTTTTCAGGCATCACTGTTAAGATATGTATTGTGTCCTCCACTAATCCCCAATATTTGGCAGCTACTGCTTTATACGCATCTTCTACAACAACATTGTGTGATTATGTGGGGACAGAATCCAACATATGACTTGGGTAATGTTGAGATCTTGCCTCTTCCTACTAGTGGCAACTTGTTAGTTCCCGTACCATTAGTGGTATTTGTGAGATGTAATTAATGCCACGCACACATATCAGAATTAATGGCAGAGCACTTGAGTAGTCTCCAGGTGATATGGTGTGTTCTATTTGGAGCTATCAGTGGGTATCTCTCAGCTGTCCATCCACAACCTCCGTGGAACATGGTCATGCAAGTCTTCCAGCATCCCACAACCTAGCTGACTCTTACCATGACTGAATAATATAACCATGGCTGAAGCAATCTCAGGTCTGTATTAATCTTTTGGAACAACCCACCTACATGGCTAGGTGTAATCCGACTCAATGTGATGTTGGATATCTGATTGTAATGGACATTGCAACACACAGTAATGCACCCACTCCAGATTGTGCTTTTGGAGTCCAAAACATACATTGGATACATTTTAACAGTTATTACCATGCAATTGTTCTGTATTGTCAGTGGGATTGAGTATTGTGTTTTGATATGTGATTTGTGATGTTGTCATACAGAGCATACTATTTAAAGCTGCATATCCCTGTCAGGCATTGTTGATGATGGGCTAACTGTTGCTACCTAGGAAATACAACCACACATCTGTCTCAGTATTTAGATATGTATTTTTGGGAGACATGTGTGAAGACAGCATATTGGTCTGACAAGCGTACATCCTTGTATTTTCTATTGAATAGAAAGTTGTGAACGTGAATGTTCAAAATATGTAGTGGTCCATGGATTGTGTCCTTCAGTTGTCACATACAAGTAATAAGGCTGTAAGTGATATGGGTGATGGAGGCAGTATGATCTTTTACATCACATATGCTGCTACTATAATAGTTGTCAGTTTAGTGTTTGTTACATGCTCCCTGAGGTTAGAGTCACATTCCTATGGTATATGTAGTGCAGATTGAATAGACCAAGGTAGAATTGGTGGAAAGATTAGAAGTGTTTATTTACAAAATTTACATGGTGATTTCTGTGGTTTTTATGTATACAAGTTGTCAACAATATGTTATCTCCGGTGTACCCCAGCAGCTGTGTTCTGCTGTTCCGCCTTCAAATCATCAGCACCATCCGCCTCCTCAGGCAGGACAACAACCTGGTCGTACTAAGGCACGTTCATTTGCACACATATGTTGTGCAGGATGGAACATGTGAGGATTATTTTACACACAATAGGTGGAGCATAAATGAGGCTGCCACCTGTCAGGTCCTGGCACCTAAATCTTAATGTGGTCCTTTCCACCACATTGCATGCCTGGCAGTGTCCCTCATTGTAGGCATGCTCTCCTTCTGTGTTTGGGTAAGTAAATGGGGTCATCCCCCATGGCTGTATGTCATAACCCTGATCCGCTGCAAAGGTAAGAGATGAAAGTTTTCGTTAAAGCTTGCAACAGGTTTTGATGTAGCATGGCAGTTGTTATTTGGAGTTGGTTAATGAATCAGGCCCGTTTGTGGTGCAGTGTGAGTTCTTGTCCTTGTGCTAAGATTTACTAGCACTGTGTTGTTGGACATGAGAATCTTGGGTATTGTCTCAAGGACCTGGGACATGTAATTATGATTCCTGATTGATATGTATGTATATACCATGTGTTCTGTACTGCATCTTTGTAGCAGTGTGCTACTACTAGAGGGGACATGACACATCCTTGCACCACAATAAGGTCAGATGTAGAGACAACATGGTAGCCCTACAAAACTTGGATATCCCAGCCATTTTGCCATGTGGCGGAACAGATGCAGTGCAACATTTAGGCCCATTCTAAAGGGTAAATGATAGAGTGCAACACAGCTTCTAAATTGGCAGCACCATGCTTCATCATTTTCACTATGCAGGGATGCACCGTGTGTAATATTTTACAAGGCAAACCTTTGTAGTCCTCTGTGCCGGTGCCAAATATGCAGCCATGCACCAACACTGCCAACCTCACACCAGGGTGTCTGGGTGGCTGCCCTGAGGGGGAGGATAAATCTGTGCAGGAAGGGACACCTTCCTATAAATAAACTAGCTTCATGGGCAATATACTCTTTCTATGTGTGCAGCAGTATGCAGCATGCAAAAGTGGCACATTCAAATGAGGTCAAATTATATTTCCTTATTGCAACCTGCAAACCCTGGGGTCATGTTTGATGTTGGCACTGCCTCAGGTTTTAGGAAACACCTACATCTGGGGCAGCGTCCTCATGCTATGTGTCTTCCTGTGACACACCTACATCAACACACATTGCACGCCCCTTCCACGCATAGTGCTGCGTGGGAGGGGGCCCTATTTATAAGGTGGCATCAATTCACAAAAGAGTGGTCAGCCGCCAACTTGTACATACAGTGCAGGGCATGACAATGGCACTAGGGGCTCTTACATGTGGCCCCTAGTGATCTTTAGTGGCAGCTGATGTTTGCGCCAGTCATCAGGTGTACAAGGGTGTGTATCCCATTGTTTCAGGATGATCAACATTACTATCAGTGTTTCTCCTAGGTTCCAGTACATGAATCAGTATTTATACTGTCAGCACATGCACAATGCAGGCTATGGGATGGGACACAAATACTCTACAAATGTATCCCTTAGCAGAGAGCATGTAAGGTCAGTTATGTCCTCTATACTCCTACAGGGTCCCACTATGGCATCCATGATCTTTACTGTTTGACAGTGACTCTGCCCAATGGTGGGCCATTTATTGTCCACAGTACAGACATGATGGTGTTGGGGTTCAGCAAGTGGTGCATGTGAGGTGGCACTACAGTAGGTGGTGTACCACGTCTCACAAATGTGGCACATGGTATGTAATGGCAGTTAATTTGGTATTCCTGTGTGTGACCCAATGCATCAGGCAGATGTATGTGCACACTACAGGTAAGTCAGGTAGGTGTAGCTGAGATGTAGTTGGTATTGGCACCAGTTGTCTGGCATTTGATGTATGTTCTGCCAGAGACTTGCACAGCATGATTTAAGTGGGGCTGTGCCAATGTGTGATTTTTTTTTACATGACCATGGTGTATGCCATTGATATTGCTGTGATATTCTTTGTTTAGTGTAATGTGTGTGTGTGAAGTGTATTTAGTAGCCAACCTTGGGGCACTTGTAGTGGTTTGTGAATATCTCATGTTAGCGAAGGGTACATAGCTCCACCTGTCCTTCACGTGGTGTGCCTGTCAAGTTATGGGTGTGTTACGTACATGTGGGTATATGTGTTTGTGCTGTGCTCTGATTGTGCTGTACTACAGTATGGTGCATATGTATTATTACTTGCACATCTGTGTTACCCTGGCCATGTGTTTTTGGAGTGGTGTATGTCTTGTGTCTATATTGCTAGGTTTGTTGACTTACCTATAAGTAGGCCATCGCCATATTGGCTATCCTGGAAATGTTAGTTGATCCTGCAGTGCCTAAATATGTAGGGTTCATGGACGCTACCAGAATACTTGGCTACAATGTTCGTAAATAGCCCACTGTGGTCCACTATGGCCTGCACATTTATGGAATGTGTATGTTTCGGGTTCCTGTATAAGTGTTATGTTGCTGAAAACGGATATCCGCCACTGCGGCGGTATGTTGGCGACCATCAGCGTGGCGGTAATCAGCATTTATCCCCAATGTCATAATGAAGGCCAATGTCTCAGTTCTATTCCTTTGTAACAGTGGTGATGCATCGGTTCTGCTCCTGCAGTAGAGAAAGTGTCAGTTCCAATGGAGCAAACACCTAAGGCCTACTTCCAAGGCTGCAGGACTGGGGTGGCACCACTTGCATGGCAGACTCACAGATGGCAGTGTCCATGTGCAGGAGCAGGGTGGTTGGAAGTTTCATGTGTCCTTGAGATCTCAGACCAGAAGGCCAGCCAGCTAGCCCTTGGAGTCACTCTGGGTTTTGGGTTTGAGTGATACAGGTTACAAGTCCTTCTTACCCCCAGGCAAGAGGGCAGCAGGCACAGGTGGGCACAGCAAAGCAAGAGTCCAGCAAAAGTGCAGTCCAGCAGAGTAGCAGGCCCTCAGCAGCAGAACAATCCTCCTTCCTGTCAGAGGCCCATCAGGCCACAACTAAGCTTCCATTGTGTGTGACTCCTAGGTGGAATTAACAAGCCCAGCTGTCACCCTACCCCAGATATGTGAGCAGAGACAGTCAGTAGGCACCAAATGGCTAACATTAGAAAATGCTAACTTTCTAAAAGTGGCATTTTCAGAGTTGCAATTTAAAAACCGACTTCACCATAAGTTAGGCTTTTATATTGTGATTCCAGAGATACCCAACTGAGGGGGCTTATCTCTTCCCATTTGGAAATTATGCTAATAAGGTGTAATAATTTAACTCCAATGCTGTCCTATGGGAGAGATTTGCTTTGCAGTAGTTAAAAATTAACTTATGTGTTTTTCACTACCAGGACATGTGAAACATAAAAGCATGTGTCCAAACTTTAAATACTGGGGCTGCCTAGGCCTACTTTGGGGGGGACTTAGAAGTATTAAAAAGGAAGGTTTGGGCCTGGCAAAACTTGCCAGGTCAAAATGGCAGTTTAAACCTGCACACACAGGCTCTGCTGTGGCTGGCCTGGGACATTTTTAAAAGGCTACTTATATGGGTGTCACAATTAATGCTGCAAGCCCACCTGTAGCATTCAGGCCCATATTTATACTCTGTTTGCGCCGGATTTGCATCTTTTTTTTGTAACGCAAATTCGGCGCAAACTTAACTCCATAGTTATACTTTGGCGCTAGACCCGTCCAGCGCCAAAGTTATGGAGTTTGAGTCATTTTTTGGACGTGAAAACCTACATTGCGCTAATGGCATGCAAGGTAGGCATTCCCGTGCAAAAAATTACTCTAAGGCATGTGTGCCTTATTTATCCTCACGCGTCATTTTGACGCAGAGGAGGAGGCGGGCCTTAAAAAATGGCGCCTAGTTGGATTAGTGCAGTTTTTAACGCCTGGGTCAGGCAGGCGTTAGGGACCTGTGGGCTCATTTCCATGGTGAGAGACCATGGAAGCAGTCCATAGGTGCCCTTCCCTGCCCCCAGGGACACCCCCTGCCACCCTCGCCCATCCCTGGAGGACACCCATGGATGAGGGGGCCCATCTATGGTAAGTAGAGGTAGTTTTTTTTTTTTTTTTTTTTTTAGGTGGCATGGGGGGCCTAACCTGGGCCCCCTACATGCCACTGTGCCCAATAGCCATGCCAAGGGGACAGAAGTCCCCAGGGCATGGCAATTGGGCAGGGGGGGCATGACTCCTGTCTTTGCTAAGACAGGCGTCATTTCCATGGGGGTTGTGCGTCAAAAAATGACGCTAGTCAGGTTAGTCATTTTGTTTTACTCTAACCTGACTTGCACCATTCTTTGACGTACAACCCCCAGTCTTCCCTGCGCATCCGCTGCCCGGTTAGAGTCATTTATTTTGATGCTAACCAGGCCGCAGTGCCGGCTACCGTCATTCCTTAATTATGAAGCCCAGCTGGCGCATTGGAATGGCGGTAGCCGGCATTAAACTTTTTGGCACAAACCTGCGCTGGCGCAGGTTTGCGTCAAAAAGTATAAATATGGGCCTTAATTTACAGGCCCTAAGCACATGTAGTGCACTCTACAAGGGACTTTTATGTAAATTAAATATGCCAGTTGGGGATAATCCAGTGTTACCATGTTTTAGGGAAAGAACACAAGCACTTTAGCACTGGTTAGCAATGGTACTGTGCACGAGTCCTAATGCCAGCAAAAATGAAGTCTAAAAAAGACGATGGCAAGACGATAGGGGAAACCTTGCCAAGAATGCCAAGTCTACCAATAATTACTGTTTCCCTTAAATATTACCAGGCGATCCTCTGATGGATGAAAAAGATTCAATGTTAAATCCATTACAGAAATGGTCTTGTAACTGGTCTCCTACAGTCCTGCTTCCTGCCACTATCCTGACCCACTGCACTTAAGGGCTGAGTCACAAAGGGAAAGCAATATTCAGCGATTTGAGCACACATAGATGTCTGCCAGCTCCTTGGAGGAAATCTGTTTATGGATGGTATTCACCTTTTCCAGGTTGAGATATAAGCTTATAGTAGGATCTATGTGTCTCCATAGGGTGAGGGTGTGGATGGAGTCACAAATACTACAATTATCTTGATAAAGTTACATCTAGTGACTGTAAGACCGGATTTCAGCTCTATGCTTATTGACAGAGATGTCTGCCACCACTGTGGGATACTTTGAATGTGAAAATATAGGCAAACAGAATTCACCTAACCTCAATCACATGCACATGACAAACATTATTAATGCAAGCCTATAAATATATCTACTCTCTAAGCTCTCTCCTTTTCTTCCTGGTCTGTCTTACTTTGCTTGTTTCCAGAGATCTGCTACAACCGATAAATGTACCCTACACCACTCAAAATGAAAGGGAACTTCATTGGAGGCGGCAGATCTTGTATTTACCTTTACTGTTGATCACTACTCTGAACTTAACTGTCTGACTACTTATAGCCTCCATGGAGCGAAGAAAGTAAACATGGAAGGAAGTGACATATTTTGTCAATGCATTGGGAGAGGAGGTATGTACTGTGGGAGACCTCAGAAAAAAGTGGCTGAAGGGGTTGGTGAAGGAAAAGTCTTTCATCCAGAACTCAGCTGGAAAAGGCTCCTCCTGGAGATAAGCAAGGATGCTACCTCTGTCCTGAATTTGAGCCCCTTGATGAATGTATTCTCTTCACCATGCACTCTGATCTTTATATGGCCTGTGTTCCCAGAAATCCCAGTGTCAGGCCAGACAAGAATCTAACCCCCTGAATTTTCACACTACATTATAACTTCCAACTCATGTCACATCTTCCTCACCTCTTCAATATAGGTGCACATCTCAGCCACACACAGCTTTAACGTTCCTTTTTGGAGTGCAAAATGATTAGACTAATTGTCACACACTTTACCTTTCTTTAATAGAGCCCCCACATATATGGTGCATTAATAGAAACAGCTGGAGAAGGATACGCTACTTCTGTGGCAGTTCAATAACCAGACCACATGTCTAATCGCACCTCTATCAGCACACTCATATAAATGTCACTAATGCACTCAAGAAAAATTGTATCTCTTTGTCTACCCACAACATTGACATTAATATATCTTGATAATATAGGTTAACACAAAAGGTAGTTCAAACATAAATATAATATAATTGAATAGGCTTCTAGTGTACTCACTCATCTCAAGTCTTCTTTCACCTTGAAGTCTATTGCTGTCTACCAATCTACCAACTGTCATTACTTTGTTTTCTACTCAAATGAATGCATGAAATGTGAACTGGCCACAAAAAAAAGAAGGATAAGAGTCTGGTAAGTACTGAGCAACATCAACTAGAATTAATATAACCATATCCCTCTCTGTATTGATGTCACAATTTGTACATGTATTCAACAACAATATAAAGTAAATGATCAGCTTGTGTGAAACAAATTGTTTAAAAGGCAAACCTAAATGTGTATTCTATCTCTCTCCTTATACCATTAAATGCATATTTCATTGTGCAGCTTATTAAGTAAATCTTCCTGTTTATATCTTTTTTTCATGCATTCTATGCTCCTGTATACCCATTTGTATGTATTTTCTAGCAATTTACAAGATACTATGGGCCATACTTACGAGGCTCCTGCGCCGCCATTCCATCCCTTTTTATGATGCAACAGCAGTGGAAACCACGAAACCAGACTTTTGAAGCTAAGCAAATTCACTTTGTGTGGCTCTGAACGGCCTTAGAAACAATGGGCAGGGCAAGGCAATACAAATTGCCGTGTTGCCTTACTCTGTGCTAGAGAGGCATTCCATGGGCATTGCGGTGGGTGTTCCCAACCAACACCCATGGATTTTGATGCATCCCAAGATTTACAAGACCTTGTTAACCCGGGGATTTTCCAAAACCTTACACCTCCACAGGGGAGGCACACTGAGGAGTTATGCCACTATTTCTCCTTGTTTTTATCTCTTTCTACATGAGCTGCATTCTGAATGCATCTCTCGCTCTCTATCTCTCTCCCTCTCTCTCTCTCACTCTCTCTTCTTTCTCTCCCCCCATCACAATACAGCTTCAGTGATACAATAGCCCTATAGACCACACAATCGCCCACCGCCAGGTTATTTAAGAGGCATCTTTCAAGGACCAATGCAACTAGCTGTGATCTGTCAGTCAGGTAAGTCGCTGTCCACAATACATGTACTAGTATCTACATCTGCTTGTAACATTTCTCCCTTTCTCGTTTTCAATTGTTGGTCCACTGATCAATGTAGCTTTTTGAAAATTGAAATGTGTTCATGTCCTAGTGTCGTATTGCTGAAATGCATTCTTACTTTTGTTTTCAGTTACTGGATCTAGGGACATTGGTCTACCACCTCCTCCCAGGACACAGATTCATACTCGTACAATAAAGGGACGAGCTACAAAGGAAGCATCTGTGGCATTAGCAGGAATGACATTATTATACATCATTTGCACAGGGAATTTATTCATCTGCTATTAATATACTGGAAAATTAGGAAGTTAGATTTTTATGTTCAAAAAGGTCATCTGTTGCTTTCAGATTGTAATAACGCTAAATTGTTAGTAATATACACAGGCCCTGATTTAAGAAAACTGGCACTGCACCCAGTGCAGCGCCAATTTTCTTGAGCCCCTTAGTACCCTCCTAAAGCCTCCATGTGTGCGCTGTATCTAAGATCAGGCACAACATGGCAGTAGTTAGGGGAACTAGTGTAAAAAATGTCAACGCTAGTTCGGGGCTTTGCAGGATTAGCATCAAAAATGTTGATGCTAATCCTGCAAAGCCCATTGAGGACCATTGTAAACAATGCCATGCCTCCTTTTAATACTTTCTCTCAGGAGGCAATAAAAATGCCAAAACAAAAGTGCCGAAATAAATGATACAAACAAATCTTTTAGATTTCTTTGTGCCTTTTTTTTGGCTCCCCCTAACGGGGGAACACCCACTTTGCATACATTATGCCTGGCCCAAGCATATTGTAGTGTAAAGAGTTAAAAAGTGGAGCAATGCATGCATTACACCGCTTTGTAAATTTGGCACTGTGACATTCTCCTCATTGGGCCACATTAGCGTAAAAACATATGATGCCAATGTGGAGCAAGGAGGCGCTATAGGCTCTTAAATCAGCCCCCCAATCTTTAACGTAAAATGTAGCCATATAAACATAACGGCCAAGAGCCTACAACTGATGTCAGATCATCCTCAAGTGAAGAACTGCATGCCATACCAGGTGAAAACACTTCCATCTTTCAAGCAGTCCTTCAGCCTCTAAAACTGACGAGAAGTAGTTTGTTGGTCCCAACCTCTAAAACATCTTGAAGAAAGATATTGTTGCTGACCAGCAGTCTGCATCAGTCCTAAGTTTGCAGGTCTCCTGGAAAGCTACAAAGCCACAAATGCATATTTAGGCTACGGAAGGCTCTCCTGAACCTAGCCTCTATCCTCCAAGTACCCTTAGCGGACTCCCAACTCATTTGCATCTGTGCAAAAATCAAAAAAAGGATTTGGATCACATTACAGACCTGAGGTGTCCTGTGAGACTGAAAAAATGGAGGGCTCCAGTATTTTATTGAATTTCATCTGGGGTGGGCCCGGGCAGGGAATTCAGCACATATTCATTAAACATTTGAGTAGCGGGGTGTGAGGCTTCCTCCCTATGCCAAATTGTGGTCCTGTAGGTCCCATCCACCAGGGCTTGATGCAACATTGTCTCAAGAACCCCATCCCCCAGGACAGAATGTGGATTGAAGTGGCCGTCGCATTGTCCACACTCTCCCTCACTATATTTGGGGCACGAGGGGTTACATCAGCTGCACAGTGCCCTGCCTGCCCCCAACATCAGTAAGGCAGCCAGGGAAACTGTGTTTTGCTCCCACCAGTGAGAGGCAAGGGAAAAGTTAGCTCCTTTCCAGCTGGAGAACAAAGGAAAGGTTGCTGGCTCTGGCGCGGCCCCCAGAGGACAGGGGATGCATGCAGGGAGCCAGGGAAGCCTCTAGAGACTTGAGGTTCCCTCTGTAGGCCCTCAAAGAAACAGGAAGCTGTGGGTATCCTGGGTAGGACCGGGACACCCCAAAATTAAGTAATACGTTGTGAGGCTACAACAAATAAACTAAAACAACCGACCTGAGTTGCTTATTTATTACTCACAGCTCACGCTGAGCAGCATCTCATAAGGCCCTTCATGGACTCATTGTTATTTGTTTTCTTCCTCGTTTGTGGTTCCCTAATCTGGGCAGAGGCACCACCAACATTTTATCTAATTGTTGTGTGGGACTGCAGGTATGGCTGCAGACCCCTTCCCCCAAAAATGCTTCATTAAAAGTAATCCTATGTTTCCTGGGGCATATGGAAGATGATTCTCGGAAAAGTGTATGATGTTTTAAGCATTCAAAGAGTTGGAGCTTTTGTTTTTCCCCTGATGTGGCTATATTACATGGTCTGAGAAGTGTAAAGGAACGACTCAGACATGTTTAGTGTTGGTTTGGATACAAAGGCCCTCATTCTGACCCTGGCGGTCAAAGACCGCCAGGGCCGCGGACGACGGAAGCACCGCCAACAGGCTGGCGGTGCTTCCCTGGCCATTCTGACCGCGGCGGTAAAGCCGCGGTCAGAAAACCGGGTGCGGCGGCTTCCCGCCGGATTTCCCCCGGCTGGGCGAATCCGCCATGACGGCGCATGGGGATTCTGACCCCCTTCCCGCCAGCCTGTTTCTGGCGGTTTTTACCGCCAGGAACAGGATGGCGGGAACAGGTGTCCTGGGGCCCCTGGGGGCCCCTGCACTGCCCATGCCAATGGCCAATGGCATGGGCAGTGCAGGGGCCCCCTAACAGAGCCCCAGCCTGCTTTTCACTGTCTGCCTAGCAGACAGTGAAAAGCGCGACGGGTGCAACTGCACCCGTCGCACACCTGCAACACCGCCGGCTCCATTCGGAGCCGGCTTCAATGTTGCAGGCCGCCTTCCCGCTGGGCCGGCGGGCGCTAACAATGTTAGCGCCCGCCGGCCCAGAGGGAAGGTCGGAATGGCCCCAGCGGTCTTTCGACCGCTAGGCGGCCATATGGCGGTTCCCGCCAGGCGGGCGGCAACCGCCGCCCGCAGGGGTCGGAATGACCCCCAAAGACTTTACCTAAAGGTTTATTGATACACATTGTAATTTACCTTAATAAAAATGAATTTTGTTGGATATGGTTTTTGATTCTGTTGACTTTAAAGATGAAACTTAACTTGTGAATACTGTTTTATTAAGGTAATGACCTCTTGACAAAGCCAATAGGCATGCCTTTTATATAGGGATGTGGTGACCCCTTGGCAAAGCCAGTAGACTGGCCTTATTTAAAGTTACACGCTTTTATATTGCATTGTTGCATTTGGTATGAAAGTTGGGATTGTTATGGGAGTCATGACCCACTGGGTGTCAAAAGTGATTTGGGGGTATCACTAAAGTTGTTTACATGTACCAAATTTACATATTTGTAATCAAAGGTATAGTATCTACTAGTGTGTTTGTAAAAAATGCACTTTTCCTATCTAAAGGAAAATGCACTAACTTGATTATAATTTGAGTCTTTGTGTTGGTTGTCAGTGAATGCAGATTACTTGTCCACACAAACTCCTCTGAGTAAGCCTTGAACTGCTTTCCTTCCCTACCCTAAGATAGCAAAGAGGCACTTGGTTCCTAATAATAACAGACTTGTGGACTTATTACTTGCAATTAGGTCTTACTTTATGTTTAAAAACCCTAGAAATTCACTGAAAAAATACACTCATAAAAGTGACATCATAGTTAGGTCTGATAATAATTTATTACTTTATGTTAAAGAACCCTAGAACTTTACTGAAAAAAAAACAAAGGTTAAAGTGGCATTATAGGTAGGTCTGGCGATACTATGCATCGAGGCACAGCTTATGACCTCACATATTACATCACTCATAATATGTTTAATGACATCAATGATGACATCACTGATGACATCTGAAATTAAATTATTCATGACATCATTGATGACATCATTCAAACAACTATTGTACAAATTAATCTATAAACCAGTACAGCATTCGAGATATGAAAGTAGTACTAAATGGAGCAGAATCTTGTAAAGTATGAAATAGCCTTCAGGCAAACCTTAGTTGAACCAGGCTTCTCGTATGTACAGCCTTCAATTGTAACTGATGTTTTCACCGGTCTATAACATAAGTTTCTTTTTTTTTAAATCTTTATTTGTATTTGAAGAACATACACACACTTGACAGAAGTAAAGGACAGCATAAAATAACAGTACTCAGAAGTCCTAGACTTGGTAACAAATGTGATTGGCAGATTAATACAGACACACATTGGTAATCAACAGTAAAGAATGCTATGTGCAGATCTATGTGGTCAATGACTTTAGGTGTTCAGTAAATATAAAACTGCATACCCATTAGGATGGGAGCAACTAGCTCAACCTAGTCGCAGTGTGAATGTGTAGGCCATACTTCCATCAGAAAGGAGAAATGTCGCAAGTCCCCACCTCTCCAGAAATATGGGGGGATTGCTTTGGGTGGAAGGGCGAGGTCCGCATCAGATGGCAGGGGATAACAGGGGGGAGCAGGCCAGCCGGTGTGGTATTGGCATTGGGGAAAGTGAAAGGACCAGAGAGGGACCAGAGTAAGAAAAAAAAGAAAAGGGGGCAGGGAAGATGGTGCATGCAGGGTGGGCAAGGGAAGCAAGCAGGCCCATGAGGAGGTGACCACCCATCTCTTAGGTGAGTGGAGCCCACCATTGAGGTGGTTTACAACACCGACTGGGATTCATCAGCACTTCACATGATGCCCTGAGTTAGTAGTGTTGGTCAGAAGTTCAGAGTGGTCTCACATCTGATTAGTCTTTGTCCCCCACCAAGTAGCTATACCAATCTGGGGACCTGGTTGACTTACTCTGTCCCAGGCCCAGCTAGGGCAGCCCATCCTCCTTGGCTAGTATTCCAGAGGGTAGGTTGTTTAGCCATATCTGTATAGGTGGAGAAAGTGAAGATTTCCAACCCATGGCTATGCGCCTCTTGGCCAGTATAAAGGCCACACCAATAAACTTAATGTGGGGTTTATGTTCATCATTGCACATGGTAATCCCAAGTATAGAATGTAGTGCATCTTTCGGTAAGTGGGAGCCCAGTATCTACAATGTGTGTGTGATTATCTCATCCCATAAGATACTGATAGAGGGACACTCTCACATCATATGTCTAAAATCTGTCTCAGAGGATCCACAACGTGGATGGGCATCCACCTCCCCCAGGTATAGCCGTGCCGTATGTCATGACCACACAAACTTGCGAAATCAAATCAAAGAAATGCTTGAGAAAAGCAAAGAGATATCCTCAGTGGAGACAGCAAAGCCCAAACAGGAAGAAGGTTTGCAGAGTAATCTTGCGCTTATTTCAAAGGAAGAATCAAGAAGAGAAGATTCAAGATGGCCGTCGCGAGTCCTGAAGGTTAGTTACAGGTCTAGTCTTGCAATCGGTTGGTTGCTAGGTTACGAGCTCACCAGCTGGAAGCTTGGCACTTCAACTGAGGTCTGACAGGAATCAGCTGTGTGGAGAGAGAGCGCGCTTCAGAGCAGAAACTCCTGTGAGGTAAAATTACACTTGAAGGCTATTTTACAGAAAACGTGATAAATATTGTCAAGGTTTATTTGAGGAGATTGATAGTAGACCGTTCCAGTGGAGGTTTGGCAAGGCTACAGAGTTTAATGTAAGAATAAACCTTATGTTTACAAGGTTCCTGTTTAAGATACCAAAGTCAAAAGAAAAACGAACTTTAACAAGCAAGTATTTACAAATACCAAGGTTATAAATGAAGGCCGAGTTTAACGGAGAAATGAATGTTAACAAGTAAGCATTTACAAATGCAACGGTAATAAACCAAAGTAGAGTTTAAAAGAGAAACAAACTTTAATAAACAAGCATTCACACATACAATTTATCGACAGATGTCGAAGTAAGAAAGGCGAAACTAACTTTAATAAACAACCATTTACAAATACAAGTTATCAACACATGTCGAAGTAAGAAAGAAGAAGCAAACTTTAAGAAACAAGCATTTACAAATACAAGTATTGACAGAAGTCAAAATAAGACAGGAGAAACAAACTTTCACAAGCAAGAATTACCAATGCAATAAACGTAATTGAACTCTCTAAAGTAAAGTAGAAACCAACTAACAGCAGCTGATTTGGAGAACGCATTATCACCAACTATATATATATATATATATATATATATATATATATCGCAACATAAAACCAATCTCTAACAAAGGTTGAGAAGTTCTTCCAGAATCAGTAATAAGCATTTTTAAGAAGAGCGTATCATTCATAGAGAGAAGCAAGGCTACAGAGAACTCAGGGTGAGTGAAGAAATAATAGAATTAAAGAGAATTAAGTGTTAAGAGTAGAAAGTGTAAAACTGATGTTGTATGTCCCTAGTAACTGTGACTGTGACTCTTGCAGGTGCTGCATCCAATCTTAGACGTGAAGAGGTAGACTGAGTACTGACGTTCATCATCTCTGTGGCAGTCTCTCTACAATACCATTCCCCTTTCCCCCTCCGGGGTACTCAGCACGAAGGATTAAAATTTGTTGTGAGTAGCTCGGGTTGGGACTGAGGAGTTATCTGCTGCTTCTGAGGAAATCGAATTGAAGTATCCTGACACCGTACTATCCTCACAGGGGTGAGGTAGGTATGATTTAGATAGTTAAACTGTGAATACATATGTCTGGCATTGACAAAGATAAGTTTTATGCTTCTATACATTGCTCCCATTGCTTGTCTGAGGCATATCCAATGGAGTGGTGTTGCAGTATCCATGCATAAGGAGCCATTTAGGCAAGTGATGGCCTGCCTGCCCCCCATGTGGAAGCAATGCCTTCAAGCAGTGTGATGTCAGATCATTGATCATTGTGAATTCTGTGCCAGACCTGATGTAGGTGTCTTGTGAGTGTTGCAAAGATCAGAAAAGAGCCCCGGGGAATGTCATAGGAATCTACAAGGCCGTCAACGTCTACAGGATGTTATCATTGAATAGGTCCCCCCCAAGGTAGTGAGTCCAACCTCTGTCCAGGGAGTCACCTTCTACCTATGACTATGAGTGTAGTGCAACCAGGCATCACCAATAGAGGCAGGTCTGGTGGGAAGGGTATGCATAAGTGTAATTTGGTGGTGTAAGTGGACCAGCAGGTTTCTGGTACTGTCATGAGGATGCTACCTTTCCCTCTGGGAACCACCGTCTCAGAGCCCTGGAGCCTTTGCAATATCTCCAGGGTGGGCAGTCCACCGAAATCAATGTCCCATCTCCAAGGATCATCCAGGTAAAGGGAGACTATGGTGGCCATTACAACCTTGGTGGTCTTTTTACAAGACCGCTGAGGGACCGCCGTGCTGAAGACCGCCAGTGCAGGTGGTTTTCCGCTCAGCGCATTATGACCGCTTGCAGCCCTCCGTCCTTTTCCGGACAGAGAGCCGCCAGCAGCCATACTGGCGCACGGCGGGGAAGTGGAGGTAGCTCCACCGCCCCGTCAACAGAACACCGCCCACCGAATCACGTCCTGCGGCGTGGCGGTGTTCTGTTGACGGAGTGCTGGCGGCGGAGCTGGACCAGGTAAGTTGATCATCCGTTAGGGGAGGGGGTTGGGGGGGTAGTGTGTGATGTGTGGGTGCATGGGGGTGTGTGTATGTAGAGGGGGTGTGTGAGTGTGTGTATGCATGCAGGGGTGTTGTGTGTTTGGAAATGAGTGCGTGTCTGTTTGTATGTATGTCTGTATGGATGTGTATGTCTGAATGTGTGTGTGACTGTTTCCATGTATGTTGGTGTGTGTGCGGGTATGTGTGATGGTGGTGCCTGCGTGTGTGTCGGGTGTGAATGTGTAATGTAATGTTGGGGTGGGGAGGGGGGTCCTGCCACCTTTGGGGGTGGCAGAGGTGGTGGGGGGTGTAGGGGAAGGACTCGGGGTGCGGGTGGGGAGTGGCGGAGACAACTATCAGTGCCAGGGAAGGAATTCCCTGGCACTGATAGTGCTCACTACCATGGATTGCATGGCGGTTCCAAACCCCATGAAATCCATGGCGGTCCGCTGGGTCATGATACTGCCGGCGGTATTGTGACGCCCGCCGGGCTGGAGACCCAGGTCTCCAGCCCAGCATTCGTCTCCGCCCTGGCAGTCGGATCGGAGAAGTGGCAGATGACCATGGCGGTAACCGCCATGGTCATAATTCCAAAAAACGTACCGCCAGCCTTTTGGCGGTAAGACCGCCGCTTCTCCACCAACCGCCAGGGTTGTAATGAGGGCCTATGTGCCACCTTTCTCTGATCCTGATCCCCCAGTCATAGCCCTGACACAAAGTGCACATGTCAGAGGCTCCAAGGCCAATGCAAAGATAATCAGCGAGATTGGGGTACCCCTACCAAGTACCCCGTTCGATGTGGAATTGGGCTGATATAGTGGTGCCCATCTTTACCCTGGCCATCAGTAAATTGTAGATTACCGAGACCCAGGACAAAAACCGTGGACGTACACCAAGCTCCTGAGAAGCTCCTTGAGGTACATCCACCCAAGGATGTCGAACGCGATCTCAATATCGAGGAAGACCACTCTGGGAACCACCCCTGAGGCATTTGCCAAGTCCATTAGCATAAATAGACATCATAGATTTAGGAATATTTTGCAGCCAGGTATGAATCCGTTCTGATTGGAATTGATCAAGTGTTGGGCTACCAGTATCAGCCAGTTGGCCAGTGCCTTTCACAAAATCTTATAATCTGTATTTAGACAGGATAGAGGATGGTAAGATCCCAAAAGCAAGGTGTCCATGTCCGGTTTGGGCAGGACCACCAGTATTGCATCGCTTATAGATTAGGGAAGTGTCCCTATCTCATCTGCTGACTTGTAGACCTGGAGGAGGTGCAGGGCAAACTTTGAAGCAAAGACCGCAAAGAACTCCACTGTCCAGCATCCACCCCAGGAGTTTTACCACAGGCCATTTGTTTGATCCCTTGTGTGAATATATTTACTGATAATGGGGCCTCCAAGTCAGCCCGATGCAGTGCCAGCATCCATGGAAGCTATACCATCTCCAGAAATGCACAAATTGCTTCTGCTTCCTTCATGCGTGGGCTGCAAATAGCGTATTGTAGTGGGTATTGAACGCAGTGTTGATTGTTTCCTTGGTATTGACCAAGTTACCAGTAACATGTAGAATGACTGTAATAGGCATCCTTGAGGAGTCAGAGTGAACCAGTCTACCCACTCGGTCCTATTCTGTATGATTTCTGATCATTTATTTTCTGTAGTCTAAGGCACCCAGGTCTTTCAGAGCAGTAGTGTGTGAAAGTCTCAGATGGGATAGTGGGATGGCAGCTGTTCGGTCCGTAGGCAGCAGCAGTTCGTACATTCTGATGTCTGCCTCTAGGCAAAGCAGTTCGTGCTGTAGAATGAGTTTGGAGCCATAGACCATTTTAATGGCTATGCCGGTGAGTACCACCTTGAATGCAAAGTATAAGTCTATGGCCCTCATTTTGATATTGGCGGTAAATCCCACTTACCACCACGGTAACTGCCGCCAACATACCGCGCTGCGGCGGATATCCATTCACCATATTATGACACACACACACCAATCCGTCACTATTCAGCCACAGATACAAATCCGCCACACCAAAGGTCAGTGATAAACTGGCGGTATAAAAACCCACACCGTTACGCCAACAGAACAACGTCCACCACATTATGACCCATGAATCACCATGGCGGACATTCAACCGCGGTAAACCATTGGCGGTACATACCGCAGCACTCAAAATACACACACTCAAACAAAACAATACCACATTGGACAATTTAAATAACACACACCTGACACCCATACACACACCACACCCCCACACCACTATAAAACACACACTCACATTACTCACAACCCTTTACGACCACAAACCATTGCCAACAGACTGACATCACGACCTCAAACACGACCAGACCCACACACCACCATCAACTATACACCACCCACGCAGCCCAACACATCACCTTACACACCCTCACCCACACCAATCACACAACACCCATGGCACCACAATGACACCACAGATTCTCTGAGGAGGAACTAAGGGTCATGGTGGAGGAAATGATCCGGGTAGAGCCACAGCTATTTGGAGAACAGGTGCAGCAAATATCCATTGCTAGGAGGATGGAGCTATGGTGGAGGATCGTGGACAGGGTCAACGCCGTGGGACAGCACCCAAGAACAAGGAACAACATCAGGAAGAGTTGGAACAACCTACGGGGGAAGGTGCTAGACACCAAGTCGCTGTACAGAGGACTGGCGGTGGAACCCCACCTCCTCCCCCACAACTAACAACATGGGAGGAGCAAGTCTTGGCAATCATGCATCCTGAGGGCCTGGCAGGAGTAGCAGGAGGACTGGACTCTGCTAAGTAAACTCTCTATTACTACTACCCCCTTACTTGTATGCCACCACATAACCCGATGCTCACCCTCACTCCCATCACATCACCACGTCCCACACCTCCCACCATCAGATTTCACTCATCCCAATGCCAAGCCCTGCATGACATACCAGTGCATTGACGCCACTCACAGCCCTGCATGGACACCTATCACTAAAGCATGCACACTAGAGAGAATCAGCTAGCCCACCATATACCAACTTACACAAGTGAAAGCTGCCAGGGCAAATACAACAAAAGAGGGCAACCCAGCCATGAACCACATGTCACACACAGAAACAGTAACACTTCTTTTACATCCCACAGGTATCCCAGCCAATGTCAGCAGAGAAGAGGTGCCAGCAACTTCCAGTCCCTCCACAGAGGAAGCCCACAGTGAGGACAGCAACTCTGGTCGCCTGGATCTGGATGACCAACCTGGCCCATCAGGGACCTCTGGACAGTCGGTTACCCAGCCACAGTCACACACCACCACAGACCCTCCCCCCCTCAGGAAACACCACCACAGCACCCACCCAGCGTACCCACACCTCTGTCCCCAGGACACGTCAATCAGCAGTGTGCCCACCACTACAGGCACCCAATGGCACACCTCACCCCCAAGCCAATCAGGCACCTGGGATCAGTGGTTGTGGGCACACGGTTCAGGGGACAGAGGCACAGGACAACAGGGAAACTGGGAGGAGTGCTGTGCACCAGGGTGAGGACAGGCCCAGGGAACCGACTCTCCAGGAGGCACTCACCGAGATCCTGGGAGCATACCATCATTCCCAGGATACACTGGGCCAGATCCTGTCCAATGTGCAGGAGAACAGGCGGCTGCAGGAGGGACAGTACCAGGGGATCAGGGAGGACTTGCAGGCCATCAACACCACCCTGGTCTCCACAGCAGGGGTGCTGGCAGACATGGCCAACATTATGAGGGAGGCAGTCCCACAACAGCGGGCCCCTGACACTAGCCAGACTACTGAACTGCCCTTCACCTCCGCTGCCACTAGTGGACAGGAGGTCCCGCCACAGGACCAACAGGCCACCAGCACCCCTCCTCCTGCAGAAGGTAGACCACCCCGCAAACGTTCCCTACAATCTATGCAGAAGTCAGAGACTATTGCCAAGACCCTCGCCAGGAAAAGAGACTCTCCTGTTTGTCACCCTTGTGTCCCACTCTGTCACCCTGTCCACCTTGAAATGCCATTGCTCCCCTTCCTATGTCCCCTTGGACAATGCACCTGTGCTACAAATAGACCGGGACAATACCTTGGACTTTCCTCCATCATCACCCCATCCCATTGCACTTGCCCATCTTCTTCTTATCACTTAAGTAAACCCCCTTTGAAAAAATACAAGTATGGAGTATGTCAATTTTTTTAAGCATGTATTCGTTTAACCAGGTTCAAACATTGCATTTCAAATGTACAGTAATGTTCACATTGGAAAGACCTGTGGTTGGTTGCAGTGATCACACCAGGAGCGATAGTGGGGCACCAACATCTTCAAAATGAGTTACCAAAGGGTACAGTGAGGGGGCATAGAAGTGGGAAATAACAGCATGCCAGTGACAAAGATAATCTTAAATAATGACAATGAAATGTGAAGTAATACTGTCCTACCTGTGTTTCATTGGAAGTATTGCCTGATCACTGCAGTTCTGTTGTTCTCATCCTCATCCGCACTGTCTATAGGGTTCACTGCTGCCACACGGCCATCTGCAGCCTCCTCCTCCTGCAGAAAAGGTACATGGCATCTCAAGGCAAGGTTGTGCAACATACAGCATGCCACGATGATCTGGCAGACTTTCTTGGGTGAGTAGCACAGGGATCCACCTGTTAGATGAAAGCACCAAAACCTGGCCTTCAGGAGGCCAAAGGTACGTTCTATAATCCTTCTAGTACGCCCATGTGCCTCATTGTAACATTCTTCTGCCCTTGTCCTGAGATTCCTCACACGGGTCAGTAGCCATGATAAGTTAGGGTAACCAGAGTCACCTGCAAATATCGAGGGACAACATTTAGCCACACACCATCCCTTATGGCCTGCACCATACCCATACACCAACATCTACTGGGTTGGAACCAGGGCTCACCTATTAGCCACACCCAGTGCCTCTGTAGTTGGGCCATCACATTAGGGATGCTGCTATTCCTCAGGACAAAGTCATCATGCACCGACCAGGATATTTAGCATTGACACAGGAGATCTACTAGTCCGCCAGGCACACCATCTGGACATTCGTGGAATGATAATTTTCTCGATTTCAGAATACCTGTTCATTCTTGCCAGGGGGTACAAATGCAATATGAGTTCCTTCAATTGCCCCAATTATGTTAGGGATATGTCCCATTGCATTTAAGTCGGCCTTCACTGTGGGCAAATCATCTACTTGGGGGAAAACAATATAGCTGCACATTTGTTTAATCAGGGAAGGCAACATTCTTATCAGCACTATTGAGAACATTGGCTGTGACATTCCTGCTGCCAAGCTCACTGTCACTTGGAAAGAACCAGTTGCCAAGAAATGGAGCACTGATAGGACTTGCACAAGAGGGGGGATCCCAGTGGGGTGACGGATAGCAGATATCAGTTCAGGCTCCAGTTGGGCATACAACTCTGTGATTGTGGTCCTGTCAAGTCTATAGGTGAGTATTATGTGCCTGTCCTCCATTGTTGCCAAGTCCACCATGGGTTTGTACACGGGGGAATGTCTCCATCTCCTATTCATCTGGAGCGGTAGCAATCTATGGGGCTAAAGAGTGAGGAGGCGGTCACAAGCTAAACATTGGAGCCACAACAGTACAATGCATGATGTTAATTTTAAGTGCACAAGTGGCATTTGTCCTGTATGTCCAATTGTGAGATGTGACACAGTTCTAATCCAGGGCCTGCCCACCCTGAAATTGTATCTGCCTGTCCTGTGTGGAAGGAAGGTTAAAAGTGAGGTAATTCCACTGACGTTGTCACCGTTGAGGGAGGCGGTCGGGAACCTCCGTGCAACTCCTCATTTGTTATAATTGAGCCCTATGAGGTACAGTGGCCAATGGTGATGTATGGCGGTGGTGACAGTATGCACCGCCGCGGACTTCACTGCCATTTTCTATCAGGTCTCTCACTTGCTACCTGACCATCAACAGGAGAGGACTTACACTGCATGTGCTGCTGTGACCTGTGTCTGGGACCTACCATGGCGCGTGTGATTGGGGAAAGGGCCCCTGCCTTCACTTTGATCGAGTTGGAGCGACTGGTGGATGGGGTCCTACCCCAGTACGGACTGCTATATGGGCCTCCAGACCAACAGGTGAGTACATTTTGGGCACGATTCATGGGGCATGAATGCATGGAGTGGTGTGTGTGAAGGCCTCGTGTGGGGGGGGGGGTTGGTGGATGTCCTCTGGGTGGCGTGCTGCTTATGTGCTGGGCCCGGTCTGTGCAAATGGGGATTGGAAGGGGTATGGTGGGCCATGAGTGTAACAGGCAGGACAGTCTGACTAACACCTTTCCTTGTGTGTATTTCCTCTGCAGGTCAGCGCCCATCAAAAAAGGGTATATGGTATGCCATTTCCAAGGACGTACGGACCCTGGGGGTCTACGGCAGGCGGAGCACCCACTGTTGGAAACAGTGGGAGGACCAGAGACGCTGGGCACGGAAGACGGCGGAGACCCAGCTGGGGATGGCCTCCAAATGAGGAATGGGTGCCCATCGAACCCTGACCCACCTGATGGCCCGCACACTGGTGGTGGCCTATCCGGAGCTGGATGATTGCTTGAGGGCATCACAGCAGCCACAAGGGGGTGAGTACAGTGCCCATCATTACAACTTATGCCTGGTGGGGTGGTATCTGGGTGTGGGATGTGTGTCTGTGGGTGCCCCTAGGTGAGGCCTGACATTGCAGAGTAGGTCCCCTGGTGGCAAGGGTTCTGATGTGATAGTCCTCCTACCTAGCTTGTGGGCATCAACTACTGGGCATGGTTGTGTGGGTCCCAGGTATGCTGCAGTTGGCGGTATGTGTCCCCCCCATGCCCTGGTGACTAGCGTTGTTACTGGTAGTGCATTGCATAGTGCGTAGGCCTGTTCCCTGTGTGTGAAGGTGCTGTGTACGCCAACAGTGGTGTTGGTGCAGCCACTGACTAAGTGTATCCTTTATCTCTCCCCCCTTTTTGTTTTATCATCCTGTCCTTATGTGCATTAGCATCATCTGGTGGAGGAGCAGAGGCCCTGGCGACGGAGGGAGCTGCATCCTACAGGACCCAGGAGGCAGAGACCACCGACGGTGATTGAACCTGTGGGACAGAGGGCGAGGGGAGCACCACGGCGGAGACAGGAGGGGACAGTTTAGACACAGATACCTCCTCCGATGGAAGCTCACTGGTGGTGGCCAACGCCTCTGTGACCACCCCAGCTACAGGTGCAACTGCCACCCCATACCAGCACTGCGCTCCCAGCAGCCCCTCATCGAGTTGTCTGTGCCCGCTCAACCAGGAAGGTGGGCATCTCCTTTGCCCCAGGCACCTCAGGCCCTGCCCCAGTCACCCCTGCTGCCCTGAGTGAGGAGGCTATTGACCTCCTGAGATCCATCTCTGTTGGGAAGTCAACCCTTGTGAATGCCATCTAGGGGCTGGCAGCCCAAATACAGCAGACCAATGCATTTCTGGAGGGCCTTCACACTGGCTTGGCGGCCCAACAGAGATCGCTCCAGGCTCTGGCCTCCTTTCCAATGGCAGCCATTGTCCCTGTTTCCACCCTCCCCCCCTCCAACTTCTACCCAATCCCATTTCCCTCAACCCCAATTTATCCCAATCTATCCAAAACACACACGCAGACGAGCATGCACACAAGACAACGCACAAGAGTGGCGGCACAGACAAACACAAGCACCACACATCATCTCACAGGCACTCACACAAACACCATCCAGATGCAGACATAACAACATCCACTGCCTCCACTGTATCCCCGTCCTTCTCCTCCTCCACCTCCCTCCCAGCTCCATCTGCATTTACACCTGCATGCACTAAACCATCATCCATTACTGCCATCACCAGCACCTCTATCTGTGCTGCACATAGGCCCAATGTAGCTCCAAGTGCAGTCCAGGCCCTAGGGTGTTCACTCTGTGCAGTGTATTAAGAACCTATCAAACAGCAGTTCACAGGGAGAGGGGGAGGGAGGCTTCACCAGCATCACCTCACCACCTGCCGTAGCCATGGGTGGGGTTCTCCCCAGTGAACGATCACACTCTGCTGAAGGTTTCAGGAGGCTCAGCAAAGTCGTGGGCCTGGCCTGGCTTCCACTCTAGTGCGCCACACACAAAGCAGCGATAGGCCTCGTTCACATTGGCCCAATTCCTGTGCAGCAATGAGGTTCACCGAAGGTCTCTTTCTTACCCCGCAGACCCTGACAATATCCAAGTGCCCTGCAGAATGGTGATCAACCGGAATGGGCTTGCGGAGCTAGATCTCCCATGACTCACCTCATCACCATTTTTGATCCTAGAGTTGCAGAAAAAATACCCCTCTGACACTCAGAGTAAGTATATAGCTTTAATTGTATTTGACTTGGGTGGTCATAACTTCAAAGTTTATCTAAAAAAATGTTTTCATCATGCACTTCACTAGACACGTCCCTTATGTGAAATTGTGGGACATAAAATGGCCTTTATCTTTGTTTTCTTTTCTCTTGGTTAACCACCTGACAGGAGAGTGTTTTGGCAAAATAGAATAAGCACAGGTGAAAAGGAGATTTTAGTTTTTCCCTTTTATTTTGTTAAATATTCAGCCTTTCATTTGGCTAGGGTCCCCTTCTCTCTTATCAGAATTTTTTTTCTTCGTGCATAATCTTCCCCTTTTTCTTAGGGTTAAGAGCATTTTTCTCCTTCAGTAATTGTAATGAGGGTTTGCAGGGTCTAAAAGACCAGTATCATTAACCTATGCCTCCCATCTTATTGGGATTTAAAAAGAATATCTCAAACAAGCATGTTTGTTTAATTCTCGTCATTTTCTTCCTTTATTGCCAATTTATATACTAAGCAGTATTGTTTTTCCTCACCCTCCCCGAGCATCCAATTTCAGAAACAGGCACCCACCAGTGATAGTCATACCATTCCAGGAACACGATGGGGGCCGGAAGCATCTCTTGTCTGTTCCAGTCTTCTCCTGAAAGTTGGCCTGCTCAGGGTAATCCTCTTTGCATTCTTCTCCTAGCAGGAACCACTGGTCACTTGAGCTTAGTTCCTTTTCTCTCTTCTAGCTTCTTCCTCTATCAGTTTTAAGTATTGAAGGGGAAGTAACGTGAGTCTTTAATTATTCCTGCTCCTCTTTGTTGGGACCTTCACAAGTGCAATGGCCAGGGGCTTACGGTACCCCTGCCCTAACCCCTTATTCTTTTTGTATTTTGTTTTCCATTCCATGCGGACCAAGGCCCTCATTACAACCCTGGCAGTCGGTGATAAAGTGGTGGTAATACCGCAAACAGACCGGCGGTAAAAATAATGGAATTATGACCACGGCGGAAAAGGCCCACATAGACAGCCACTTTAACACACTGACCGCCACGGCGGTAGCAGCAAGCACCCCGGTGGTAACCGCCAACAGCCAGGCAGAGCACAATGTAATGCCCACAGTATTACAACAGGCCTATCCGCCACCTTTTCCGAGGCGGTACCAACGGCATCAAAAGCACGGTGGAAACAGTACAAGGAAGGCAAAGGACTCACCTCCAGAGACTCAGGGAACAACCACAACGCCATGGAGCCCAAGCTGCACATCGTCGCAGTGATTGTATACCTCTTCATGCATCATGAACAGCAACGCCGGCGAAGGCGACCACAGTGAGTACTGGCGCTTATCACACAAGGGAGGGGGGAGAAAAAAGAGAGTGACACACACACGCAACACGCAACAACCCCACCCCAATACCATACACATAAACAGATGCAATAACATCACATATCTACCCATACCCCTCAGGAATAATGCAAGGACAAAAGGAATAGATTAAAGTGAGTGTAATAAGATAAAATAGTAGAAATTCGTGCTTCAAACTCAAAACAGAATATACATATATACAAATAGAGGGACACTGCCCAGTCCTTAATGTCCATGGGCCACAGGGCCAATACACATAGGCCAAGGCCCCACTTGACTCCTGCAACAACACGGAGAGAACACTGCAGGGGCATCAGGTCGAAAATACACAGGCACCTCAGGGGGATGGGGAAAGGGGGCACCTCAGCAGGAAGATGGTACAACACCACTGGTCCTGGAGGGGGTAACATGCCCTTTGCAATGTCCTGGGGAGTGCAAGGCCACAGTCTCTCAAGTGGGTGGTTTGCTGACTGCTTGGTCCTGGGGAGTGCAAAGCCACAGTCTCTCAAGTGGGTGGTTTGCCCACTGCTTGCTCCTGGGGAGTGCAAAGCCACACTTGTTCTCTAGGGGGCCTTGTGCCCAGTGTGTTTCATCCTGGCAAGGAGGAGGTGAGTGAATGGCTTCTTCCACTGGTTCTGGAGGGGGCCTTGTGCCCAGTGTGCTTCATCCTGGCAAGGATGCGGTGAGTGGGTGGCTTCTTCCACTGGTTCTGGAGGGGCCCTTGTGCCCAGTGTGCTTCATCCTGGCAAGGATGCAGTGAGTGGATGGTTTCTTCCTCTGGTTCTGGAGGGGGCCTTGTGCCCTGTGATGCAGCCCTTGGGGAGTGCAAGGTCACTCCCACCTGGGTGTCGCTCTTACAGGATTTGCAGTGTCCCGGACGCACTACAGCCCATGGAGTAGGAACTACACACTGGCCACCGGCGGTGACGGCTGCTCGGAAGTGGCAGTGGTGGTGGCAGAGATTCCAGTGGTGGGGGGAGGCTCCAGCCCTTCCTCTGCAGCCTCGGACGGCTGCCCACTGGGGCTGCTGCTGCTGGCAGTGGTGCTGCTGGCGGTGCAGTCAGTGGTGGGGGGATGCTCCAGCCCCTCCCCTGCAGCCTCGGACGGCTGCCCACTGGGGCTGCTGCTGCTGGCAGTGGTGCTGCTGGCAGTGCAGGCAGTGGTGGGGGGATGCACCAGATCTTCCCGTGCAGCCTCAAATGGCTGTCCAATGGGGTTGCTGCTGCTGGCAGTGGTGCTGGTGGCAGTGCTGGTGGCGGTGCTGGTGTCGGGGATGCCAGTGGTTGGCGGAGGCTCCAGCCCTTCCCATGCAGCCTCGGACGGCTGAACTGCCATGGTTGTGGTGGGGGCTCAGAATCAGTGCCAGCACCAGGCCTCCTGTCCTTCCTGCCTGCAGGTGCAGGCCCCTTGCCCTTCCCTTTTGCAGCTGGTGGTGCCTCCTTACCCTTCCCCTTGGCAGCTGGTGCTGCATCTTTGCCCTTCCCCTTGGCAGTTGGTGGTGCCTCCTTGCCCTTCCCCTTGGCAGCTGGTGGTGCCTTCTTGCCCTTCCTCTTGGCAGCTGGCGGTGCCTCCTCGCCCTTCCCTTTGGCAGCTGGTAAAGGCACACTGTCAGTGCTGATGGCTGGTTCCCTGGAGCCTCTCCCACCTGCAGTAGCTGCCAGCACTACTGTGGCTGTGGACTGGGTGGCTGAGGTGCTCTCCTGGGTTCTGACCACCCTGGCCCAACGTGAATGATGTGGGGGGGAGAGGTATGGAAGAGGTCAATGGTGGAGAGGAAAAGCTACTTAGGGACACAGGGGCGGGAAGAGGGTGAAGGTTTGGGAGTGGAGGAAGAGGGAGTGGTTGTAGGAGGTGTCATTCTGCTGTGTTTGGGTGCAGGTGCATGGGCTGGATGCTGCTGTGAGGTGGATGGCTGTTGGGTGGGTGGGTGCTTGTGTTTGTGTACTTTGGGAGGAAGAGGCACAGACACAGTGGGAGAGGACACAGGGGACGTGTGCATGGATGTGGGGGTGGTGACTGCCAGTGAGGGGTGTGTAGTGATAGGCGTCATGGTGATGGGGTAGTGGATGAGGATGTAGTGCATGCAGCTGTGAGTGGAGACGCTACTGGGAGGGTGGTGGAGGACGAGGAGGAGGGGGACACAGTGGAGGCAGTGGATGTTTTTATGTCTGCATCTGGATGGTGTTTGTGTGAGTGCCTGAGGGATGATGTGTGGTGCTTGTGTTTGCCTGAGCCACTCCTGTGTGTTGTCTTGGGTGCATGCTGGTCTGAATGTGTGCTTGGGATAGGTTGGGGTTGAGGGGAATGGGACTGGGTAGTGGGAAGAGGGAGGCTAGAGACAGGGACAATGGCTGCCATCAGGGAGGAGCCCAGAGCCTGGATTGATCTCTGTTGTGCCGCCTTGCCAGGAATGCATGTGTTTGTTGCAAATGGCCTGCCAGCCCCTGGATGGCATTCACTATGGTTGACTGCCCAACAGAGATGGATCGCAGGAGGTCAATAGCCTCCTCACTCAGGGCAGCAGGGATAACTGTGGCAGGGCCTAAGGTGCCTGGGGCGAAGGAGATGCCCACCCTCCTGGGTGAGCGGGCATGGGAAACACGCTGAGGGGCTGCTGGGAGGGCGGTGCTTGTATAGGGGTGGCGGCTGTACCTGTAGTTAGGGTGGGCACAGAGGTGTCCACCACCACCACCAGGGAGCTTCCATCGGAGGAACTGTCCGCACCTGTCTTTAGAGAAGTGCTCCCCTTGCCCTCCATCCCATTGGTGCCCTCACCGTCAGTGGATTTGGCCTCCTGGGCCCTATGGGATGCAGCTCCCTCCCTTGCCGGTGCCTCTGCTCCTCCACCAGATGATGCTAATGCACATAAGGACAGGGTGACAAAACAAAATGGGGGGGGAGACAAAGGATACACTTGGTCAATGGCAACAACAACACCACAGTTGGGGTACACAACACACACAGGGAACAGCCCTACGCACTAGGCAATGCACTAACAGTCACAATGCTAGTCACCAACCCATGGACAGGAATACCTAATGCCAATAGCAGCATACCTGAGACCCTTGCCCAGTAGTGGGTGCCTACTGGCGTGGTTGGAGGTATTTTACATCAGAGCCCTGCCCAACATGAGCCCTACCCTGCAATGTCCGGCCTGGCCTAGGGGCACCCACAGGCACAAAGACCCCACCCGGTGACCACCCCACCACACGCAAGTAGTATATTGGGAAACTGTACTCACCCCCTTTTGGCTGCTGTGATGCCCTCAAGCGCACATCTAGTTCCGGATAGGCCACCGCCAGTATGCGGGCCATCGGGGGGTCAGGGTTCGACCCGCACCCCTTCCACATAAACCGATGCAATAACATCACATATATACCCATACCCCTCAGGAATAATGCAAGGACAAAAGGAATAGATTAAAGTCAGTGTAATAAGATAAAATAGTAGACATTTGTGCTTCAAAGTCAAAACAGTATATACATATATACAAATAGAGGGACACTGCCCAGTCCTCAATATCCGTGGGCCACAGGGCCACTACACATAGGCCAAGGCCCCACTTGACTCCTGCAACAACACGGAGAGAACACTGCAGGGGCATCAGGTCGAAAATACACAGGCACCTCAGGGGGACGGGGAAAGGGGGCACCTCAGCAGGAAGATGGTACAACACTACTGGTCCTGGAGGGGGCAACATGCCCTGTGCAATGTCCTGGGGAGTGCAAGGCCACAGTCTCTCAACTGGGTGGTTTGCCCACTGCTTGGGCCTGGGGAGTACAAAGCCACAGTCTCTCAAGTGGGTGGTTTGCCCACTGCTTGGTCCTGGGGAGCGCAAAGCCACACTGGTTCTGGAGGGGGCCTTGTGCCCAGTGTGCTTCATCCTGGCAAGGAGGAGGTGAGTGGATGGCTTCCTCCACTGGTTCTAAAGGGTGCCTTGTGCCTAGTGTGCTTCATCCTGGCAAGGATGTGGTGACTGGATGGCTTCTTCCACTGGTTCTGGAGGGGGCCTTGTGCCCAGTGTGCTTCATCCTGGCAAGGATGCGGTGAATGGATGGCTTCTTCCACTGGTTCTGGAGGGGGCATTGTGCCCAGTGTGCTTCATCCTGGCAAGGATGCAGTGAGTGGATGGCTTCTTCCACTGGTTCTGGAGGGGGCCTTGTGCCCAGTGTGCTTCATCCTGGCAAGGATGCAGTGAGAGGATGGCTTCTTCCACTGGTTCTGGAGTGGGCCTTGTGCCCTGTGATGCAGCCCTTGGGGAGTGCAAGGTCACTCTCACCTGGGTGTCACACTTACAGGATTTACAGTGTCCAGGACGCACTACAGCCCAAGGAGTGAGAACTACACACTGGCCACCAACGGTGACGGCTGCTCGGAAGTGGCAGTGGTGGTGGCAGAGATTCCAGTGGTGGGGGGAGGCTGCAGCCCTTCCTCTGCAGCCTCGGACGGCTGCCCACTGGGGCTACTCTTGCTGGCAGTGGTGCTGCTGGCAGTGCAGGCAGTGGTGGGGGGATGCTCCAGCCCCTCCCCTGCAGCCTCGGTGGCTGCCCACTGGGGCTGCTGCTGCTTGCAGTGGTGCTGCTGGCGGTGCAGGCAGTGGTGGGGGGATGCACCAGCCCTTCCCCTGCAGCCTCGAATGGCTGTCCAGTGGGGTTGCTGCTGCTGGCAGTGGTGCTGGTGGCAGTGCTGGTGGTGGTGCTGGTGTCTGGGATGCCAGTGGTTGGGGGAGGCTCCAGCCCTTCCCCTGCCGCCTCGGACGGCTGAACCGCCATGGTTGTGGTGGGGGCTCAGAATCAGTGCCAGCACCAGGCCTCCTGTCCTTCCTGCCTGCAGGCCCCTTGCCCTTCCCTTTTGCAGCTGGTAGTGCCTCCTTGCCCTTCCCCTTGGCAGCTGGTGCTGCATCTTTGCCCTTCCCCTTGGCAGCTGGTGGTGCCTCCTTGCCCTTCCCCTTGGCAGCAGGTGGTGACTTCTTGCCTTTCCTCTTGGCAGTTGGTGGTGCCTCCTTGCCCTTCCCTTTGGCAGCTGGTAAAGGCACACTGTCAGTGCTGATGGCTGGTTCCCTGGATCCTCTCCCACCTGCAGTAGCTGCCGACACTACTGTGGCTGTGGACTGGGTGGCTGAGGTGCTCTCCTGGGTTCTGACCACCCTGGCCCGACATGAATGATGGGGGGGGGGGGAAGAGGTCAATGGTGGAGAAGAAAAGCTTCTTAGGGACACAGGGGCGGGAAGAGGGTGAAGGTTTGGGAGTGGAGGAAGAGGGAGTGGTTGTAGGAGGTGTCTGCTGTGTTTGGGTGCAGGTGCATGGGCTGGATGCTGCTCTGAGGTGGATGTCTGTTGGGTGGGTGGGTGCTTGTGTTTGTGTACTTTGGGAGGAGGGGGCACAGACACAGTGGGAGAGGACACAGAGGACGTGTGCATGGATGTGGGGGTGGTGACTGCCAGTGAGGGGTGTGTAGTGATAGGCGTCATGGTGATGGGGTATTGGATGAGGATGTAGTGCATGCAGCTGTGAGTGAAGACGCTACTGGGACGGTGGTGGAGGACGAGGAGGAGGGGGACACAGTGGAGGCAGTGGATTTTGTTATGTCTGCATCTGGATGGTGTTTGTGTGAATGCCTGTGGGATGATGTGTGGTGCTTGTGTTTGCCTGAGCCACTCCTGTGTGTTGTCTTGGGTGAATGCTGGTCTGAATGTGTGCTTGGGATAGGTTGGGGTTGAGGGGAATGGGACTGGGTAGTTGGAAGAGGGAGGCTAGAGACAGGGACAATGGCTGCCATCAGGGAGGAGCCCAGAGCCTGGATTGATCTCTGTGCCAGGAATGCATGTGTTTGTTGAAAATGGCCTGCCAGCCCCTGGATGGCATTCACTATGGTTGACTGCCCAACAGAGATGGATCGCAGGCGGTCAGTAGCCTCCTCACTCAGGGCAGCAGGGATAACTGCGGCAGGGCCTGAGGTGCCTGGGGCAAAGGAGATGCCCACCCTCCTGTGTGAGCGGGCATGGGGAACTCGCTGCTGGGCTGCTGGGAGGGCGGTGCTTGTATAGGGGTGGCGGCTGTACCTGTAGTTAGGATGGGCACAGAGGTGTCCACCACCACCAGGGAGCTTCCATCGGAGGAACTGTCCCCACCTGTCTTCAGAGTGGTGCACCCCTTGCCCTCCATCCCATTGGTGCCCTCAATGTCACTCCTGGACCCTGTGGGATGCAGCTTCCTCCCTCGCCGGTGCCTCTGCTCCTCCGACAGATGATGCTAATGCACATAAGGACAGGGTGACAAAACAAAATGGGGGGGGAAGGCAAAGGATACACTTAGTCAATGGCAGCAAAAATACCACAGTTGGTGTACATGACACACACACACATACAGGGAACAGCTCTACGCACTAGGCAATGCACTAACAGTCACAATGTTAGTTATCAGCCCAAGGACAGGAATACCTAATGCCAATAGCACCATACCTGAGACCCACAGACCCCTGCCCAGTAGTGGATGCCTACCAGCTTGGTTGGAGGTATTTTACATCAGAACCCTGCCCAACATGAGCCCTACCCTGCAATGTCCGCCTGGCCTAGGGGCACCCACAGGCACACAGACCCCACCCAGTGACCACTCCACCACATACAAATAGTATATTGGGAAACTGTACTCACCCCCTTGTGGCTGCTGTGATGCCCTCAAGCGTACATCTAGCTCCGGATATTCCACTGCCAGTATGTGGGCCATCAGGGGGGTCAGGGTTCGACCGGCACCCCTTCCTCGTTGGGAGGCCATCCCCAGCTGGGCCTCAGACATCTTCCTTGCCCAACGTCTCAGGTCCTCCCACCGTTTGCGACAGTTTGTGCTCCGCCTGCCGTAGAACCCCAGGGTCCACACGACCTTGTTGATGGCACACCATATACCCTTTTTCTGATGGGTGCTGACCTGCAGAAAAAGAAACATAGAAAAAAGTGTCAGTCATACCATTTGGCCTGTTACACCCATGGCCCGCCATAGCCCTCACATCCCCTTACGCACAGACATTGCCCACCATACATGCATCGTGCTGCTCAGAACCCTTCCTAAAACCCCCCCTACATGTGACCCTCACACACAGCACTCCATGTATTCATGCCGTATACATTGTGCTCACAGTATACTCACCTGTTGATCTGGAGGCCCATACAGCATTCGGTACTGGGATAGGACCCCATCCACCAGTCTCTCCAACTCTGCAGCGGTGAAAGCAGGGACCCTTTTCCCAGTGCCATGAGCCATGGTTGGTTCCAGACACAGGTCACAGCAGCACTTGCAGTGTAGGCCCTTTCCTGTTGAAGGTCAGGTAGCAAGTGAGTGAACAGATAGAAAATGGCGGTCACGTCCACGGCGGTGCGCACTGTCACCGTGGGCATACATCACCATTGGCCACTGTAACTCATAGGGCCCAATGACAACTAATGAGGAGTTGCATGGCGGTTCTTGACCGCCTCCCACAACGGCGCACAACGTCAGCGGCATTAACTCATTTCCACATGTCCATCCACACAGAACAGGCGGACGCCATAATAGGGGGTGGGTCAGGCCATGCCTCCTGTGTCACAGTACACATAGGCACCATTTGGGCCTATCCAACGACATATTGTTACAGTAACAACATGCAATGCAATGTAGTGTTTGGAAATGTGGAATACTGACCAGCTGCTCACCATTTTGCTCCCTAGATTACAACCGCTGCGGATGAATAGGAGATGGAGACATCCCCAGTGTAAAAAACCCTGGTGGACTTGGCAACAATGGAGGATAGGCACATTATCCTCACCTACAGACTGGATAGGGCCACAATCACAGAGCTGTGTGCCCAATTGGAGCCTGACCTGATATCTGGTATCTGTCACCCCACTGGGATCCCCCCTCTGGTGCAAGTCCTATCAGTGCTCCATTTCTTGGCAAGTGGCTTCTTCCAAGTGACAGTGGGCTTAGCAAAAGGAATGTATCGGCCAATGTTCTCAATAGTGCTGACCAGAGTGTTGTCTGCCCTGATTAAACGCGTGCCCTGATTGTTTTCCCCAGGTGGAGGATTTGGCCACAGTGAAAGCTGACTTCTATGTAATGGGACATATCCCCAACATTATTGGGGCTATTGATGGTACACATATTGCATTTGGCGCCCCCACGGAGAAATGAACAAGTGTTCAGAAATCGAAAGAGCTTTCACTCGATGAATGTGCAGATAGTGTACCTGGCGGACCAGTACATCTTCCATGTCAATGCAAAGTATCCTGGGTCTGTGCATGATGCCTATATCCTGAGGAGTAGCAGCATCCCATATGTGATGGCTCAACTCCAGAGGCACCGGGTGTGGCTAATAGGCAAGCCCATGGTTCCCCCCAGTATATGTTCGTGTTGTCCATAAGGGTTAGTGTTTGGCTAACAGGTATCCCTCGATATTTGCAGCTGACTCTTGATACCCCAACCTCTCATGGCTGCTGACCCCTGTGACGAATCCCAGGACAAGGACAAGAGGAACGTTACAATGAGGCACATGGGCAAACAAGAATAATAATAGAGAGGACATTTGGCCTCCTGAAGGCCAGGTTTCGTTGCCTCCATCTAACAGGTGGATCGCTGTACTACTCACCCAAGAAAGTGTGCCAGATCATCGTGGCATGCAGCATGTTACATAACCTTGCCTTGAGACGCCAGGTGTCTTTCTTGCAGGAGGATGAGGCTGCCGATGGATGTGTGGCAATAGTGGACCCTGTAGACAGTGAAGATGATGAGGCAGAGGATTAGGACAACAGAACAGCTGACAGTACTTCTAGTGACACACAGATAAGACACTGTAACTTCACTTTGCATTGACAGTTTTGTATTTGACATTGTACATGGCAGGCAGATTCTCCCAATTCTATAGTCGCTTACTGTACCCTTTGGCATCTCTATTTTCAGATATCTGTGCCCCACTCTGGCACCTGGTGTGTTGACTGCAGCCTACTACATGTCATTCCTATGTATTTATTCCTGTACAGTTCTATTGCAGTGTTTAAAGCTTGTTAAACAAATACTTTGTTCAATCATTTGACAGACTCCATACTTGTATTTTTTAAATTGTGTTTATTTAAGTGCTAAGAAGTAGAGGGGGTAGTGGACTGGGCTGAGTTGATGGTGGAGGAAAGTCCAGGATAGAGTCCAGTCTATTGGTCTCACATGTGCATTGTTCGAGGGGGCATAGGAAGTGGAGCAATGGGAGTTCAAGATGGACAGGGTGACAAAGTGGGACACAAGGGTGACAATCAGGAGAGTCTTATTTCCTGGCGGGGGTCTTGGCAATGTTCTCTGGCTTCTGCCTGGATCGCAGGGACCGTTTGCGGGGTGGTTCTCCTTCTGCAGTACGAGGGGTGCTGGTGGCCTGTTGGTCTTGTGGCAGGGCCTCCTGTCCACTAGCGGTAGCGGAGGTGGCGGGCCGTTCATCGGTGTGGCTAGTGTCAGGGGCCTGGTGGTGTGCCACTGCCTCCCTCATGGTGTTGGCCATGTCTGCCAGTACCCCTGCAATGGAGACCAGGGCGGTGTGGATGTCCTTCAGGTCCTCCCTGATCCCCAGATACTCTCCCTCCTGCAGCCGTTGGGTCTCCTGCAACTTGTCTAGTATCTGACCCATCATCTCCTGGGAATGGTGGTGTGCTCCCAGGATGTTGGTGAGTGCCTCCTGGAGAGTCGGTCCCCTGGGCCTGTCTTCCCCCTGTCGCAGAGCAGTTCTCCCAGCTTCCCTGTTGGCCTGTGCCTCTGTTCCCTGAACTGTGTGCCCACTGCCACTGACCCCAGGTCCCTGATCGTCCTGTGTTTGTGAGCCCCTGTTGTGGTGGACACACTGCTGCTTGACATGTCCTGGGGACAGAGGTATGGGCCCGATGGGTGGATACTGGGGTGGTGTTTCCTGAGAGGGGAGGCTCTGTGGTAGTATGAGACTGTACCTGGGTAATCAACTGTCCGGAGATCCCTGATGGGCCAGGTTGATCATCCAGGTCCAGGCTTCTGGAGCTGCTGTCATCACTGTGGGCCTCTTCTGTGGGGGACTTGATGTTGCTGGCACCTCCTCTCTGGTGACGTTGTGTGGGGGACCTGTGGGGATGAAAATGCAGTGTTATTGTTTCTGCATTGGACATCTTGTGCATGGGTGTGTTGCCCTGTATGGTTGTGATTTCCCTGTCAGCTTTGCCTTGTGTGAGTAATGATTTTGTGGGCTAGGTGATTCTCTCTAATGTGCATGCTTTAGTGATGGGTGTCCATGCAGAGCTGTGAGTGATGTCCCTGAATTGGTGTTGCATGCAGGGCTTGGTATTGGGATGGGTGAGTTGTGATGGTGGGGTGTATGTGAGGTGGTGGGGAGATAGGGTGAGGGTAGGGGTTGGGGTATGTGATGGCATTTAGGTGAGAGGGTGATAGTTATAGAGGTTTGACTTACTAGAGTCCAGTCCTCCTGCTACTCCTGTGAGGCCCTCAGGATGCAGTATTGCCAAGACTTGCTCCTCCCAGGTTGTTAGTTGAGGGGGAGGAGGTGGGGGTCCACCGCCAGTCCTCTTTACAGCTATCTGGTGTCTTGCAACCACGGAACACACCTTCCCCTGTAGGTCGTTCCACCTCTTCCTGATGTCATCCCTTGTTCTTGGGTGCTGTCCCACTGCATTGACCCTGTCCACGATTTTCCGCCATAGCTCCATTTTCCTTGCAATGGATGTCTGCTGCCCCTGTGATCCAAATAGCTGTGGCTTTACCTGGATGATTTCCTCCACCATGACCCCTAGCTCCTCCTCTGTCTTTGTGGTGCCATGGGGGTAGTGTGTGTGGTGTGTGTGAGGGTGTGTGGGGTTGTGTGTTGGGGTGTGTGCTGTAAGGTGCGTGGATGGTGTATGGGTGATGGCGTTCTGTGGCCCTGGTTCTGTGGGTGCTCTTGGTGTCTCGGTCTCTCTATTGTCAATTTATTTGAGTCGTAAAGGGTTGTGTGTAGTGTGTGTGTGTTTTATAGTGTTGTGGGTGTGGTGTGTGTGTCAGGTGTGTATAGTTTGAATTGTCCAATGTAGTGTTGTTTTGTTAGTGTGTGTGTATTTTGAGTGTATGGTATGTACCGGCAACCGTTTACCGCGGTTTAATATCCGCTGCAGTGATTCGTGGGTCATAATGTTGTGGGTGTAGTTCTGTTGGTGTAACGGTGTGGGTTTTGCTACTGCCAGTTTATCACCGACCTTTGGGCTGGCGGACTTGTGTGTGTAGCTGTATAGTGACGGATTGCTATGTGTGGGTCAAAATATGGGTAGCGGTAAACCGCTGATGCGGCGGTAGGTAGGCAGCAGTCGGTGTAGGAGGCTGCCCTGGCTTATAGTGGGTACCTGGTGGTACTTACACCTTGTGCCAGGTCTAGTTATCCCTTATTATTAGATTAGTAGTGTTCTAGCAGCTTAGGCTGATAGAGTTAGCTATAGCAGAGCAGCTTAGGCTGAACTAGGAGATATGCAAAGCTCCTACTATACCACTTATATCATATAGCACTATATCATAAGAATCACAATACACAGATTTACTAAAAAGAAAGGTACTTTATTTTAGTGACAATGTGTCAGAAATATCTCAGAGGATATACTCCCTTAGGAGGTAAGTAAAATACACAAAATATACACACAAACCAAAATCAGGTAAGTAAACAGAAAAGTAGTGCAAACACTGTAGAACACAATAGAATGCAATAGACCTAGAGGCACCACAAACCATATACTAAGAAAATGGAATGAGAACCACTTAGGGACCTCAGGCCTAGTGTAGTGTGTAGAGGGTCACTGGGAGTGTTAAAAAACACAAAGGGTGTCTCAGATACCCCATCCCAAGACCCTGAAAAGTAGGAGTAAAGTTACCCTACTTCTGCAGAAACACACTAAAGTCGTGATAGGAGATTCTGCAAAGACCACAACTGTCTGCAAAGCACTGAAGACAGATTCCTGGACCTGAGGACCTGTGAAGGAAGGGGACAAAATCCAAAAGTCACAAAAGTGTCCAGTGGGTGCAGTAGCCCACTAAACCCCGGATATAGGTGCAAAATGGCTGCCTCTGGGTGGAAGAAGCTGAAGATTCTGCAACAACGGAAGATGCCAGGAACTTCTCCTTTGCACAGAAGATGTCCCACAGGGTGCTGGAGGATGCAGAGATATTTCCATGCAGAAAGACCGCAAACAAGCCTTGCTAGCTGCAAAGGTTGTGGTTAAAGAAAATGGATGCTGCCCGGGACCAGGAAGGACCAGGAGGTCACCACTTGGACCAGGAGACAGAGGGGGTACTCAGCGACACAGAGAGCCCACGCAGAAGCAGGCAGCACCTGCAGAAGTACTTGAACACAGGTTCAAGAAAACTGACCATGGCGGTTGTCTCAACACTACAAAGGAGGGTCCCTCAAAGCCGGTGGTCAACTCAGCGAGTTGACCAATGCAGGACAGATTGCTGAGGACCTGGGCTGTGCTGTGCACTAAGGATTCCTTGCAAAAGTGCACAGAAGCCCTAGCAGCTGCAGTTCACGCTGTACACAGGATTACTGTCTGGCATGGGAGGCAAGGACTTACCTCCACCAAATTTGGACAGATGGACCACTGGACTGTCGGGGTCACTTGGATCCAGCTCCTGTGTTACAGGGACCACGCTCGTCATGATGAGAGGGGACCCAGAGGACCGTTAAAGCAGAAGTTTGGTGCCTGCCTTAGCAGGGGGATGATTCCGTCGACCCATGGTAGATTTCTTCTTAGCTGCCAGTGCATGGTGAAGGCAGAAAGCTCCCAAAGCATGCACCACCAGGAAACAGTCTAGAAAGCCGGCAGGAATTAGGCAGGAATTAGGCGCTACATTGACGCTGGTAGTCTTCTTGCTACTTTGTTGCAGTTTTGCAGGCGTCCTGGAGTAGTCAGCGGTCGATCCTTGGCAGAAGTCAAAGAGGGAGATGCAGAGGAACTCTGGTGAGCTCTTGCATTCGTTATCTGAAGAGAAACCCACAGGAGAGACGCTAAATAGCTCCCAGAGGAGGATTGGCCACCTAGTCAGGTAAGCACCTATCAGGAGGTGTCTCTGACATCACCTGCTGGCACTGGCCACTCAGAGGCCTCCATTGGGCCCTCCCACCACTGGATTCAAGATGGCAGAGGTCTGGGACACACAGGAGGAACTCTGGGCACCTCCCTTGGGGTGGAGATGGACAGGGGAGTGGTCACTCCCCTTTCCTTTGTCCAGTTTCACACCAGAGAAGGGGCTGGGGGATCCCTGAACCGGTGTAGACCATCTGTGCCCTTCAAAGCATTTCCAGAGGCTGGGGGAGGGTACTCCTCCCCAACCCTTGACACCTATTTCCAAAGGTAGAGGGTGTAACACCCTCTCTCAGAGGAAATTCTTTGTTCTGCCTTCCTGGACTGGGCTGCCCAGAACCCAGGAGGGCAGAACCCTGTCTGTGGGTTGGCAGCAGTGGTAGCTGCAGTGAAAACCCTTGAGAGTTAGTTTGACAGTACCCGGGGTCCATGCTGGAGCCCCGGGGATGCATAAGATTGGCACCCCAATACCAGATTTGGCATGGGGGATCAATTACATGATCTTTGACATGTTACATGGCCATATTCGGAGTTACCATTATGAAGCTACAGATAGGTATTGACCTATATATAGTGCACTCGTGTAATGGTGTCCCCGCACTCACAAAGACCAGGGAAATTGCCCTGAACTATGTGGGTGCACCTTGGCTAATGCCAGGGTGCCCTCACACTTAGTAACTTTAAACCTAACCTTCACCAAGTGAGGGTTAGACGTATAGGTGACTTATAAGTTACTGAAGTGCAGTGTAAAATGGCTGTGAAATAATGTGGATGTTATTTCACTCAGGCTGCAGTGGCAGTCCTGTGTAAGAATTGTCTGAGCTCCCTATGGGTGGCAAAAGAAATGCTGCAGCCTCGTAGGGATTTCCTGGAACCCCAATGCCCTGGGTACTAGGTACCATATACTAGGGAATTATAAGGGTGTTCCAGTGTGCCAATTAGAATAGGTAAAAATAGTCACTAGTCTGCAGTGACAATTTTAAAGGCATAGAGAGCGTAAGCACTGAGGTTCTGATTAGCAGGGCCTCAGTAACACAGTTAGGCACCACACAGGCAACACACATTCATGCCACAACTATGAGCACTTGGGTCCTGGCTAGCAGGGTCCCAGTGAGACATATAAAACACACTGACAAATAAGGTTCTCACTATAAGCACTGGGGTCCTGGCTAGCAGGATCCCAGTGACACAGTGAAAACACCCTGACATATACTCACAAACAGGCCAAAAGTAGGGGTAACAATGCTAGGAAGAGGCTACCTTCCTACAGTCGGCAAGCGGGACTTACAACCAATGTCATAATGAGGGCCATAGTGTGTTCACCCTTCCACTATATGTGCCCTTTCAGGTTTTTTTCTGGACGCAGAGAGAGACCGATTACCTGAGTCTTGTAATGGCAGCCTTAAATTTTCTCTGTATGTTTAAGACAGTCAACTGGATCATTTCGATATCATATATATCTTTGAATAACAGTACCAAATTGGCAGACAGGAGAAACACTCTTTCCCATAATCTGATCTGAGTACCTTTGTACCAGGACCATAAATCCTCCGCTAATTAATTGAGCGGGTATCTTTAAAATGTAATCTCTTCATTCTGAACCTGAGCAACCTTTTAAATATGAATTTCTCAAAAGCTGGTGAAAGGATTAACCCTAAATCAAGCAAAGATGCTTTCCAGTGTAAAGTTCTACCTTGATACAAAGGCCCAAATTTAAGAAAAGTGGCGCTGCATTATATGCAGTGCCACTTTTCTTGTGCCCATTAGCACCCCTCTAACGTCACCATGTGTACGCCGTATTTAACATATGTGCATGATGGCGCAGGTTAGGGACAGTAGCGTCATCATTTTTTACACTATTGTAGTACATTACAGAATTAGTGCCAAAAATGTTGGCGGTAATCCTGCGAAGTGAATAGGGGCCCATTAAAAATAATGGTATTCCCCCTTTTAACGCCTGCTCTGTGCTGGCGTTAAAAATATCCACTAAAAATGGCACAGTGGAATTTCAGAGATTCCACTGCATCATTTTTGCGGTGCCCCTAACGGGGGAACGCCCCCTTGCATACATTATGCCTGGCACAGGCATAGTGCGGGCATGAGGTTACACAGTGGTGCAATGCCTGTATCACACCACTTTGTAAATCTGGCACGGTGAATTTGGCCTTGCTGAGCTACATTAACGGGATAAAAAATGACGCTAATGTGGCATAAGGAGGTGCTAGGCCTTCTTAAATCTGGGCCAAAGTTTGGTGTAATTCCATACAGCTGTTTGTTTTGTATCAGACAGCAAAACATACTAGGGGAATTAAAATGTGAAATAATACTTTTGGGACCTATTCCTGCATCCCACTTGACAGGTCTGCATGAAGTTTGTCATGAAGGATTCTTAGAGGATAAGTATCTATTCTTTAGAACGTTTTGGGCAGGTTCACCAAAGGGTACCCAAGTTTTGAATAATAAAATACCTTTCCTGATTACCATTGTGTAGTTATCCTGCCAATTTTTCACAAGACTTTCCAAAAAGGATTCATCCAGCTCAACTCTTTATTGGAAAGTTTCAGGGTGATCTGTCAAGCAGGGGCTAAGAAAAAGGAGGCCTCAAAACGCATTTCCCCATGCAATTTTCACCAAATTTGGTAGAAAGCTAGAGGTTAATCCTGAAAGGTCTTTATTGTATTCTGATGTAAATCTGTTCATTAGTCTTTGTGAAATGAAGATTCGGAAATAATAGATATTTCAGAAGGTGTAACCTTCACATTAGTAGTGGGATGTACAGCGATACAGCAAACTCAAACCATGCAATCTAATTGGCTGACCACAACATGATAACAAAATTGCAGCTGCCATTTTATGACTCAGAGACTTTGTCCCACATTACAACCCTGGCGGTCGCGGTTAAAGGTTAAAGCGGCGGTAATACCGCCAACGGGCTGGCAGAACAAAAAATTGGAATCACGACCACAGCGGAAATCGCCAACATAGACAGCCACTTTAACACTCCGACCGCCACGATGGTACAAACAAACAGCACAGCGGTAACCGCCAACAGACAGGCAGAAGACAATATACCACCCACCCTATCACAACCTGGCAATCCACCACCTTTTCCGGGCCGGAACCAACGCGAATAAAAAGATGGCGGAAACTGTACACGGAAGGGAAAATCACTCACCTCTCCACACCCCATGAGGAACCAGGACGCCATGGAGCCAGAACTGCAGATTATTCCGGCGATGGTCTTCCTGCTCCTCTATCAGGAGCTCCAACGACGGCGGCGACAACCACGCTGAGTGCTGCACCTACAACACAGGGGAGGGGGGAGGGAAAAGAGAGTGACACACACACGCAACACGCAACACCCCCACCCTCACCCACAACACCATACACACAAATACATGCTGCAACATTATATTTACACCCCCCACCCGCCCCTTGAATAACACAAGGACAAAAGGAAATGAATTGAAGGATTGTAATCAATTAAAATCCGGTAGTCAAAACTCGAAATCTAGTATATACAATTATGTACACCAACTACACAAGTCCGGATAGTGCATCAATCATTGTCTGTGAACCACTGAGCCCAAAATGCATGGGCGAGGCCCACACTAGATACCTGACAGGAAACAGAAAGAACACTGCAGGGACATCAGATCGAAATAAAACAGGCACCTCAGGGGGAGAGAAAGGGGAGGCACCTCAGCCTGATGAACGCACGGCGCCACTGCTCCACGTGGGGGGGTCCATGCCCATTGATGTATTCTGGAGAGTGCAAAGCCACAGTCTCTCAAGTCTTTTCAGTGGGTGGGTTGCTCACTGCTTTATCCTGGGGAGTGCAAAGCCACAGTCTCTCAAGTCTTTTCAGTGGGTGGTTTGCCCACTGCTTTATCCTGGGGAGTGCAAAGCCACAGTCTCACAAGTCTTTTCAGTGGGTGGTTTGCCCACTGCTTTATTCTGGGGAGTCCAAAGCCACAGTCTCACAAGTCTTTTCAGTGGGTGGGTTGCCCACTGCATTATCCTGGGGAGTGCAAAGCCACAGACTCACAAGTGGATAACAGTCTCCACTGGTTCTGGAGGGGGCTTTATGCCCAGAGTGCTTCATCCTGCCAAGGACTGAGGTAGTGGATGTGATACTCACTGGTTCTGGAGGGGGCTTTGTGCCCAGAATCCTTCATCCTGCCAAGGACTGAGGAAGTGGATGTGAATCTCCACTGGTTCTGGAGGGGGCTTTGTGCCCAGAGTGCTTCATCCTGCCAAGGACTGAGGTAGTGGATGTGATACTCCACTGGTTCTGGAGGGGGCTTTGTGCCCAGAGTGTTTCATCCTGCCAAGGACTGAGGTAGTGGACGCCTTTTCAACTGAAAGTGATGCTTCATGGAAGCTGCCCAGGCTCCTGGAGCTCACCACCAGCCTCGGACGACTGACCACTGAGGATGGAAGCCATGTCTGCGGTGGTGCCACTGGCTCAGGATGTCACTGGGCCGCTGGCGGTGCTTGCGGTGGTGTCAGTTGCAGCGGTGCTTGTGGCGGTGTCAGTCGCGGCGGTGCTTGCAGTGGGCTCTGTGGCAGCGGTGCTGGCGGCGGGCTCTGGGGCAGCGGTACTGGTTGCGGGCTCTGTGGCAGCGCTGCTGGTGGTGGGCTCTGTGGCAGCGGTGCTGGTTGCAGGCTCTGTGGCAGCAGTGCTGGTTGCGGGCTCTGTGGCAACGGTGCTGGCGGCAGGCTCTATGGCGGTGGTGCTTGCAGCGGGCTCTGTGGCAGCGGTGCTGGCGGCGGGCTCTGGGGCAGCGGTACTGGTTGCGGGCTCTGTGGCAGCGCTGCTGGTGGTGGGCTCTGTGGCAGCGGTGCTGGTTGCAGGCTCTGTGGCAGCAGTGCCGGTTGCGGGCTCTGTGGCAACGGTGCTGGCGGCAGGCTCTATGGCGGCGGTGCTGTTGCGGGCTCTGTGGCAGCGGTGCTGGCAGTGGGCTCTGAGGCGGCGGTGCAGGTGGCGGTGCAGGTGGTGGTGCAGGTGGCTGTCTTCTCCGCCGTACAGGTTGGCGTCGACGTGGAAAGAAGGTGTGACACTGGTCCCTCAGTTGGTGCCACCATTCCCTCTCCTGACCTGCCCTTCAGTTTCTGGCCCTTCCTCACCTTTGATGATGGCGCAGCTGTCTTGCCACTATCCCCTTTCGTTTTCCCTGACCCCTTGGTGGCAGGTGTTTTCGGCTTCTCCCTCCGGGATGTGGGCAACTTTTTTAGCTTGGCAGGTGGCGGAATGTCCTTGCCCTTGCTCCGTGGCACACTGGCAGCCCTGATGGTTGGTGCACTCCAATAGCCCGCAGTTGCTGGCACCACTATGCCTGGGGATGTGGTGGCTGAGGTGCTGGGTTGGCACATGGAAAGCCTGGCCCTAGGGGACGGACAGGGGTGAGGTGTAGGGAAGAGGTCAATATTAGCCAGGAAAAGTTTTTTTAGACACACTGGTACGGGTAGATGTAGGGGGTTTAGGAGTGGAGGAAGAGGTAGTGGTTGTAGGAGGTGTATGTCTGCTGAATTTTGGTGAAGGTACATGGGCTGGAGGCTGTTGTGTGGTGGATGGCTGTTGAGTGTGCCTGCGTTTGTGTACTTTGGGAGGAGGGCTCACTGACACACTGGGAGACGACAGGGGATGTGTGAATGGTAGTGGGGGTGGTGATTGCACGTGAGCGGTGTGTGGTGATGGGCATGCTGGTGATGGAGGTAGTGGCTGAAGATGTAGTGCATGTAGGTGTGAGTGGAGACGAGACTGGGAGGGAGGAGGGAGACATGGAGGAGGGGGACACAGTGGAGGCAGTTGATGTTGGTATGTCTGCATGGGTATGATGCTTGTGTGAGTGCCTGTGGGATGTGTGGTGCTTATGTTTGCCTGAGCCACCCTTGTGTGTTGAGGTGTGTGCATGCTGGTCTGATGGTGTGCTTGGGATAGGCTGAGGTACAGGGGATTGGGTCTGGGTGGAGGAAGTTGGAGGGGGGAGGCTGGACACAGGGACAATGGCTGCCATCAGTGCTGAGGCCAGAGCCTGAAATGCTCTCTATTGGGCTGCCTGGCCAGAAAGAATGCCCTCCCGGTATGCATTTGTTTGTTGCAAATGCCTCTCAACACCCTGGATGGCATTCAGAATGGTAGACTGCCCAACAGTGAGGGATTTCAGGAGATCAATAGACTCCTCACTGAGGTCAGCAGGGCTGACTAGGGCAGGGCCTGAGGTGCCTGGGGCAAAGGAGATGCCCACCCTCCTGGGTGAGCGGACACGGGACACACGTTAAGGGGCTGCTCGGAGGGCGGTGCTGGTAGGGGGGGTGGCGGCTGTACCTGTTGATGCGGGGTGCACAGAGGGGCCCGCCACCGCACAGGAGCTCCCATCAGAGGAGGAGTCGCTGTCACTGCTGTCACCTCGTGTCCCCGCCGTGGAGCTCCCTCACCCTCTGTCCCACTGGTGGCTTCTGACTCAGTTGTTTCGCCCTCCGGGGCCAAGTGGGATGCCGCTCCCTCCTGCTCCGGTGCCACTGCTCCTCCACCTGATGATGCTATTGCACACAAGAACAGGGAGACCACAAAAAGTGGGGGGAAGACAGAGGAAAGACATGTTCAGTGCATGCAACACCACTACCGTTGGCGGACAATACGGACACTGCACCCCTCTGCGCTATGCCATGCACTTATTGTACCTAGACTATTCACATGCCCATGGGGTACAAGGCCTAAGCCCAATTGCTGCACACATGGAAGTCATAGGAGCCTGACTAGGTGTAGATGGCACTAACCACTAGTGGGGTTGGGGTTGTACTGAACCTGCCTCTCAAGGGACCTTACCTACCAAGCTCGCCCTGGCCTAGGGGAACCCACTGCCCACCTCCCCCACCCAGACACCTCGTAATGCGTGCAGAATCAGATGAATGTGACTGTACTCACCCCCTTGTGGTTGCTGTGATGCCCTCAAGCGCCCATCCAACTCCGGATAGGCCACCGCCAGGATCCGGAACATCAGGGGGTCATGGTGCGACGGGTACCCCTCCCACGTTGGTAGGCCATCCCCAGCTGGGCGTCAGCCGTCTTCTTGCTCCAGCGGCGAATGTCCTCCCATCTTTTCCGGCAGTGGGTGCTCCATCTGTGGTGGACCCCCAGGGTCCAGACGTCCTTGGCGATGGCACGCCAAATATCCTTCTTCTGGTGGGCGCTGACCTAGATGAATAGTACAGTGGAAAAGGAAGATCTTTACCCATCTGGACCGTCATACTCATTGGCCCACGTTCCCACCCTTGCCCTGACGCACATACACTCACCGTCCACTCATGCAGGCCTCAGACCCCCCACCCCATGTATCTTCCATCCACACCACTCCAAACAGGTATTGCCCATGCAGCATGCTCGCAGTGTACTCACCTGTTTGTCTGGAGGACCGTACAGTTGTGTGTACTGGGGAGGACACCATCCACTAATTTAAGTGAAGGCACAGGCCCTTTCCCCAGACACATGAGCCATCGTCACTTCCAGACTGAGGTCACAGCAGCACTTACAGCGTAGGTCCTCTCCTGTTGAAGGTCAGGTATCAAGTGAGTGAACAGACAGAAAATGGCGGTCACGTCCGCGGTGGTGCATACCGTCACCTCCGGCGTACATCATCATTGGCTCCTCGGACCCACAGGGTCCAATGATAACCAATGCAGGATTGTGCCGCGGTCTTCGACCGCCTACCAAAGATGGTGTAGAACCAGCGCAGTTACCTCATATCCCCCTTGTCCCACCTTACAGGTCAGGCAGCTGCCATTTCAGGGGGCCACATGGCATTAACATTAGATGCGTCACACCTCTCTAGGCCTTGCATACACACAGTAACAGGCACATTGCGGATTAATAAATGTGTGCAAATGACATTTTGTGATACCTCAGTGTAGGCTGACTCTCTGCTCACTGTTCACATCCATAGGGCATATCCGCTGGGACAGGCGATGAGATGTCGGCATCCTGCGGTGTACAGACCGATGGTGGACCTGTCGACAATGGAAGAGAGACACATAATAGTCACCTACAGACTTGATTGTGCAACAATCCATGAACCGTGTGCCCAGTTGGATCCAGACCTGATGTCAGCTATCCGCCATCCCACAGGGATACCTCCTGTAGTGCAGGTCCTGTCAGTACTCCATTTCCCTGCAACTGGGTCTTTTCAAACAACAGTGGCCATAGCATCAGACCCAGTCTTGAAAAAAAACACTCATAGAATGAACTGTGTTTATAGACTGAAACATACATCTGATAAATTGTTAAGCAAAAATAATTAAGAAAAAATACCTGGGCCCAAGGGTGCAGTTAAAGAGTAGGGATAGCATTTAAAAAAACAAGTATGGTTAAATAATACTACCTGAGGCTTGCTGTAAATAAAGCTGCAAGAAACTAATCTGAATTGCAAGAAGAAAAGAACAAATTGAGACTGTTTGTGCAATAAAATAACGACACTAATTTACTACTCCACTTTCTCATTTTAAAAGACCTGACTTTAGACAAACATGTGTGTTCTAACCAGAGCTAGATGCAAGATCTTTACAGGTATCACATTTTTCTCAGTATTTTTATTAGCTACAGCAACCCTATTGTTGATACACTTTACACCAGAGACAGAGATATCTGTATTCTCATTCACTAACATAACATCTGTTCCTGACATAGAAGAGGATGAGTTGAAAACCTCATTTGTTGATTACATAAAATAAAACTACTCAACAAATGTTTATTATAGATCAGTTCAAGAATATACACGACCTTTAAATGTAAAGGATTGTTATGTCTGTGCTCACTTGCCTTCATCGGCTGGTGAGGAGGTGGCATTCCATCACGTTCCTCTTTCATATGCTATATCGTGCAGCATTTTAGTTAGTTTAATTTATAGGCAATGACATTTTGAATAATATTACCCTAACTTTGACATGATTCTTTCCAAAGTGCCTTTACTAAAAACATGAACACACATCCCCAGGCAAAAGAAATGGAAGCAGCTTGACATTATTTTATACATTTTCTACCTATAGACACTGTTAAGTCACATGGAAATAATCTAAACTGCTTAATGAATCCATTAGAGGAAACATTTATTATGATGTCAGAAGACAGAACACATTTTGCACTCAGTACTACAGGAATGAACGTTTTTGGGAGAATGTTTGGAAAAAAAAGAAGAAGATGAATATAGAAAGAAAATGTCTACTCCAAGACTAAAGTTAGAGAAGAGAAACAAAGAGAAAGTGTGTGTTTTCAAAAGGAAATTTCAAGGCAAAAAGAGACCTGTCGGGAACAGTAATTGTGAGCATACATTTGAATTATCAGGAGGAACATGACAGACATTACATGGAGATGACCCAACTATACCCGGCGTTTATTTTGTATGTGGTGAGAATGCATATTTTAGATTGCCTGCTGATTGGGAGGATATCTGCTATTTAGGTTTTGTTTCTGAAGATGTATCATGTACAGAGCTTAGCTACATTAACAATGACCCCTGCACACAGATACAAATGTAGTGTTAATGCAGGAATGCAATTAGTGGGACACATATTTGGAGCTCTTATACCAGCAGTAGGAGTACTAATAAATGATAAGAAGACTAGAAAGCTTTCAACAGGAATGGACAAACTAGCAACTAGCACATCTGGATATTTATTAGTTTAAAACACTGAACTAGTAGCAATTAGATCAATGGTTTTGCAAGACTGAAATGCTTTAGACACTTTAGTCACAGAAAAAGGTAGAATCTTCAAAATGCTGAAAATAGAAAAGTATTGTACATGTATAGAGTAAGACAATTGTAAAATACACAAAGAATATTTTTGACCTATAGATTGACTTTCAACCTTTAGCAACCATTAGTATAATACAAGTTTTCACAAAGGGAATTTCTGCAATAGGCACATGGATTAAAGCAGCAGGATGCGCAGTCCTCGAAGCTATATAAGAACCTATATTAATTGTAGTTGTTTGTTTCCTGTCTACACTAGGAGTCTATGAAGCTATTGAAGCATTATTGCAAAAGAAGAAAAATGGGGAAATGAATAAATGAATGAAGAAAGATTTAGAATTAAATTACCACATTAAAATAGAATATCAGGTACTGAAAGAAAGGGAAAACTTAAAAAAAAGAGAAAAGACTCAATTGTGATTGAGAGTGACATTTGAAATCATCTGTGAATTAATTTTTGTGATGAATAGAAACCATCAGATGGGGAAAGTTCAGAAAGCGTTTCAACTAAATAAAAATAATGCAATTAACATGTGAAATAAACGTGTAGGCCTTAGACAAAAAGAGTGTTTAAGCGAAAAAGTAGGTACTAAGCTTCCATAGCCAAACGTATCTAGCAGAAAGACCACAGAATGCATATTTTCTTTCATTCCTTTTACCTTGACTTAGATCAGGATTATGAATGTTAAACTTTCAATTGCACAAATGTGCTGATATCAACATGAATATGGAAAGATTGTTACACTTCAACATTTCCCATAGTCATAGTTCCCATAGAATATAATAATGTTGTTAGAAATTAGGTTTCTGATTGGCAGAAGTATGCACCCTGTCCAAGTAGGAACCACAATCCTAGTCGGGATAAGACAGTTACACACCATAAATTAATCTATGCTCACCCTCTAGTAGCTCGGCACAGACCAGGCAGGCTCAATTTACGAGGTAATGCGTAAAGTATTTTTGCAACAATCAAAACAGTAAAACAGTGAAAATATCACACAAAACGAACCCAGGGCAAGTTAGAAAAAATTTACTTAATTTAATGAAAAAAACAAGATGGAAACAACAAAAATGCAATAAGTAGAAGTTGAGGTATGAATTTTTAAAGAATATCTGCAAATGTAGTGCTTAGACACCAAGGGGTAATTTCCAGTTTTATGGCACACAGCAGTGGAGCAAGCAACCTTGCTGCACTGCCCTGCATCATAGGGAATGGGCAGGAATGAGCTGTATCTATGGTATGTGCCACATTCCTATGCTTTCCCCCATGCTGGCGCGGTGCAAGTGTGCCTGTGCTGCATGCAGGATTTTGTTTTGTGCAAGAGGGGACACCTTCCTACACAAAACAATCCTGGGATGCTTTCTTCTCTTTCTACGGGTCCTGCAGGATGGAGTACACATAGAAAGAGTAAAACAAAATGAGGAGAAATTAAGATATTTCTCCTTGCTGCACCTCTTCTGGGGAGACATAAGGTTTTGGTGCATCCTCAGTATTACAAGGTCTTGTAATTCTGGGGATATGTCAAAATCTATGGGAGTTGTGTGGGAACGACCACTGCAATGCCCATAGAATGCCTCCCTAAAGCAGAGTAAAGAAATTCAGCAATTCTTTATGAGTCCATTCAAAACCACTCAAAGTGGCTTTGCTTGGCCTCATAAATATGATCTAGTGTTTTGTGTGCCAGTGCATCTCAATAAGTGACACAACTGCAGTGCAAGGGCCTCATGCATATAGGCTCTAGAGCAACAACTGGGACTATCTGGTTACGCTAGACTGGAGTAAATCCAAAATTTCAGGGAGATCGCGATGGTGCGGGCCAGCTACAGGGACCAGCATTGTCCCGCTGAAACATTACCTTCTGTGGTTGGTTGCGTCGACATCAAAGATCTGATGCAAGGAGCAGAGGAGACGATGTGAAGGCGATGCATCGGTTCTGATTTGTGCAGTCATGGATGTGTTGCGTCGAGCCATGCAGTTGTTGATGCAATGCCCTTGAGGGGAGGCATTGAACCCTTTATGATGAAGGTGATGCGTTATTGTCAAGCCGCACAGCCAATGATTTGAAGGTGATGCATTGGGACTGAGGGTGATGCGCTGGTTCTGAGCTGCGCAATTCGTGTTGCAATCTCTTTATCCTCAGCGGTGATGGGTAGGTGTCAAGGAGAGATGAGGGGGTTAAAATATGCTCAGTGACGGCGAGATATGGATTTGTGTAGAAAACAGCAGTGGAACTAACTTCTAAGGGCTCAGTACTGGGTTGGCACCACCTGGCAGGTTAGGATTCATAGTTAGTCCAGGAGCTGCAGCACAAATGAGTGAAGTTTTTGATGTCCCTGAGAGTTCAAAACAGGAGGCAAGCCAGCAAGCCCTTGGAATCACTTTGGTTCTGGGGATGTAGAGATGCAGGTCCATTCCTTCTTACTCTCAGGCAAGAAGGGCAACAGACAGCAGGGCAGGCACTGCAAAGCTGGAGCCCCACAAAGTCCAACAGAGTTCCACCAGAGTGCCAGTCCCTTTTCAGCACAGAGTTCCTTCTTCTTGTCAGAATATGTCCTCAGGTACAGAAGCATACTTATTTGGTGGTACCTAGGTTCCAGTACTTATACCCAGTTGTGCCGTTGAAGTGGGGCGGTTACTTCAAAGAGAGGCCTCTGAGTACAGATAGTTCCTGCTCTTCCTTCCTTGGCTCCAGGCATACTACACAGGGCTATGCAGCCCTTTGTGAGGGCTCAGGACCCAGCCTATTCAGATATAAGTGTCAGCTCCTCCATCCTATACTGCCCAGGGTGACCCATCAAATGTTAAAGGCTAATCAGGATATGTATGACTCATCAGGCACACCTAAGCTCCCTTTCTGCATTTTTGTCTAAAGGGAAAGCACAAGAGCCCAGCTGTTACCTATCTAGACATGTATTCAGGGACAGACAGAGGCACAGAAAATAAGAAAATGCCAATTTTCTAAAAGGGGCATTTTTAGACTTGCAACTTAAAATCCAACTTTAGCATAAGTTGTTATTTTGAATTGTGAATCCAGAGACACCAAACCCAAAATATCTATATGGTCACAATGGGAAATTACCCTTTTAAAAAGTAATAAGGCAATTCTAGGGTTACCCTTTGGGAGAGATAGGCCCTGCAGCAGTGAAAAAATTATTTAAAGAGTTTTCCACTACCTTGGCATGTTAAACTTAAATGTATATGTCCAACATTTTAAATTCACTGTCCCCTGACCTTGGGGCTGTCCAGGGCCTAACTTGCAGGTGACTTACAAGTATTATAAAGCAAGGTTTGGGGCCTGACAAGTGAGTTAACTTGACATGCCGACATGGCAGTTTAACACTGTACACACAGGATCTGCAGCGGCAGGCCTGAGACATGTTTAAAGGGTTACTAAGGTGGGTGGAACAATCAGTGCTGCAAGCCCTCTAGTAGTGTATGATTTACAGACCCTGGGCACATATAGTGCAATTTACTAGGGACTTACAAGTAAATTAAATATCCCGGTTTTGGATAGGTCAATGTTACCATGTTTCAGGGAAAAGCACATGCAATTTAGCACTAGTCAGCAGTGGTAAAGTGCCCAGAATCCTGAAGTCAACAAAAACAAATTCGGCAAAAAGTGGAGGGAAAAGGCACATTGATTGACTTATTAATATCAGTTTTGATGACTTTTCAATAAATAAATACTTACTACAGCTCTGAAACACAGACCTAAATCTTATCATTGACTCCCATGAAAACTTAATTGATTTATGATGTTGAATAGATTGTTTTGATTTGCAGTTTCTGAATAATTCCCTACTTGTGCCCAAGTCACCCTCTATAGGCCTAGTATAGTGAGAGGGGAATGTATGTTTCTGAATAAGTTCTTAATATTTATGCATAAACCGTAATTATCTATTTATGGTCATATCCATACCGAGAAATACTTTGTTCACAGTCTCATTTCCATGTATCTGTGCTGCGACATCGACTACTTGTCTTTAAGTTATTTTGCCCTCCAATAGGAAGCAAGACACATCTAAATATGATCCTGTATGCACATTTGTGAATGGTAGAGCAGATATTTGCCCTTTCAATCTCACTGTGCTATTGTTGATGTATTGAACCAACCTCTGGTTCAATACCTCTGAATGCACCCGACTGCTTCCATAGATAATATCACACACATAAATAACAATTTAATACACAATATTAAAATGCAGACCAGGTTGTCATGAATTGCTCTCTAAAGCCAAACAATTACAGTCCAATACTTCATCATATTTATGGCTAATGTATTTTACTGTCCTCAATGCATTGATATTTTATTTTACATTTCACATAATAAAGACATTTTACTTACAAACTATATGCATTCTCTAATCTAATGTATTCACTCTTGATTATTAGTTTCCACTACTATTATTGATACGCCCAGTGTATCATTAGAGAAACTAATCTTTTGCCACTAACAAATGTCTAATTATTTGCTACTGTGCAAAAAGCATTATACTTACATGCATGTGTGTATGGATGTTTTGTTTTTGTAGCATGAACATAGCCAAAATGCAGCAGAGTACCGAACAGGGTCAAAGACATGAATAGAGTCAAAGAGTAGTAGCAGGTAGGTGTTTATGGAATGGTAATTCAAATGATGCAGTGTTCTTTAAAGAGGTGCATCTTCAAATCTTTCCAAAATTGGAACAGTGTTGAGATGGATCTATTGGATACAAGGATGTTGTTCTAGATCCTAGGTACATAGATGGAAAAGACCTGCTACTAATTTTGCGCACTTCTTAGTCTGCAGTCTGATAGTGTATTGGCTGTGGATGTGCCAAGCACCGCCAGAGATGGGGAGCTTGTATTAAAGATAAGCAGACTTGCTGGTTGTGATGGCTTTGTAAATGATGAAGCTGGTTTTGAAGATGCTGTGGGCCAGTAAGGCAGGCTACGTGGTGTTCCATCAGGATGAGGGTTTCAAACTATGGGCCTCATTTATATGATTTTGGCCCAAGGCAGTGCCGGAGGATTCTTGCTGCGCTGCCCTGTGTCAAAAGGAAAAGGCTGGAATGTGCTGTATTGATGACATATGGCACATTCCTGTCCATTCTGCCTTTTCCTGTAAAAGAATTGGTGCCTAGCATCAATGCAGGCATCCTTGTACCATGGTGCAAGGGTGTCTGTGTTGTTGGCATGATTGTTTTAGTGTAGGAAGGAACACTTTCCTGCACAAAAACAATCTATGGAGGTGTTTTCGTCTTTCTATGTGTTTCTATGTGTGCTACAGAATTCAGGAAAAAACAAAGAAAAATAAAGTTACTTCTCCTTGTTATGCCTCCCCTTAGTAGGCTTACAGTTTTGACGCATTCTCAGATTTACAGATTCTTCTAATTCTGGGAATGTGTCAAAACCCATGGGTGTTGCACAGGAAAACCAAACGTAAAGCTCATGGAATGCCTCCTTGATGTAGATATCAGGACCTCATTACGAGGCTGACAGTCATCAGACTCCCAGCTTCGCCGTGGCGGTCTTACCGCCGTGGACCCGGCCCTAAAGACCTCCACATCACAAGTTGTGGGATTTGGAAGAAGCCAAACCTCCACAATGCTGCCTGGCCCACCGGTGCCGTTGCACTGATGCGGCCGGTGGTGAGCACCTTTAACCCAGCGGCAGGCTTCAGCCTGCTGGACGGATTACGAGGCTGCAGACCGCCTGGCTTTCTGTGGCAGTCACCCCTCCACGAAAACCCTGGCGGTCAAGCACCTGGCAACAGGAATCCCCATTCCTGTCGCCGGCACACGCACCCCCACGCGTCTACACACACGCAGACACCCCCACACCCATCCACACACTTACAAGCACCCCCACCCCTTCACACACGCATGCATTCACAGACACACCCCTCTGCATATGCATACATCCACACAGACACCCCGACTCACTCGCAACATGCACTCGGACACCCCCATACATGTGCACATACATGCATACAAACATTCACATTCAATCGCATACACGTAAGCATTGATCACCCCTCGCTTACATGCACTCACACTAAACCCCCTCCCCCTCTGCATACACACACTTACACTATACCCCCATCGCATACACCCACTCACACTACACCCCTCCTGCATACATGCACCCACACACATAAACACCCTCCCCTCCTTTTGGACGACCACTTAACTTATCTAAAGCAATATGACCACGGCATACAGAAATGTACAATCCAAATTCGTATGGAGGAAAAGTGTCCCTGGTAGTAAGATTCAGGATGTGGAGAACAAAATATGAAGGTCCCAAGTTGGTATTGCACAGTGTCTTTAATCGTAGGCACAGTTTGCCCCAGGATTATGTCGTCCTCGAGATACAGCCAACACGTGTTTCATCGCTCAGGTGACCTCAGCAAGGCTGCAAAACAGTAATCAATGCAAACTAGTATGTAAAAGTACCCATAGGTGAGTGGGCCTAATCTGTGTCTACAAAAGATTAGTGCCTGTGTTTTGCTACAAGGGGTACTAATTTCCGGAAGGGGTACTTCAGATCCGCGCAGAGTCGGGTTGACTTTGATGCCTAGTGACGATGTGTGGAAAATCCTGTTGCACAGTATCAGAAAACCACACTGCGTGGTGTTTGCCTCATTATCAGCAGCCCAAAGCGGGTGTTGCGCATTGTTGGAAATGGCCTTTCTGCAGGGTCACCCCCAAACATTTTGCCTTCCTCCTTCTCTTTTTCTGACCTCATTTTTGCTGGCTTTAGGACTCTGCGCACTTTACCACTATTAACCAGTGCTAAAGTGCATATGCTCTCTCCTTAAAACATGTTGACATTGGCTCATACCCAATTGGCTTATTTAATTTACTTGTATGTCCCTAGTCAAGTGCACTACATGTGCCCAGGGCCTGTAAATTAAATGCTACTAATGGGCTGCAGCACTGGTTGTGCCACCCACATAAGTAGTCCACTAACCATGTCTCAGGCCTGCCTCTGCAGTGCCTGTGTGTGTACCTTCACCGCCACTTCGACTTGTCATTTAAAAGTAATTGCTAAGCCTTAAACTTGCCCTTTTTCTACATATCAGTCACTCCTAAGGTACGCTCTTGGTAGCCCATAGGACAGGGTGCTATGTAGGTAAAAGTCAGGACATGAACATGCGTGTTCTATATCCTGGTAGTGTAAAACCCCTAAATTTGTTTTTACACTGCTGTGAGGCCTGCTCCTTTCGTAAGATAGCATTGGGGCTACCCTTATTTACTGTTTGAGTGGTAGATCCTTATCTGAAAGGAGTAGCCAGGTCATATTTAGTATGGCCAGAATGTTGATACACAATCCTGCTTAATGGTGAAGTTGGATTTTATATCACTATTTTAGAAATGCAACTTTCAGAAAGTTTGCATTTATCTACACTTAAATCCTTCTGTGCCTTCCAATCCACGTCTGGTTAGGTTTAGTTGACAGCTCCCTTGTGCATTCACTCAGAAACACCCCAAACACAGGCTACTCAGCCTCACTTGCATACATCTGCATTTTGAATGGGCCTTCCTGGGCTGGGAGGGTAGAGGGCCTGACACTTGCTTGTCAAAGAACAGTAGCCTGTCCTCACACAAAGGACTGACACACCCCCTACTTGGACCCTGGCAGACAGGATTGAACTGAAAGGGGACCTTGTGCACTTCTAAGCCACTCTTTGAAGTCTCCCCCACTTCAAAGGTACATTTGGGTATTTAAGCAGGGTGTCTAACCCTACCAACGTGGGCACTTCTTGAAAAGACATTCTTGTCACAGACACTTTTGAGGTAGACACTCTACTTGATGAGACACTTCCTGGAGAAGAGAACCTGAACCAGAATCTGCAACCTGCCCAGAAGAACTGCCTGGCTGCCCAAAGGACTCACCTGACTGCTTTCTGTGAAGGACTGCTGCCTTGCTGTTGCTCTGTTGCCCTGCAGCCTTGCTGCCCTCTGGACATGCTGAGAAGTGCTCTTCAAGAGCTTGGATAGACCTTGCCTCCTGTTCCCTGAAGTCTCAGGACCAAAACGACTTCCTCTCTACAAGAAGGACTCCTTGTGCATTGAAAATCAACGCACAGCCTGCCAGAAATGATGCACAGTCTGCACTGCGGTGAAAAATTCACTGCACGCCGGATCGGAACGACGCAGCCTGAATTGGCAACGAGTAGATCGACACAGCACCAGTGCAGCGACTGGAAATTCGATGCAGGGCTCACTGTATCGATGCTCAGCTGAGCCGGAACGATGCAGCCCAACTCCCAGAGAGGAATCGACCCAGTGCCTGCCGTGTGGTAGAAAATTCCACACAACGCCCACCGGATTGACGCAGCCCCTGTGACTTTGTCCTGTCAGCGCTGAAAATCAACGCATTGTCCCTGGGGCATCTGAAAACCCTGCAACCCGAAGAGGATCCATGACCGAGCGTCAGAAATCGACACACAGCCATCCCTACGTGAAAACGAAATGATGAATCACTGTGTGCAGCCTGAGAAATCGATGCACACCCCCTTGTTTTCCACGCATCTCTCCTCCCCTGCGGTTCTTTGCGGAGATTTTGAACGCAAACCAGGTACTTTGTGCTTGAAAGAGACATGTATTGCTGTTAAAAGACTAAAGACACTTTATATCACTTTTTCAGTGATATCTCAACATATAAAATACGAAAAAATAGTGGAGCACTCAAAATCTCTATGTATCATTCATGTACTAGCCAATAAGACAATCTAAAAAGGGGAATTGGATCAAACTGTAAACAAATGAAAAGACATAAACAATTAGAAAAGGAACCAACAGGGTGTTGATATTGTATGTATGATCAACCACTTTAGTAATAAATTAACTATATATTCAACGTATGATGTTTGGAATATCCTATCCATAGTATCATAAAAACACATAAAAGCAATAACAAAATATATAATCTTTTGATGCTGCGAAAAAATTAATGTCCTTTACTGTGAGGATCCGCTTAAAAATTTAAGCCCAAGAGTTAATTCCTTGTGAGACTTCAAACATATTAAAATACTGTTATGCAATATTATAGCCAAGAGTTCGTTTGACAGTTGGGCCTTGACCTTCAATCTTTATAGGTCTTCCACACACGAAGTGAGTTTCAACCCATACAACGTTTTTGCCGACACGTCTTTCATCCTGTCCTGGGACTTTATCAAGGCTTATGTTTCATTTATAATGGACATTGAATTTCTAACTATGCAGAATCCAACTCTCTCACTGTTAATTTATCTAGCACCTCATTGGCGGCGGCAGTAGGACTACACATTTAACATGCCGGCATGATACATAGAGATTTTGAGTGCTCACTATTTTTTCTTATTTTGGATATTAACTGGTTTCTTTAGGATTCCGGGTTACACATGGTGGCAACAGATGTTGTATAGTGTTTGAGCCCCTTGTGTTGACTCAGAGATGTGCGGCTAAGTTAAATCATTGTTGCCTTATTGTTTGTAGTTTATATCTCAATATATACTTATCGCATTTTAATTGTTTTGACCTGCATCTTATCAGATAAATATTATATATTTTTTTAAACACTGTGGGGTGTATTTTTGTGGTGTTCTACTGTGTTATTGCATGATTTATTGCACAAATACTTTACACATTGAAATCTAAGTTGAGCCTGACTGCTCAGTGCAAAGCTACCAAAGGGTGGGTACAGGATAATTTGGACTGTGTGTGACTTACCCTGACTAGAGTGAGGGTCCTTGCTTGGACAGGGGGTAACCTGACTGCGAACCAAAGACCCCATTTCTAACATGCCTCATTTCTCCAGCCTCAATGCATCGATCTCCCAGACGCGATGCAGGTGGAGCTTCGATATTGGCCGCGGAGCCAACAGCGCATTGATTGTCAGCCACATTGCAGATGGTGCTTCAAAAATTCCCCTGCATGGCATTCTGTGCATGGATTTTCAGCTCATGTCTGCCAAATTCACTTTTCAAGGGCCCAGTGACCGAACAGGTCACCAGTTGGCAGGTCAGGAGTCTCCTTAGAGAGTCCTGGTGTTAGTAGAGGAAGTCATTGATGGCTGTGAGACTTCAAAACAGGAGGCAAGCTCAGTTCAAGCCCTTAGAAATTCTTCACAAGCAGGAATATACCACAAAGTCCAGTCTTTGTCCCCTTTCACAGGCAGAAGCAGCAACTGCAGGATAACCCAACAAAGCACAGTCACAGGCAGGGGCAGCACTCCTCTTCAGCTCTTCTCCTTGGCGGAGGTTCCTCTTGGTTCCAGAAGTGATCTGATATGCAGGGGTTTTAGGTCCAATACTTATACCCCTTTCTGCCTTCGAAGTAGGCCTAGTTCAAAGGAAAGTCCTTGTTATTCACAAGATCCTGCCTTGCCCAGGCCAGGCCCCAGACACACACCATGGGGTTGGGGCCTGCATTGTGAGAGGACAGGCACAGCCCAGCCAGATGGAGGTGACCACTCCTCCCTCCACTCTAGCACAGTTGGCTCATTAGGATATGCAGACTGTACCCTGGCTTTTTTTGTGTCACTGTCTAGAGGGGATTCACAAATGGCCCAACTGTCACACTGACCCAGACAGGCAATCCACAAACAGGCAGAGTCACAGAATGGTTTAATCAAGAAAATGCCTACTTTCTAAAAGTGGTATTTCAAACTAACAATCTAAAAACCAACTTCATTAAAAGATGTATTTTTAAACTGTGAGTTCAGGGACCCCAAACTCCATATTTCTATCTGTTCTTTAATAATATTTAAAGGCAGCCCCCATGTTAACCTATAAGATAGATAAGCCTTGTAACAGTGAAGACTGAATTTAGCACTATTTCACTGTTAGGACATGTAGCACACACGTCCCACCTTTAACATACCCTGCACCCTGCCCATGGGGCTACCTAGGGCCTTCCTTAGGAGTGCCTTACATGTATGAAAAGGGAAGGTTTAGGCCTGGAAAGTGGATATACTTGCCAAGTTGAATTGACAGTGCAAGACTGCACACACAGACAATGAAGTGGCACATCTGAGACATGTTTACAGGGCTACTCTTGTGGGTGGCACAACCGGTGCTGCAGGACCACTAGTAGCATTTGATTTGCAGGCCCTGGTTACCTCTAGTGCACTATACTAGGGACTTAGCAGTAAATCAAATGTACAGAAATCCACGAATCACATCTCTGCCATGCTGATAAAAATAATGCATTGCTTTATTTTCCGATGCATCTCCTACTCTGTAGCCCCTCTGAGTCGTTATTTTTGACGCATCCCAGGTACAGTATGTTAAAAGGATCCAAACTGTGATTCTTATGGATTATGACTCATCTACACATTTAAAAAGTGATATTTTAACATATGTATCTTGGATTTTTGTTGCTTTGGTCTTATTTCATTCAGATAAATATTATCTATTTTCCTAACCTGGTGTGGAGTACTTTTGTGGTGTTTTCACTGCACTACTGTATGATATATTGCACAAATACTTTACACATTGCTTTCTAAGTTAAACCTTCCTGCTCTGTGTCAAGCTACCAGAGGGTGAGCACAGGATATTTTAGGTTGTGTTGTGACTTACCCTGATTAGGACTGTGGTTCCTGTTTGGGCAGGGTGCACACCTCTGCCAGCCAACTAGATACCCAAATTCTAACAGGAAAGGATTCTGTCCAAGCATAAAAACGTTTTCTATGTGAAAAATAATGGGAATAAAACATTGTGCATTCGCACACTCGGCTGCTTTGCCACACTGTGCAACCGTAATCTCCGTACAATAATGTACAGGGGAAATGGGAGCCAGGGAAATATGCCATATGTTATTCACAAATGAACGCCCAGAAATGTGCACCAGGCACAGCTCTCCAGGAACACTGGGATAATTGTGAATTCCCACAGGTAATACATCTGTACCCATTTACTTGTAGAACTATTATGGGTGCGGATTGTGGGTGTGTGCCCTCCTATATTAGGCTAGGGTGACACATAATAGGGCAGTGACATTTATTACCCTTAGAGCGTGACTCAAATGTTTTGACTCAAACATGAGTGTGAGATCATCCAAACAAACAATAAAAACCAATAATCATCAAATATAACATCAAATAGTCAACATGTTCAATGTGGAGTCAGTAATTTTATACACACCATGACCTATGTGGTCATGAATCACTACACTGGTTTAGAAAAGTTTAAACATGTATTTCTCTCAAATTAGCCTTGCTAAAGTCATGTAAATGATTTGCAAGACCAAATGATAGAAATACAGAAACAACAGCGGTACCAAAACCCACACCATTACGCCAACAGAAATACGCCCACAGCATCATGACCCATGAATCACCTCTGCTGTCATTCACCCGCGGTAAACCATTGGCGGTACAGACCAACGCGCTCAAAACACACACACACTAACAAAGCTACACCACATTGGACAATTCAAACTACACACACCCGACACACACACACCACACCCACACAACCAATCCAATATAAAACACCCACCCACAATACCCACTACCACTTACAATGAAAAAAAAATTGCCTACTGAGAGAGAGACAAGCCAGGAGCACCCACTGAATCAGAGCCACATAACATCATCCCCCAATCACCATCCACGCACCGCACAGCACACACCCCAACACATCACCCCACATACCCTCACACACACCACTCACACTACACCCATGGCACCACAAAGACACCCCAGGTTCTCAGAGGAGGAGCTAAGGGTCATGGTGGAGGAAATCATCCAGGTAGAGCCACAGCTATTCGGATCACAGATGCAGCAGACGTCCATTGCAAGGAAGATGGAGCTATGGCGGAGAATCGTGGACAGGGTCAACGCCATGGGCCAGCACCCATGAACAATGGATGACACCAGGAAGAGGTGGAACGACCTACGGGGGAAGGTGCGTTCTGTGGTTGCAAGACCCCCACCTCCTCCCCCACAACTAACAACATGGGAGGAGCAAGTCTTGGCGTTCATGCATCCTGAGGGCCTCTCAGGAGTAGCAGGAGGACTGGACTCTGGTAAGTCGAATCGTTACTACTCCCCCCTACTTGCATGCCATCACAAACTCCTACCCCCATCCCCCTCACGCCACCATCTCACATATACCCCACCATCACAACCCACCCATCCCAATACCAAGCCCTGCATGCAACACCAAAACTTGGACACCCATCACAGACCTGTATCGAGACCCATCACCACAGCATGCACACTAGTCACAATCACTTAGCCAAACCAAGTACAACTTACACAAGCCAAAGCTGCCTTGCTAATAACAACCATAGAGGGAAACATTCCCATGCACAAGATGGCACACGCAGTTACAATAACAGTACATTTACATCCCCACAGGACCCCCACTCCACATCACCGGTGAGGAGGTGCCAGCAACATCCAGCCCCCCCCCCCAGAAGAGGCCCACAGTGATGACAGCAGCTCCGCACTGGATCAGGATGACCAACCTGGCCCATCTGGGACTTCTGGACAGTCGGTTGCCCAACCACAATCCCAACCCAGCAAAGAGCCTCCCCCCTAAGGGAACACCACCACAGCACCCAGCGGGCCCATACCTCTGTCCCCAGGACATGTCAATCAGCAGTGTGTCCACCACTACAGGGACCCCAGGTAACCCCACAAACACAGCACGACCAGTGACCTGGGGTCAGTAGGCACACGGTTCAGGGGACAGAGGCACAGGATAACAGGGAAGCTGGGAGGACTGCTGTTCAACAGAGGGAGGACAGGTCCAGGGAACCCACTCTCCAGGAGGCACTTGCAGGGATCCTAGGAGCATACCACCATTCCCAGGAGACCATGGGCCAGATACTGTACAAGTTGCAGGAGACCCAGCGGCTGCAGGAGGGGCAGTACCTGGGGATCAGGGAGGACCTGAAAGACATCCACACCACCCTGGTCATCATTGCAGGGGTGCTGGCAGACATGGCCAACACCATGAGAGAGGCAGTGGCACACCAACGGGCCCCTGACACTAGCCACACTGATGACCAGCCCTCCACCTCCGCCGGTGCTAGTGGACAGGAGGTCCAGCCACAGGACCAACAGGCCACCAGCACCCAACCCCCTGCAGAAGGAGTACCATCCCGCAAACGGTCCCTGCGATCCAGGCAGAAACCAGAGAACATTGCCAAGATCCCCGTCAGGAAACAAGACTCTCCTGATTGTCACGCTTGTGTCCCACTCTGTCACCCTGTCCACCTTGAACTGCCTTTGCTCCACTTCCTATGCCCCCTTAGACAATGCACCTGTGATTGCACCTGTGATACAAATAGACTGAACTCTATCCTGGACTTTCCTCCATCATCAACCCAGCCCATTGCACATCCCCATTTACTTTTCAGCACTGAAATAAATACCCTTGGAACAATTACAAGTATGGAGTCTGTCAATTATTTGAAGTATGTATTATTCCAACAAACTGTAAACAGTGCAATTCAAATGCACCATAATATTTACATAGGTATGACCTGTAGTGGGCAGCAGTAAACACACCAGTAGCCAGAGTGGGGCACAGCGATCTGAAAATAGAGATGCCAAAGGGTACAGTAAGTGGCCATAGAAATAGCGAAATCATACTGCCATGTTCAATGTCAAACACAATACTGAAATGGAAGGTGAAGTTACAGTGTCGTGCCTGTGTGTCACTGGAAGTACTGTTGAATGAGTGTACACCTGTTGTCCACATCTTCTTCCTCTGCCTCCTCTTCATCACTATCCACAGGCTCCACTGCTGCCACACTACCATCTCCAGGCTCATCCTCCTGCAGAAAAGGCACCAGGCGTCTCAAGGCCAGGTTGTGCAACATGCAACATGCAACATGCAACATGCAATGATGATCTGGCACACCTTCTTGGGTGAGTTGCACGGAGATCCACCTGTCAGATGGAGGCACCGGAATCTGGCCTTCAGGAGGCCAAACGTTCTCTCAATTATCCTCCTTGTTCGTTCATGTGCCTCATTGTAATGTTCCTCTGTTCTTGTCCTGGCATTCGTCACTGGGGTCAGTAGCCATGAGAGGTTGGGTTAACCAGAGTCAACTGTAAATATACAGGGATACCTCTTTGCCACACACTCAGCCTTAGGGCCAAACCCACACCATGGGGGTCATTCCGACCCTGGCGGTCATAGACCGCCAGGGCCGGGGACCGCGGATGCACCGCCAACAGGCTGGCGGTGCATCCAGGCCAATTCTGACCGCGGCGGTAAAGCCGCGGTCAGAAAAGGGAAACCGGCGTTTTCCCGCCGGTTTTCCCCTGGCCTGAGGAATCCTCCATGGCGGCGCTGCAGGCAGCACCGCCATGGGGATTCCGACCCCCTTCCCGCCAGCCTGGTTCTGGCGGTTTTGACCGCCAGAACCTTGCTGGCGGGAACGGGTGTCGTGGGCCCCACAAAGATTTTCAGTGTCTGCATAGCAGACACTGAAAATCGCGACGGGTGCAACTGCACCCGTCGCACCCTTTCCACTCCGCCGGCACCATTCGGAGCCGGCATCCTCGTGGAAGGGGGTTTCCCGCTGGGCGGGCGGGCGGCCTTCTGGCGGTCGCCCGCCGGCCCAGCGGGAAACTCAGAATTACCGCAGCGGTCTTTTGACCGCTCTGCGGTATTCTGTCGGGGGAACTTCGGCGGGCGGCCTCCGCCGCCCGCCGAAGTCAGAATGACCCCCCATATACCTACATCAACTGGGTGGGGACCATGGGCTCACCTATCAGCCACACCCGGTGCCTCTGGAGTTGAGACATCACATATGGAATACTTCTATTCCTCAAAATGAAGGCCTCATGCAGAGAGCCAGGATACTTGGCATTGACATGGGAGATGTACTGGTCCGCCAAACTCACCATCTCCACATTCAGAGAGTGGAAGCTTTTTCTATTCCTGAACACTTGTTCGTTTCTCCGTGGGGGGGGGACAAATGGAATATGTGCACCATCAATGGCACCAATAATGTTGGGGATATGTCCCAGGGCATAAAAGTCAGCCTTCATTGTGGCCAAATCCTCCACCTGGGGGAATACGATGTAGCTGCACATGTGTTTCAGCAGGGCAAGCAACTTTCTGGTTAGCAAGTTTGAGAACAATGACTAAGACATCCCTGATGCCATGGCCACTGTTGATTGGAAGAAACCACTTACCAGGTAATGGAGCACTGACAGGACCTGTACTAGAGGGGGGATATCTGTGGGTTGGCGGATAGCTGAAATCAGGTCTGTCTCCAATTGGGCACACAGCTCTTGGATTGGGGCCCTATCAAGTCTGTAGGTCAGGATAATGTGCCTGTCCTCCATTGTCGCCAGGTCCACCAGGAGTCTGTACACAGGGGGATGTCTCTATCTCCTATTCATCTTCAGCAGTTGAACTCTAAGGTGAAAAACGGTGAGCAGAGGGTCATATTCACACATATTTTAAAATATATATGCATTTCTTCCTTTACAGAAACAGTATGTGAACTCGAGAGTCAGTTGATGTGCCAATGTCTGTTGTGACGCAGTTAGGTGCCATGGCCTGTGCCCCCCTGAAATGGCGTCTGCCTGACCTGTGAGGAGAGACAAGTGGAAATTAGGTAATTCCACTGGTGTTGTGTGCTGTTGCGGTCGGCGGTTGACGACCGTCGTGCAACTTCGCATTGGTTATCATTGGGCCCTATGGGTTTCAGGAGCCAATGGTGATGTACGCCGGCAGTGACGGTACGCACCGCTGCAGACGTGGCCGCCATTTTCTATCTGTTCACTCACTTGCTACCTGACCTGAAGAACCAGAACCTTTTGGGCCTGGCAGCGCAGGGTACGCCTAAAATCTCCTTGGATTCACCTGCCTCAACTAACAGAGATACGGGACACTCTGTCAGGCGTAAAAGATCGGATTTTATTAGCTGCAGCTAGTACAGTTGTCCAAGAAGTACACAAGGTATGTTCTCAGGAGACTGCCACTTTACTTTGTGGCGCACAATCTTATATACCGTATAAAAACACTTATTAACTACATACACTCCCAGAACACATAGAAAGGAGCCAGTAAGAATGATGTAAAGATAGAACAGAGTCAATAGAAATGTCGGAAAACAAGACAGAACAAAGTATCAAGTGATTTAAGGTTGCCTCCCCTCCAGCTGTGTTTGTCACCCCTCCCTTGAACTAATTCATTAACCGATCCACAACGAAGTTGCATGTGGTGCGATAAGTTTGTGTGCGTTTGGAGGACAGTTGTGAAATGAGAGAATACTAGCAAAGGACAGCGAAGGCCAGACGATAAGATAAGATCGGCGGAGAATAGTGTGAGCCTACAGATAGTTGAAACAAGGATTAGAGAACCAGACAGGGATTAGTGTACTCGGTCAGACCTTAATACCAGCCTTGTAAAGATAGAGGCAGAAGGCTGTTTTGCACACCATGTTGCAGAATAAGCAGAAAAGGCAGAATGGACTTCGTTCGCTGTGCTGCCTGAGTGAAGGCAACATAAAATGGCGGCGGGCCACAAAATGGCGGGTCGATACGATCGTATTAAAAATCGAATTTCCTCAGACCCTCCTTTTGCCAGAACTCAGGCAAGATACACAAACTCATGTTAATCTGAGTCGATGTCTATGGCCATGAGGTCATCAAGCTGTTGCTGTACCATCATTTTGATATTCTCTGTTCTTTGTGACTTGGGTTTGGGAATACATGCAGTAGTACATAGGTTGCAGACGGCAGGACCGCAGTGCATACAAAGGCAACAAGAGAATATAAAAGCTAAAATTACTCCAAAGAATGTCAATACCTTCCAACCCCATTTGGACAGTAATCCCCAAAACCACTCTGAAGAGGACCAATCTCCTTCGTCCTGATGAATCGACTCGGAGATTATGTGTAACTTAGAGATAGCTTGGTATACTGTCGGAGCGTCATTAGGTATGAAAATACAGCAACTTGATCCGATCAATTTGCATACTCCACCACGGTCCGCAAGAACAAAGTCTAAGGCAACACGGTTCTGCAAGGTCATAAGACGATCAGCCTGTAGTTCAGCTGTAATGTTACTTAAAGCTCCTACAGTGATGTCTATGGTGGTTTCTACGACACAAACCAATTGCCTTATATTTCTGCTGTTGGCCATTGGACCCCAGAAGGGAAGAAATCCTTTGAGGAAATCTCCTCCCTCTTGTCCTGCTGTGTCTTTCGAATCCACAATCCCTCTGCCATATCTATTTTTATGATGGTTCGCAGGAGCGGTGTATGTAGGGGGAAGAAGAAAGGCTATATAACAAGTACCAGAAAAATCAGCTGGCAACCATGTATAAGCCCTATCGTGGCAAACGAAGTATGTACCTTGAGATGGTACTAACGGCGGTGAATTCAGGGCTGAATAAACATATGTATGGGAACATAAACTTTCTCTTTGTCCGGTGTTTGGAGTTCTTCCATTTATTTGCAGACAGAAATTTCCTTGTTGGGGTATGACCCGTATCGGAGGAGATTTTCCTTGCTCAACCTTATCATTGAGGCTGGAAATGTAATTAGTTATGTTCCAATTGGTATATGCTTTTCTTTCATCTATGGAAGCTTCACTTTTTTCCATGATTTTAGCCATAGCTACCATTCCCTTTATCAATAAACTATGACTGAAATCTGAACCAACACTATGTGAACTGACAGGTTGTTTAATTTTGCTTTGATATGCATTATTGAAAATGACAAAATAAGCCCAAGCGGAACCTTCATAGGAGAATGGAAGAACTAAATATGGCATTCCATTTTCTACTGTATGTGGTATGAGTCCACACACCCAACAGTCAGTTGTATTGATCACTAACTGATGTTGATGTAACAACTGGACGAAGGAATTGTTAAAGTATTCAGTTCTTCTAATGAGTTCATGCTGGGGAAGAGTGTGGAATAGGTGCGGAGAGATAGTAGAAGGAGATGTAGAGGTAGGAGAAGAGACAACTTTTTGCTGCAGAGTAATAATGATCCAGTTTACAGATGCCAAAAGAATACACGACAATATAATGACGCATAGAGCAATACTACAACGACTACATATTTTTTTTACAATTATTCTTTACATTTTTACTTTCTCTTTTATCTAATGTAGCCTCCATCTTTCTAAGTGGATGCTCACGGCAATCTTCCTCAATCACTGTAGTCACGATTATCTACCGTCCAATGACACTGTGAGGTCCTGCAGGCCTATTGCCACTTACTCAGGTCGTGACTAAGACTCCTACCGTGACCCTGCAACCGGGATAGAGTACTACATAGGAGAGAAAGTTACAAGTTCTTTGGTCTTGGTCTCAAATTATAGCGTTCCTGTCCAGAGGCAGTCTGGTTTTGAAACAATGTTCCTGGATTTGTCGTGTTCAAGCGACGATGCGATGGTATTGCTTCTTGAAGGATGTCGTCGTCCTCTTTCTCAGAAAGTGTTCCAATTAGACGCGCATCACTGAATGGTACAAATTGCGGAACTTTCTCACTTTCAGAGTCACTGATGCCTCTACGGACCCACTGATCGAAAGGCAAAGGCAAAGGCACTTTCTTGCAGTGCACGGCATGCACCCAGTTTTTCTTTCCTACGACTTTAACTGCTGTCCTTGTGGTCAAAAGAACCAGGCGTGGCTCTCTCCATCTGGGCTCCAAATTTCTCTGTCGTTGGAAATTTTTCGTGCAGACCCAGTCACCTGGTCGGATGGAATGACCTGGGTCTGTGGAAGCCTCTGGTAGAGCACTCTGAACCTGTTGATGAAGAACACGCAATTTAGTTGTAAGGTCATGCAAGTAGTCAATCAACATCGGGTATGGCAAGTCTGAGTATTTCTTAGGGCGAGGAACTCCCCATACATTAGCTGGGCGACCAAATATCACTTCGTAAGGGCTAAGCCCCAAACGAGAGTGTACTGCTGTTCTGGTGGACAGAAGAGCCAATGGTAAAGCATCAGGCCAATTAAGTCCTGTGCTAGCTTGCACCTTAGCAATTTTGAGCTTCAAGGTTCCATTGTAGCATTCTACTAAACCAGCCGACTGTGGGTGATTCGCCGCGTGGAACTTCTGTTTTATGCCAAGACCTGCACAAACTTTTTGCATGACTTGACCCACAAATTCGCTCCCATTGTCACTCCAGACAATGCGCGGCAAACCAAACCTAGGGAAGAATTCTTTCAATAGTATTTTGGCAGTTGATAAAGCAGTATTGTCCTTCAGAGGGTAGGCTTCTACCCATCTAGAAAAAGCACATACTACCACCAGAACATATTTGAGATTGTTGCATCGTTCCATGTGAATATAATCGATCTGCAACACCTCAAATGGATATGTTGGAGGAGCAAAATGACCTGCTGGAGTTGGGGTTCCCTTTCCCGGATTGTACATCAAGCAAACAATACAATGTTTTACTACATTATTTGCACACTTTGGGATTCCCTCATTTTGCCACACTGGAGCCAGAAGTTTACATATTCCTTTTGCACTTAGGTGAGCTGGACCATGTGCCATAGTAACTACAGGTAGTACATAAGCATCTGGTAACAGCCAACGTTGATGTTCTGATAATTCAACCCAACATCCCATCTCATCTAACATTCCTGTACTTTCCTTCCACTTTCTCAACTCATTCTCCGTAGCCTCTCCTTGAATTGATTTCACACTCTCTACTGTATCTTCACACATTCCCTTTTCTCTTACGCAGTTTGCGGGACCTGCAACATACATTCGACTTGTGTTGTCTCTAGCTGTCTTTTTCGCTACCTCATCTGCAAATGCATTTCCTCGACCAACATCGTCCACAATCTTTTTGTGTGCACTACACTTCACGATCGCTATCTGAGTAGGCATTGTAAGTGACTCAAGAAGTTCAGTCACTAATTGACCATGTTGTATCTTAGTACCATGGGAAGTAAAGAATCCTCTTTCCTTCCATAAGCGCCCAAAGTTAAACGCTACACCAAAAGCGTATTGGCTATCAGTGTACACGTTTACTCTTTTTCCTTCGGATAACACACATGCTCTAGTTAAGGCTATCAATTCAGCTGCCTGAGCTGAATTATGTCTAATGCGTGCTGTCTCCACAATCGTATGCAAAGTAGTAATAGCGTAGGCTGAAACTGTATCTCCATTCGGGAGCTTGAAACAAGAACCATCTACCCATAGTGTTCCATCTGGATTCACCAATGGCGTGTCTTTTAGGTCAATTCTACCCTTAGTCTCTTCTTCAGTACGGAGAAAACAATCATGCTGTTCAGAGACATCTCTCTCTTCTGGAAGAGGCAACAAAGTAGCTGGATTCAGGGTATTACATCGTTTGATGTGTATGTGACTAGCCAAAAGCGTCAGCTCATATCCGGACAACCGAGCACTCGTAAGATGCTGCGTTTTTGTCCTATTTAGTAAAATATCCACTGCATGTGGCACCATAACAATGAGAGTATTATCTAGCACTACTCCAGCAGACTGTCGAATAGAAATTGCTGCTGCCGCTGTCGCCTTAAGACAACTAGGCAATGCTTTAGCTACTGGATCTAACGTAGCTGAGAAATATGCGCATGGTCGCTGTTGATCTCCAAAACGCTGCGTTAAGACTGACAATGCACAACCCTCTCTTTCGTGGACATAGAGCGTAAAGGACTTACTGTAATCAGGAGTACCCAATACAGGAGCAGAACACAAAGCAATACGCAAATCAGTAAAACTCTTCTGACACTCGTCAGTCCACGGAAGAGGCTGAGGCGTATCTTTTAAAGTTAGCGCCAACAGCGGTTTAGCCAATAAAGAGAAACTCGGAATCCCCTGTCTACAATAAGAAGTAATGCCCAAAAAGGCACGTACCTCTCTTTGTGTGGATGGCACTGACATTTGTGCAATTGCCTGAATTCGTTCGGGGGTCAATCGTCGTCCCTCCTTTGACAAGAGATGACCCAAATAAGTCACCTCGCGACAGACATATTGTAATTTAGAAGGAGAAACCTTGTGATTTAGATCAAACAAATGACGCAACAGTGCAACGGTCACGTTTTTGCAAATCTCCTCTGAATCAGCGGCAACTAACAAGTCATCCATGTACTGAATGAGAGCGGCACCGGACGGTAAGGAAAAGGCATCAAGATGACATTTTAGAGCTTGACTGTAAACAGAGGGACTTTCACAATAACCTTGAGGTGCGCGTTTAAACCGGAAGCTTCGGCCTCCGAGGGAAAAACCAAAAATATCTCTACTCTCTTCGGCGATGGGAATACTAAAGAAAGCATTCTTTAAATCGATAACTGAAAACCAAGTCGCTGTAGAAGGTATCATCGTCAACAGAGCAGTGATATCTGGGACTACAGGAAACTGCGGTACGACAATCTTGTTTACCTCCCGAAGATCAATTACAAAACGATAAACAGGAGGCTGAGAAGGATCAGTGCGTTTAAGAACCGGAAGAACAGGACTGTTACATATATTTCCTCTCGTTTCCTCAACCACACCCTTCTGAATCAAATCATGGACAATTTCCAGAAGTGCTTTCTCACCTTCAGTAGAGATTCTGTATTGCGGAATACGTGGCATTTCAGCATTGGGCTTAAGAGTAACAACATAAGGTGGGATCTCAAGACAACCAACGTCATTCGGACCCGTAGCCCAAAGCGTTTCGGGAAGAGAAAGCAATTCAGGTGGGAATTGATCTTTTGATAAGTACATTGGACTAGTCATTTTCTGTCCTAGAGTGAGGTATACACCAGAAGGTGAACAATATATCGTAGCATGCATTCTTTTTAATAGATCTAAACCCAACAGATTTTCACCACAACCATTCGTCAGAAGAAGCGGAGCTTCTAAATCATAAGGGCCTATTGAAACAGGCAAAGGGCAAGAAACTGGATTGCGAACAGGGGCGCCAGAAAATCCTACAGATACATTCGTTAAGCCAGACAAAGGTGCGCCAGGGAGTTTAGAATGAATGATAGAGCTTCTCATGGCACCAGTATCTAAAAGAAATGGCTCTGAAACACCCATTGTAGTGACATTAACATAAGGTCCATTCTGATCCACTGGAATTGACGTAACCCCCTTACTTTGTCCATGGCTGTCCTATTCAAAATGAAGACTTTCATTCCCTCCTTCAATATACTGATCCTCACTGTAATACTGTGTAGACCTAACATTTTGCTGGTCAAAGTAATTTCCGGAATTTGGAGGAACAAAAGAACGCTGCCCTTGGGTTAACACACCTCGACCTCTACCTCTATTTGCTGACTGAAGACCACCACGACCTCGTGAAGCAGATGTTGCTCCATTACGCTGCAACAATGCCGGACAATTGTTCTTAAAATGACCTTCCTCCCTACAATAAGCACATTGATTGGGACCTAGCAAAGGTCTTGGAATGAATGGTTCAGGCTTTTGATACAACCTCTGAAACTGCGGAGGCTGTTGAAACTGAGGCTGAACATAACGAGGAGGATAAGCCTGTTGCAAGAGAACTTTAGTTTTTAATTCTTTCGTCTTTTTCTCTTGTTTTTCCCTTTCTTCTTTGTCTCTATTTTCATAATATTGTGCAGTAGCCAATATCTGGGCGGAAGAAGAAACTGCCCACGAACTCTCTGAGTCTTTTAGCTTGTGTGATAGTTCAGGAAGCAAGTTATATACGAACTTATCCACAAATAATCGCTGTCCCCCTTCTGTAGCCATATCTTGACCACTGTGATCAATGAATGTCTCCTCAAATCGGGTAAAGAAATCGGAAACACTTTCATCTTTCTTTTGTTTACATGCTGCTAGCTTATCCCAATTAACTCTCAAAGCAGGCATCATTGTTTTCATTAATGTAATAATCCTACCAGGGAGTTCTGAGATCAAAGCGTCGGGCTTTGCACCACCTACTTGACCTCTATCTGCGGCAATAATAGCGTTCCAATCGCCGCCTAATTCTTGAGCGTGATCCTCTCTACGAATTTTAGCCCATATTGTCTGTGGAACTACATTTCCCATCAACATGTCAATATCTGCTAGATTCATAGTACATGCATCAACTGTTTGCGACAACTCTTTATAGTAACCAGCAGGATTTTTGCGTGAATCTGGTAGTGACTGTTTAAGTGCTAAAACTTCAGACCTTTTCCAGGGGACATGTATCCATATGCGCTGAAAATGCGCAGGAATAGCTGGATTAGCACCTGCTGCTGCAACTTCTTCCTTCCATATTGGAGAAACCTCTCTCATGGGATAGTTTTTCAGTACTGTCCTAACTGAAGGATCAGAATCAGGAAAAGTCTGTGAGAACAATAGGGATCTGAAAGAAATAAGTGTTCTGACAGCGTTTTCAACCTTAGGACCTACAATAAGTCCTTTGTCAAAGTCAGCCTGAACATCTAACAGATCCTGTGGGACCGAACCCAAATTCATATCCTCCCATTCTTTAGCGAGAGTATCGCACATAACTTTAAAAACATATCTCTGCGTAGGTGCATTCCATTGCAGAAAGGTGGACATAATATCAGACGTACTATATTGGGGACCCTTCTTGATCCATCTACAAGCAAGTGAGTCCAATTTTTCTCGCTCTTCAGAGTCTGGGAATTGACTACGAGACTGTCTTCGAGAAAAAGCTGGAGACACGTTTAAAGCTTCAAAGAAAGGTGATAAGAGACCAGAGACAGTATCGGTAAATCGCTTACGCGTAGATGGAGAATTTGACATAAGGATAGGGGACAAGGTATTAGGTGAATTAACTAAAGGAGCATTAGAAATTGCCAAAGGAGCAGAAGGCAAAGGAGTTAAAGGCAAAGCTGGCATAGGCAATACTTGAGGAGGCAAATGTGGAAAAGCTGGAGCAGGCGGAAGCACAACTGGCGGCTGAACAGGCTGTAACATCGGGGGTGCATTAGCACCTTGTACATAGGGCGGAGGCAATTTCAATAAGTGGGACATTAAGGAATCTTCCTCAAAATCTTTTCTTTTATCAAGGGAAGAGATAGGCAACGTCGGATAGCATTTATCTATTGCCATTCGATGCTGTCTGTCTGAAATTTCCATTGCATTATCTATTTCATCATCTTTGAATTGCTGAGCAGCTTGTATAATCGTCATTCCCTGTGTTTTCCTATCTCGTTTCGCTTGTTTAATTTCTCTCTGTTTGGCTTCCTTACGCCAAAGGCGAAAAGAGTCAAACATTGCCGGCCGGGCTTTTCTTTTAAATAACGTTGCTTCTAAATTATCTAGCACATCAGTTTCGAAACTACCATTTTCTGGCCATTTTAAAACACCATCTTTCTTTGTATATCGGGTCCATGTCTTATTAAAGGCAATAGGACCAACACCATGTTTAGAATAGAGCTCATATGTGGGAGTTCCAACCGAAGGAATCGGACAGGAGTCCTCAAGCTGGGAGTCCCTATTACAACCAAAGCAACAAAGTTTTCCAAACTTAGTCAGACCAGACATCTCACGATTTTTACTGGCTGTTCACTAACATCAAGGGGGTAAAACTTTCAGTTTACACAGCACAAATGCACTTACCCCTCGGCTTTGGCCACTGCAATGGCCAAATCTAAGAACCTAAGGACAAAACAAAGACCAAAATTTGTGGGCGCGACCCACCAAATACTTAACTAAGGATGTCTTCTTACACCAACAGAGGCCCGTCTATCGTCTCGCTTTACCATACATCATCAAAGAAAGGGCCAAGGCAGGGCGGCAGTCAGGGCAGCAGTCGTCAGTAGCCGTCAGGAAGGAGTAACCGCGCTGAAAAAGACCTTCGGACCACTTCGACATACAGGGGTCGCTTGACGTGGCTCGCGATTCTTCCAGAATTTTCCTGCGGGGTTCCTCACGACCTTCAGGCAGAACCGGTACCGCTGAAGCCGCCCCACGTTGGGCGCCAGTTGAAGAACCAGAACCTTTTGGGCCTGGCGGCGCAGGGTACGCCTAAAATCTCCTTGGATTCACCTGCCTCAACTAACAGAGACACGGGACACTCTGTCAGGCGTAAAAGATCGGATTTTATTAGCTGCAGCTAGTACAGTTGTCCAAGAAGTACACAAGGTATGTTCTCAGGAGACTGCCACTTTACTTTGTGGCGCACAATCTTATATACCGTATAAAAACACTTATTAACTACATACACTCCCAGAACACATAGAAAGGAGCCAGTAAGAATGATGTAAAGATAGAACAGAGTCAATAGAAATGTCGGAAAACAAGACAGAACAAAGTATCAAGTGATTTAAGGTTGCCTCCCCTCCAGCTGTGTTTGTCACCCCTCCCTTGAACTAATTCATTAACCGATCCACAACGAAGTTGCATGTGGTGCGATAAGTTTGTGTGCGTTTGGAGGACAGTTGTGAAATGAGAGAATACTAGCAAAGGACAGCGAAGGCCAGACGATAAGATAAGATCGGCGGAGAATAGTGTGAGCCTACAGATAGTTGAAACAAGGATTAGAGAACCAGACAGGGATTAGTGTACTCGGTCAGACCTTAATACCAGCCTTGTAAAGATAGAGGCAGAAGGCTGTTTTGCACACCATGTTGCAGAATAAGCAGAAAAGGCAGAATGGACTTCGTTCGCTGTGCTGCCTGAGTGAAGGCAACATAAAATGGCGGCGGGCCACAAAATGGCGGGTCGATACGATCGTATTAAAAATCGAATTTCCTCAGACCCTCAACAGGAGAGGACCTAAACTGCAAGTGCTGCTGTGACCTGTGTCTGGAAGCGACAATGGCTCGAGTGTCTGGGGAAAGGGCCCCCGCCTTCACTTCGAGGAGTTGGAGAGACTGGTGGATGGAGTCTTACCTCAGTACACTTTACTCTATGGTCCTCCAGACAAACAGGTGAGTATACTGTGAGCATGATGCGTGGGGCATGAATGTAGTGATTGCTGTGTGTGTAAGCCTTATGTAGGGGGGGTGGCTGAGGGGTCCTGGGCAGAGTGCTGCATGTCTGGTGATCAATGTCAGTGTGTAAGGGGATGTAAGGTATATGGTGGGCCATGATTGTAACAGGCCAGATGGTATGACTCATACCTTTTTCTATGCATATTTTCCTGCAGGTCAGCGCCCATCAGAAAAAGGGTATTTGGCGTGCCATAGCCAAGGAGGTGCAGACCCTGGGGGTCTTTGACAGGTAGACCACCCATTGCCGCAGTTGGTGGGAGGACCTGCACTGCTGGGCAAGGAAGACAACGGAGGCCGAGCTGGGGCTGGCCTCCCAATGAGGAAGGGGTGCCGTCGTACCCTGAACCCCCTGATTTTCTGCATCCTGGCGGTGGCCTATCCAGAGTAGGATTGGCGCTTGAAGGCATCACAGCAGCCACAAGGGGGTGAGTACAGATTCTGAATCATGACTTTGCACGTGTTAAGGTTTTACCTCGGTGGGGAATGTGGGTGACCCTAGGCCAGGTTGAACATGGCAGTGTAGGTCCAATGTTGGGCAGGCTCTGAAGCACTCCAACACCAATAGTGTTAGTGGGCATCTTCTACTGAGCAGGGTCCTGTGGCATTAGGCATTGTACCCCAGGGCCTGATGACTAGCATTGTAACTGGTAGTGCATGGCCTAGTGCATAGGGCTGTTCCCTGTGTGTTGTGTCCGCCAACAGTAGTGTTTTTGCTGGCATTGACCAAGTGTATCCTCTGTCTCTCCCCCCCTTTTTGTGTTGTCACCCTTTCCTTGTGTGCATTAGCATCATCTGGCAGAGAAGCAGAGGCACCAGCGATGGAGGGAGCTGCATCCCACAGGAGCCTGGAGGCTGAATCCACTGACGGTGAGGGCACCAGTGGGACGGAGGCTAAGGGGAGCACCACAAAGGAGACAGGATGGGACACAACCGACAGCGACTCCTCCTCTGATGGAAGCTCCCTGGCAGTGGCGGACACCTCTGTGCCCACCACAACAACAGGTACAGCCGCCACCTCCTGTACCAGCACCGCCCTCCCAGCAGCCCCTCAGCATGTTTCCCATGCCCACTCACCCAGGAGGGTGGAATCTCCTTTGCCCCAGGTACCCCTGCCCCAGTCAGCCCTGCTGCCCTCAGTGAGGAGGCTATTGACCTCCTGATATCCCTCACTGTTGGACAGTCAACCATACTGAATGCCATCCAGGGTGTATCAGGGCATTTGCAACAAACAAATGCATTCCTGGAGGACATTCACTCTGGCGTGGCGGCCCAACAGAAAGCATTCCAGGCTCTAGCCTCCGCACTGATGGCAGCCATTGTCCCTGTCTACAGCCTCCCCCCTACAACTTCCTCTACCCAGTCCCAATCACCTCAACTCCAGCCTATCCCAAGCACACCTTCAGACCAGCAATCACCCAAATCAACACACAGAAGTGACTCAGGCAAACACAAGCACCACACTTCATCCCACAGGCACTCACACAAGCACCATCCCCATGCAGACACACCAACATCCACTGCCTCCACTGTGTCCCCCACCTCCTCCTTGTCCACCTCCCTCCCAGTAGCGTCTACACACATTCCTGCATGCACTACATCCTTATCCACTACCTCCTTCACCAATACACCGATCACTACACACCCCTCACATCCATGCACACGTTCCCTGTGTCCTCTCCCACTGTGTCTATGACCCCTCCTCCCAAAGTACACAAACCCAAGCACTCACCCACCCAACAGGCATCCACCTCACAACAGCATCCAGCCCATGCACCTGCACCCAAATACAGCAGACTGACACCTCTTACAACTACCCCCTCTACCTGCACTCCCAAACCTTCAACCTCTTCCTGCCCCAGTGTCCCTAAGAAGCTTTTCGTCGCCAACATTGACCTATTCTCTATCCCTCCCCCCATCCTTCACCTCAGGCCAGGGTGGCCAGAACCCAGCCCCTCAGCCACCCAGTCCACGGCCACTGTGGGTTCTGCAGCTGTGAGAGGCACCACCACCTGCCCCACCACCAGCAGCACCACTGCCATCAGCAGCAGCCCCAGTGGGCAGCCGTCTGAGGCCGCAGGTGAAGGCCTGGAGGCTACCACCACAACTGCAAACACCGCCACTGGCACCGCGATCAACACTGCCACCTGCACCGTGGCCAGCACCGCCACCTGCCCCGTCGTATGCAGCACCACTGCCAGCAGCAGCAGCCCCAGTGGGCATCAGTCCGAGCTGCAGGTCTGGAGGCTATCACCACAACTGCCAGCACCGCCAATTGCAGCTCAACTGGCATACACTGAGCAGCCGTCACCACCAGAGAGCAGTGTTTAGTGTTAACTACATGGGCTGCAGTGCACCCTGGCCCCTGAAGAAGCTGTTGTTGTGACACCCAGGTGAGAGACTTTGACATCGCACTCCAAAACATTTGCATCACAGGACACAATGCCCTCTCCAAACCTAGTGGAAGAAGGCATCCACTCAGCCCTTCCTTGCCAGGATGAAGCACACTGGGCACAAGGCCCCCTCCGGAACCAGTGGAAGAAGGCATCCACTCAGCCCCTCCTTGCCAGGATGGAGCACACTGGGCACAAGGCCCCCTCCGGAACCTGTGGAAGAAGGCAACCATTCAGCCCCTCCTTGCCAGGATGAAGCACACTGGGTGCAATGCCCCCTCCAGAACCAGTGGAAGAAGGCATACATTCAGCCCCTCCTTGCCAGAATGAAGCACACTGGGTACAAGGCCCCCTCCAGAACCAGTGGAGAAGCCATCCACCTGAGAGACTGTGGTTTTGCACTCCCCAGGACCAAGCAGTGGGCAAACCACCCACTTGAGAGACTGTGGCATTGCACTCCCCAGGACCAAGCAGTGGGCAAACCACCCACTTGAGAGACTTGAGAGACTGTGGCTTTGCACTCCCCAGGACCAAGCAGTGTGCAAACTACCCTCTTGAGAGACTGTGGCTTTGAGAGACTGTGGCTTTGCACTCCACAGGACCAAGCCGTGGGCAATCCACCCACTTGAGAGACTGTGGCTTTGCACTCCCCAGGACCAAACAGTAGGCAAACCACCCACTTGAGAGACTGTGGCTTTACACTCCCCAGGACCAAGCAGTGGGCATGGAGCCCCCTCCAGGAGCAGTGGCGTTGTCCCATCTTCCGGCTGAGGTGCCCCCCATTCCCCGTCCCCCTGAGGTGCCTGTGTGTTTTCGACCTGATGCCCCTGCAGAGTTCTCTCCGTATTGAGGCAGGAGTCAAGTGTGGCCTTGGACTATGTGGTTTGGTCCAGTGGGCCACAGACAATTTTTGAGTGGGCATTGTCCCGCCTTTTGTATGTATTGTATATATTGTACATATTGTTTTATCTTTATGAAAGTATTTCTATGTATTACTGATATTACACTCATTTTACTCCATTCCTTTTGTCCTTGCGTTATTCCAGAGGGTTACGGGGTGTATATGTAATGTTGTTGCATGAGTTTGTGTGTATGGTGTTGGAGTGGGGGTGTTGTGTGTTGCGTGTATGTGTCTTTCTCTGTTGCCTCCCCCTCCCTTGTGTGCTAGGTGCAGTACTCATCGTGGTTGTCATCGCCGGCGTTCATGTTCCTGGTATATGGGAAGATACACCAGCATGGGGAACAGCTGCAGCTAGGGCTCCATAGCGTCCTGGTTCTTCCTTGAGTGTCGAGAGGTGAGTGGTTTCCCTTCTGTGTACTGTTTCCACCGTGCTTTTGATGGCATTGGGACCGTCCCGGAAAAGATGGCGGATGGGCGTGTTGTAATGCAGTGGGCGGTACATTGTCTCCCGGCTGGCTGTTAGCGGTTATCACCGCGGTGTTTGCTGCTACCGCCGTGGCGGTCGGAGTGTTAAAATGGCTGTTTGTATTGGCGGTTTCCATTGTGGTCATGATTAAAGTTTTTTTACCGCCGGCCTGTTGGCGGTGTTACTGCCGCATTATCACCGACCGCCTGGGTTGTAATGAGGGCCTTAGTTTGTGCAGTTGAATTAATCACAATCAATTATTGTAAATTCAAAACCAAATATTAGGTCATGTATTCCTAGCTATGACTGTAAATCGAAATGCATGTGTGGGCTTCTAGCAAAAATAAAAATGTGACAAAAATTAATTTGGTAAACATCTGACTATGACGCTAGCAAAGATAAATGGTTGGATTTTCTAAAGAGAAAACATTCAAAGGAAAACAAATGTACATCGATTATACCTCTCCTAAATGGGTCAGCAATCAGCAGTATCTTCATCAGTAGAGCACAGGAACAGCAGGTCTTCATTAGTCAGCAGCAGGACATGAAAGGGAAACAGTTCAGTAAAGTTGGGCCTAGTATAACTTAACTGTTAGAGTCATAGACAAGAGCTAAATAACAGAACTGAACAGAATGACTAAAAACTGCAGAACTAAAAGGAAACTCAGAAAATGGAGAACAGACTTACATAACTTAAAGCTTTGCCACATTAAAGTCCCAAAAGCTACTAGCTAAATTCCTATTGGGCAAGACTATGAGGTGGGTTAGTGCATAACCAATCATAGATCATCAGTGCTTCAGCTGTATCTATTATTTGTTCCCTGCACCAAGGACTGGTTCATGTTGTCAAATTTCTTCACTCCGCTCAGCCGTTTCCGTACAAAAATTAAAATTTGAACTATTTAAAAACATGACATGTTGCTTCCTTAAAAGACAAAGGCTAATTGTTAGATAATACAGCTATTATCACAAGGAAGTACAAGAAATGAAATATGAGCACAAGACAGAAATTTTCACTGTGCAAGTCACACAGGATGTTTGAAGAATTTTGCCAAGTTAGCACCACTTTTAAGCATCTGCTTCTGGAAAATTACTAAAATGTGGAACTTTTACCTAGTGCTAAAGACGAAGAATAAAACATTTCTAATAATTTCAAACCACACATTATTTAGTAGTTATTAATAATCATCTTTTGTCAGTACATGTTATTACGATTAATTAAAACACAATTCCATTAACATTTATTATTTCACATCAAACTTCATTATGGCTGACACCATGTCAATCACTTTTCAAACTACATGTTTATTTTTCTGACACACTTTTATTCAGTTAGGCCTTTTAATACATGATATTACACATCATGTTCTAGTGACGCATTTTTGTTAATAATGTTTACTCTCTAACAAGATTTGCTACCTTTGTGAATCAGGCTCACATGAATTCCTCTGTATTGCAGATTTACCACCTAAAGGACATGTAAGTATTCAAATATTATAAAAAAATCAATGAATTCAAGTGGCAAGGGGTTCATTACATCTGTGTGTGAATTCAGAAATCCTTTGAGCAAATGTTACAATAGTTATTGTTTAAAAATACTTGTAGCTATTAATAAATGTACATGTTCCACTTTACACTTATATTTTGGTTATATGGTTATATGACAGCCTACAGTAACATAAAATGAATTAAAATAATCATATTATTGCAGTGTAAACTCACGGATAGCAAATCTAATTAGAATGACAACACACAATTCTTCAACGTGAAAACAATACGAAACACAACCAACATAACACAGCAACATGTTATAAAAGAAGACATATTAAAAAATAAAACAAGAAACATTATATTAACACAAAACAAAAGACAATACAATTGCACAAAAGAAAACAGTCCATGACTCATCGAAACAACTCAAAAACAACTGATCATTGAAGCATGAATCAGCACTACACAAAACAACAGCAATGGATCAGAGCACAGCAAACAGCAAACATATCAATGCAATCAGATAGAATAACAGTACAAATTCGAATATAACTACTTGGTAGTAGTTAACCAACACAATAGTGCATCACAAAATATAAAACAATAATAATGTACACAGGCTAACATGAAATGTGTCACAATATAAAAACACTACCACAATATAACAACATAGGAAAACATGAGTACAATTACAAGGCAACACAGGTATACACAACAAAAGAACAATACAAAACAAAACTATGACACAATTGTACCGTTGTTGTATTGCACTGTATTGTGCTCCATTGTTATACTGATGTGTTGTTTTGACGGCTGTAGAGAGAAGCATTGTTGTGTGGTTTGTAGATATTTGTGTTGTGCTGTTGTGTTTTTGTGTGTTGTGTTTTGCATTTATGTTCTCTTTTATTTTTTCTGCTGCATTGTGTTTTCTTTTCTTTTATTGTGTTGGTGTATTATATTGCTGTTTAAGTATGGTGAGACTTTTCTGTAGTAATGCTATATTGCTTGTTAGATTAAGGACCTCAACTGCAGTGCATTTGCTTAAACATGCGTTACAGTTGTTGTCACGTCTTACCGCTGCCACAAAACTTCCTTAATAATGTGGAGATAGCTGTTTTAACCAAGCACTGAACACCTAACTACAAAGGACATCTAATTACACAAACACAAACATGTTTTGTTATATGGCCCAATGTCCCTAATACATATATTTGTGACTCATCCTGTCTCTGATTCATTAAGCCTTTTTGGCTGAAAATCAAAGCAACAGAATAAACGTGATACAGTGATGCAATGAACAAGAAAGAAAAATAGCACTGTAAAGATAATTCCAGTTACTGGTGCCATAGAGAAAATATCTCAACTTGATTTTGGTCTTGTTGTATAGCCATTTTAGTCATATTTATTAGACATGGTATTTTATCAAATAGGCCTCCTGCTTGTGCACTTTAGCCCAGTTATGTTTTATTCAGTTTAATTGGATTATTTTAGCATAGGCCACATGCATGTTTTTTTTTTTATCTAGTTGTTCTTTCACCCAGGAAAGCATTGCGTTTTTAGCCAGACTTTCTTTTCACTTTGTGCTTTCCTCAAGGCTGCAGCCAGATAGAGTTGCTGGCAAGTGGTACTCTATGTCTCCAATATTCACAAAAATATTTGCTACAGCTGCTTGCTTAGACTACAGTGTTCCTGGCCTACATGAGGATGGAGTCTTTCTAGACAACAGGCTTCCTTGCTCAGATATGGGGGATGACGTCTTCCCAGGGGGGAAACCTAAAGGGTGAATTAGGGCTTATAACGCTGTGCTCTAAAATAGCTTAGGTGGGAACCACATATATCACTCCTAGTGAGTTTGATGGGACTTTTCCTGTGTTTCACTCGTTCATCACCATTTTGCTTCTAGCTTGTTTCATCATCCTAGTTATTGCAATTCATTCCATTTTATGTAAGATGCAGTTAATTAAATAATCCTTTTTGAACCATTCTCTGCCTCTGTTTGTCTTTGCCTGTATGACACTGATGTAACTGAGAGAAAAGGATGAGATCTGATCAACCACAATTTTCCTGAGGAGTAATTTCTGTCATGCACCCGGTTGCCACAATCATCCATGCTCTTGGGCAGAGATGAGGTGCTGCTAGTTAGCTGGAAAACCAGATTAAGCCAACATGTGTCACATGCTGTGGGATTGGACTCAGTTTCCCACAATTCAGGTGATTCTGTTGCCCTAATCCAGCAGCCTCATTAGGATAATGAGAGCCCACACGCCAGTGTACTACCACTTCATAACAGGAGGAAATTAAGAAATACAATTCCGGGTTACAAACAACGGCCCATAAGTATGGCTTTTTTGGTGCAGGGCAGTGCAGCAAGTCACCTTGCTGCCCTGCTGTGCATCACAGGGAAAGGGCTGGAATGTGCATACTTATCCAATGCAGCTCATACCTGCACTTTCCCTCTGTGCTGGCGCCCTTTTGCCAGCCTAGCACCTATGCAGGCACCCTTGCACCATGGCACAAAGGTGCCTGAGTTGCATGCAGGATTCTTTTTGTGCAGGAAGGGATACCTTCCTGCACAAAACAACCCTTAGAGTCTTTTTTCTCTTTCTTTGTGAGTTGCAGAATGCAGCACACATAGAAAGTGGAAAAACAAGAAGGAATAAACATATTTCTCCATGTTACACCTCTACTTGTTAGGCATATCTCTTTGGTGCATTTCTAGGTTTACAAATTCTTGTAAATGTGGGAATGCATCAAAATCCATGGATGTTGCGTAGAAACACCCACGCAACACTCATGGAAGCGCATCCGGTGCAAAGTCATGAAACACAGTGATTTGCGCTGTGTTACATTACTTGAAATTTATGAAGGCACGCAGGGACAGTCAACGTGGCCTTGTGTGGCTTCATAAATCTCACTGAAGGTTTGTGCCGCTCTTGCACTATGTTGCATGGTGTAAGCACAACACAAACCAGCATATAAGTATGGCCCTACATCATGTAAATAATCATCAATGTTCAGTGCACTGACTCTTGCCTGTTTTAGCATTAGCTTTCAGCAAATGTGAGCATGGTTTTGTATATACAAAGTATCCCATTGTTCAAAGACCCATATGTTTGCCATAAATTACCCCTATCGCCGATATTCAATGACAGCTGAAATTCAGAGGGGCTTTTTTAAACAACCATCAAACTGGTTGTTTACAAGTATCATGGGACCACTGTCTATTCCATTTAACAATATTCAAAACATTTGAAGTCAAGGCCGAAAAAAACACGATGGACGGAGCAACCGGGGACAATCTACCACTAACTAATAACAATCTAAGGGTCATTTGTTTGCAGAATGGTCCTACCTCGGACTACTTTCTATTTATCCTACTAGTTGCTTTGGGCAAATTACTCATACATTTTAACATATATCTCTCTCCTACCAAATACCATGATTGGAAAAGATCTCTAGCGATTTTTAAAGACGCTAGAAATGCCATTGTTGTCCTGAAAGGGAACTTTAACAAGTATCTCTTATAGCCACGGTCATCAGTGAGAGTTCATGAGGATTCACTTGGTGCGACCTACAATATATAGCCAACGAAAAATCTTAGATCAAGCAGAAAAGCTCCATAAATGATGAATACATACTGAAGCTGCTAGGACCTTGGTTTAGGAGCATTGAGTGGTCAACTTAACAGAGACCAACTGGAAAAAACAACTTTTGTGATAATTTAAAATCAATAAGAGACTCCACTTTTGTTCACTATTCTAAAATTCCTCTTTTCAGAAAGTTTGAAAGAATCCCCAGGATTAGAAGCAAGCACAGTCCCCAACAAATTTCCTTACACTTGGAATACACAATATAAGGCAAGTAGGGACACCTTTCTGCACAACAACAATCAATGGATGTGTTTTCCTCCTTTTATGTGTGCTGCAGATAGAAAGAGGGAAAAAAAGGAGAAATAACAATAGTTTGTCCTTGTTGCATCACTCTTACGCCACCCCTGGGGTGGCATAGGCTTTTGACGCATTCCCAGGTTTTTAATACCTTGTAAATCTGGGAATGCGTCAGAATACAAGACTAGTGCATGGGAACACCCACGCAACATCCATGGAAATGCCCCCCTGATGCAAAGTAAGGCAATATAGCCACTTGTGCTGCATTGCTATGAAAAGCTTTGCAGAGTGGCTTTGCATGGCCTTGTAGATATGAGTCAGCAGCCGGGTGCATCTCTAAAAGTGACACACCAGCGGCACTGGCTGCTTGTAAATATGGGCCTATGTTTCTATAGATCTTAATGCACCTGCCAGTATTTGCGGTATTTGAGGAGGAAGTACTTCCTTCATTCCTTCATTAGGAATGAGAAAATGACAGTCAAAGAAGCAGTGAGCTGTTGTTTCTCATTTCAGATGAATTGCTACATCAGTAAACTGGCAAAATCGAGCATCTCATCATAGGGTTGCCTCATTAACAAAACTTGTACCTCTTTCAGGAGCCTCACTAAGTCATTGAATTGAGGTCAGACGCAATGACTCAGGCACTGCGATTTTAAGATGACTTCTTTAAAACAAAGTAATTTCTATTTTGATTTGTATTAGTAATTGATGTATTTTAATGCAATCAATAATTATTCTTCCATTCATATGTTTGCAAAGACACAGATAATCTACAGTTAATTTAGGAGATGCATGGTAAAGACATAGCACATTCACATGTTAACACATCCTTCAATGTCAACAATAAAAAGTGCACTGCCAGGATTGATCAAGAAGCAATCCTAAGGTAACATAGGACAGTGTGTTGCTCATGGGCAAAAAAAGACAAATTAACATTATGAATCCAATTTCAAAAGTAATAAAAATAAAGTATTGGCAAAGCTGATTGGTCTTGCCTTTAATGGGTAATTCATGCAAAAAAGTCATGATTTATGGTGATGTGGATTGGAGTCATTACCAGTGGCTTCAATTCAATCGAACATTCCACTCATCACATTCTTGTTGTTTTCCATTGGTTACGAATGGGGTCGCTACAATTGTTCCTGTTATGCCATCAACAGTTTTCAAAGCACTTTTACCTTATGTTGGGTAGCATTTATTTTTGTGCTGGCCAGATTCAAATGGGGCCGTTTTCCATGCCATTCTTGTTTGGTATGATATGGACATTTCATTAGCCCCTGGTAGAGTGCATCATTAGACTGTATCTTCTGATGCTGTGGTATTGTTTGTTTTCACTTAATTAGTTATATAGATCTGCTTTAGAAGGTGCCTGGTCTTGTATAGCTGTTAGATTGTCCCCATATATGGTGATTGTTACTTATATGTAGGATTCATGCTGATCCCAGTGTAAAAAATCAGAAGTTTATCTTGCAGTGATACGTTTCAGCTGGCAAGTGTAATATAAAATGATGGTGAGGGACAGATATACCCTTAATACCTACATTAAAACAATTACATTTAAATTGACTAGATTATGTTTCCTTTGACACTTTCATGGGTGATTACCAGATTTGTTGATCTTATTGTCTGGCTCATTTGGTGCATCTTGGATGACATTGAATACTGTGAGTACTTGCATTTAATATGTTATTAATTTTCTTGTGGTATGTTTGTACCAAATCTATATTGGTGCAGGCTAAATAAAAAAGAATGAGGGAGTTGGATGTGTACTAAGAATTCTTCAAAATTCTAAAGAGGTTTCAGGGTAGATATCACAAAAGAATCAGTGAACTAGTAGAAGGTTTTTTTTCTAACATGGCTTTAGCAAATCTGCATTTTTTCAACATTGAGTCAGTTTGTCTGTTTGACCTTCTGCTGGGGTCTTTTACATCAATTACATCACTGGACAGATGATCCCTGAAGTATGAATCTATTAATCATTGTGGTTTGAAAAATACTAGATTGTTTACGATATTGTAAGATAAATGGAATGTTGAATTATGCTTTCAGCATGTTAAAGGACAAGTTGTTTGCACTGTATCATTGTAGACAGAAGTACGCCATTGCCTGTGATTAAATATTGTGTGGGAAGGGGTGAAGAAATCAAATGTATGTTGTTGTACTTGCTCCCTTTATAGTAACATTTATTGGGATAAATGTCTTTGTATGGTTAGTTGATTACATATTGTGAAGCAAAAACACCAGTTTCTTCATGGCTTTTGATAAGGAACATATTGTTGAATAAATCATTAACAACATTATATGAGAGTTGATTATATTGTAAAAAAAATATCTAGGTATATTGCTATGTGGGACAAATTACAATGCTCGAATAGTAATCGGTTTTGATCAAATGTATATTATTGTCCCGGCTTTCAAATTTATAATGGAATGTAATATTGTTAGACCTGACAAACCTAGGGTGGTCATCTCCCAACTTTTTGCCTGTCTCCCTGCATTTTTCTGATCTCATTTGTGCTGTTTTTAGGACTCTGTGCACTTTACCACTACTGGCTAGTGTTAAAGTGCTCATGCTCTCTCTCCTAAACATGGTAACATTGGCCGTACCCAATTGGCATATTTAGTTTATCTATAAGTCCCTAGTAAATTGCAATAGATGTGGCCAAGGCCTGTAAATTAAATGCTACTAATGAGTCTGCAGCACTGATTGGGCCACCCACATAAGTAACGCCTTAACCATGTCTCAGGTCTAACATTGCTAGGCCTGTGTGCAGTTTCATTCCATTTTGACTTGGCATTTAAAAATACTAGCCACGCCTTAAATTCACCTTTTCTTATATATTTCACCCCTAAGGTAGGCCCTAGGCAACCCATAAAGCAAGGTGCCTTGTAAGTAAAAGGCAGGACATGTACTTACACGTTTTCCATGTCCTGGTAGTGAATAACTCCCAAAGCTGTTTTTCAATACTGTGAAGCTGCTCCTCTCATAGGCCTGCATTAGAAATTCCCTTATATGCGTTTAAGTGGTAAATTCTGATCTGAGAGGAATAGACTTGCCATGTTTGCTATTGTTGGAATAGTGGTGAGAAATACTACTTACTGGTGAAGTTGGATTCTACATTACTATTGCAGAAAAGCCACTTTTAAAATGTAGACATTTCTCTGCACTTACTGTTGTCTGTTCCTTACGGCCTGTCTCCAAACCATGTCCGGTCTGTACTGGTCGACAGCTCCCCGTGAGCATTCCATCCAGACAGTCATAACCACAGGACCCTCAGCTGCATCTGCATTCCTCTGCATACTGATGGGTCTCCCTGGGCAGGAAGGGTGAATGGGCTCTCTCTTACACTTCAAAGACCAGTGGCCTGCCCTCACAAAAAGGACTGATAAACCCCCATAGGACTCTTGACAGACAGGGCTTGGTTGAAAGGGGAACCTGTGCACTTCAAACCCACTCTTTGAAGTTTCCTGTACTTCAAAGACACTTTTGGTGTGTTAAAAAGATACAACCACTGATTATCAAGGTTTGAGACTTATTTAAACCTTTAAGACTTGATCTCTTGACTTGTGCATCTTGGATTTTTGTCGTTTTGGTCCTATTTTATTCAGATAAATATTATCTATATTCCGAAACTGGTACAGAGTACTTTTTGTGGTGTTTTCACTGTTTCTGTATGAGTTATTGCACAAACACTTTATACATTGCCTTCTAAGTTAAACCTGCCTTCCTGCTCTGTGCTAAGCTACCAGAAGATGCACTGTGACTTACATTGACTAGAATTGTGGTCCCTACTTGGACTGGGTGCATACCTCTGCCAACTAGAGACCCAGTTTCTAACATTGGTGATAAACAGTGAGTATAGGACATGTGTTTGTTCAGTGCCACACAATTGCTCGGTGTACACTACCTACCCACATTTAAAGACCATTTTGTTTTTTTTCTTTTTCTGCAATTTTCCCTGCTTTGCATTTTTAATACATCCTATACATCATGTCTCTGGCTGGTTCTGCAAGTGGAGCCATGGAGTTTGAGCTGGCTGAACTAGAGGGCTACTCCATCAGCCAGTTGAAAAGCTTCTGCAAAGGGATGGGGGTAACTGCCTGAGGAACCACCAAGAAGGTGGAGTTTCAAATGGTGCTGAGGGCCCGGGCAGAGGCACACTCCCAAGAGAATGATGATTTGGAGGAACCTGTGATTGGCTCTTCTGATGAACTACCAGCAGCAGTTGAGAGGGGCTCTCCTGGAGTTGTGCTACCTGAGAGGGCAGGGAGCAGTGTCTCAAGTCACGGCCTGACTGTAGAGGAAAGGAGAGAGGAGAGAATATTCCAGCTGCAGATGGCAAAATTATAAATAGAGGCAGAGGAGATGAAACCAGAAAGAGCCTTTGCAGAAAGGAAACTACTTCTGGCTCATGAACTGAATCTAGAATAGATGGACCTCAAGGCTAGGCAGTCTCGGTCCAGCAGTTATAGTGGCAGCCTACATACAGTACCGGATGGAGACAAGAGGTTTGTATATTCAAGGATTTGGTGCCCAGTTATGTGGTGGGAGATGACATTGATGAGTGGGTTTCTGTTTAAGAAGCTGCATTGAGAGCACACGGGGTTCCTGCAGAGAACTTAGGGGCGGGCCTGTGGAAACACATGCCAACCCTGGAGAGGGATGCACTTCTAACCTTAGAGGTTGGGGACCAGACCAAGTACACTCCCAGGAAAGCCATTTTGATTTTCAAATTTGAACTGACCCCTCAGAAGTATTGCCAAAGATTTAGGGATAGTAACAAGCTCCCCAAACAATCTTAGGTAGATTTAATTGATTACTCAAGTAAGGCACTGAATGGCTGGATGCATGGAAGCAAAGTCACTGATTATGTTGGGTTCTCCTATTTCAACCTGAGAGAGTGAATGCACAGAGTTGCACCAGGACCTAGTAAACAGTAAGCTGACTGATCCCAGGAAGCTTGCTGAGGAGGCAGACCTCTGGCCTAGCACCAGTGTCCAAAATAGTATCTGGGAAGGGACACCCACAAAATTGGTCAGGGTTCCAACCAGAAGAAAGGGGGGGAGGAAAACTTAAAAATAAAGAGTTCTCTAAAGGCCCCCAAAATAATTCGCAAGGGACTAGTGGTAACCAGTCCCAGTCTCATCCGAAGAAGAAAACATTTTTTTTTATCAGAAGACAGGGAGGTTTGCAACCCGATGTGCAGAGTGCTCCAAGTATGGTCACTCTAAGGGTTATTCCAAATGTCTCAAGAGGGCACAGCCCCCCACTGGTGGGTAGACACCTGGGTTGGCTAGTGTAGCACTCGGGGAGGAGATAGTCACTTATAGTTTTGGGAAAAAGACAGAGGTAACCCTAGTGTTCCTGGGGGATGCAGCTATGGTGCCAAAAGCACACATGCCTGCCAATACTTCCAAGAATAGACAGAAGGTCACCATTATTGGGTACAGGGGGGAGGCTCTGTATGACATAGGCTCTGCATGACACAGGTGTCAGCAGAGCAGGTCCTACCAAACACATTCCACCAAGTCATAGTTGCCGACAGTAGTGAGAGTCATCTATCAGTGTTTCTGGTTCCCTTTGAGCGGCGGGGTGGGGGTCTTTGGTACTCTGAAAGAAGCTTTGAGCCCTGCAATGCCTTTTGATTCTCTGTTAGGCAATGACCTAGAGCACATGACCTGTAGGGGGGTCGATCTCAGGTATCACTTGGAGAAGATGGAATTGCCTGAGTTGGTTTGTATGACCACACGGTCCATGGCTGCTTGGGAAGGTAGTCAAGGGTATCTGGAGCCTGGAACAATGTCCCAGAGAGCTGCTGAGGAAAGAGGCAAGAGGTGTAAGAAATCAGTCCCTGAATTTCCCCCTTGGATACCCCATGGGATCCCTGAGGAGGAAGGGGCCCCTAAGCCAACCAGGGAGGACATTGCCACCCTTGGTGACTTACTTGAGCTTGCTCACTTGCAAGTTGAGGGTGGGCCCACCAGGGAGCAATTCTGCAAAGCACAGAAAGAGTGTGGTACTCTTGAGGGCTTAAGATGACAGGCCTCTGCCCACGCAGCAGGTGAAGACTCTGGGGATCACCTAATCGGCTGGGAGAATGACCTCCTCTATAGCGAGCCTAAGGCTTCAGGTGCTGGGGCAGCACATGTGCTGGTGGTCACCCTGTGTTACTGGGTCTTCCTACTGGGTTTGGCTTATGACATACCTCTGGCAGGACATTTAGGAAAAGACAAGACCTTTGTCAGGCTTGCTGCCCACTTCTAATGGCCCTGAATGAAGACGTCCTCAGATACATTCTGCAGGTCCTTTCCCACCTGCCAAGCCAGTGGGAAGTCAGGGAAAAAGCTGAAAGCTCCCCTGATCCCACTTCCCATTATTGACATCCCCTTTGAAAGGGTGGGCATCAACATAATTAGTCCATTGAACCTCAAGACAGCCCTAGGCAACAGGTTTATCCTGGTCTTGGTGGACCTTGCCACACGCTACCTAGAGGCAATTACTCTGAGGAGAGTGACTGAACCTGCCGTGACCAGAACTCTGATGGGGATTTTTCCCCAAGACATAGGGCTTGATTACAACTTTGGAGGAGGTGTTAATCCGTCCCAAATGTGACGGATATACCACCAGCCGTATTACGAGTTCCATAGGATATAATGGACTCGTAATACGGCTGGTGGAATATCCGTCACATTTGGGACGGATTAACACCTTCCTCCAAAGTTGTAATCAGGCCCATAGTGTCTGACAGAGGTACTAACTTCATGTCTGTATAGTTGAAGTCTTTGTGGGATGCGTGTGGTGCAACTTATAAGTTCACCACATCCAGCCACTCCCAAACCAATGGTTTACTTGAAAGGATCGGACAAGACCTTGAAGGGCATGATTGCAGGTCTACCTGAGGCCATGAGGTGTAAGTGGGAGGTCTCCTTGCCATGCCTTCTCTTTGCCTACAAGGAGGTGCCACAGAAAGGAGTAGGGTTCAGTCCCTTTGAACTCCTCCATGGCTACCCTGTCAGGACACCTTTAAGCATTGTTAAAGAGGGGTAGGAGAAAGCTCCCAGGAAATCCCCTCAGCATGTCGTCAGTTACATGTTGGCTCTCCGGAACCAGATGTACCACTTCTGGGAAAAGGCCAAGAGCAACCTTGAGGCCAGTCAAGAGGTTTTGAAGCACTGGTATGTTGAGAAGGCCACTCTGGTAGAGTTTCAACCTAGTGACAAAGTATGGTCATGGAGCCAGCAGAGCCGAGAGCTCTCTAGGATCGCTGGACTGGCCCAGATGAGATCAAGGAGCATAAAGGGGAGGCAACTTACTTAGTGGACCTCCTGAACCCTATGAACCCCCTAAGGGTGCTCCATATCAACAGACTAAGGTGGTCATTACAACACTGGCGGACGGTGTTAAAGCGGCTGTAAAACGGCCAACAGTCCGGCGGTAAAAAAATTGGAATGATGACCGTGGCGGGAGCCGCCAACAAAGACAGCCACTTTAACACTCCGACCGCCACGGCGGTACAGGCAAAACGCGCGGCGGTCACTGCCAACAGACAGGCGGAAGACAATGTACCGCCGACAGTATCACAACCTACCAATCCGCCACCTTTTCCGGGGTGGATTCACCGCGGATAAAAACACGGTGGAAACAGCCATTTCAAAGGGAAAACGCTCACCTCTACACACTCCACGAGCCGGAAATCCATATTCTGCCAGCGATAGTCTTCCTGCTCCTATACGAGGATCATCAGCGCCGGCGGCGAAGAGCACGGTGAGTACTGCACCTACGACATAGGGGAGGGGGGAGGGAAGAACACAGGGACACACACAACCAACATCCCAACCCCCACACCGACCCTCACCCACTACAAAACACACACACCAATCATATCCATACATCACAGTAACACCCCCCAAGCCCCCCGGAAGAATGCAAAGACAAAAGGAAATTAGTTGAACCATTGTAATATATCAAAATACAGGAAGCAAATATATACATATATATATATATACACATTAAACTAAATATACACCACGATTAGTAGTGCAGGTAATGCACCATTCATTGTCCGTGGACCACTGGGCCCAAAATGCATGGGCGAGGCCCACACAAGATACCTGATCAAAACGGAGAGAACACTGCAGGGGCATCAGATAGAAATAAAACAGGCACCTCAGGGGGAAGGGAAGGTGGGCACCTCAGCCGGATGAGTGCACCATGCCAGATCCACGAGGGGGCCTCCATGCCCATTGATGTATCCTGGGGAGTGCAAAGCCACAGTCTCTCAAGTCTCTGCAGTGGGTGGTTTGCCCACTGTACCGTCCTGGGGAGTGCAAAGCCACAGTCTCTCAAGTCTCTGCAGTGGGTGGGTTGCCCACTGTACCGTCCTGGGGAGTGCAAAGCCACAGTCTCTCAAGTCTCTGCAGTGGGTGGGTTGCCCACTGTTCCATCCTGGGGAGTGCAAAGCCACAGTCTCTCAAGTCTCTGCAGTGGGTGGGTTGCCCACTGTTTAATCTTGGGGAGTGCAAAGCCACAGTCTCTCAAGTGGATAGCAGTCTCCACTGGTTCTGGAGGGGGGCTGGTGCCCAGAGTGCAGCACACACCCCATGACGATCCCAGTTGCGTCACTGCCCCTGCCGCAAATGGGCTAGCTGGGCATTCCATGGCGGTCTTTGCCCTGTTCAGCGGTTCTTTGCCTGTTCAGCGGTGCTTGCGTTGCCAGTGTCAGACCTGTTCAGAGGTGCTTTCCATGGCGGTCCCTAGCCTGTTCAGCGGTGCTTGCGTTGCCAGTGTCAGACCTGTTCAGCGGTGCTTTCCATGGCGGTCTTTGCCCTGTTCAGCGGTCCCTGGCCTGTTCAGCGGTGCTTGAGTTGCCAGTGTCAGACCTCTTCAGCGGTGCTTTCCATGGGGGTCTTTGCCCTGTTCAGCGATCCCTGGCCTGTTCAGAGGTGCTTGCGTTGCCAGTGTCAGACCTGTTCAGCGGTGCTTTCCATGGCGGTCTTTGCCCTGTTCAGCGGTCCCTGTCCTGTTCAGCGGTGCTTGCGTTGCTAGTGTCAGACCTGTTCAGCGTTGGTTTCCATGGCGGTCTTTGCCCTGTTCAGCGGTCCCTGGCCTGTTCAGCGATGCTTGAGTTGCCAGTGTCAGACCTGTTCAGCGGTGCTTTCCATGGCGGTCTTTGCCCTGTTCAGCGGTCCCTGGCCAGTTCAGCGGTGCTTGCGTTGCCAGTGTCAGACCTGTTCAGCGGTGCATTCCATGGCGGTCCTTGCCCTGTTCAGCGTTCCCTGGCCTGTTCAGCGGTGCTTGCCAAGGCGGTCCTTCATTGCCCAGCAGGGCTGTGGCTGGCAGTCCTTCATGGGTCAGCTTAGGCTGTGGCTTGCGGGGCCCTCCTGGCCAGCTGGGCTGTGGCTGGCGATGGCCTCCTGGCCAGTGACTTTGGGGCTGGTGGTGGCTTCCTGGGCAGTGACCCTGGGGCTAGAGGTGGCCTCCTGGCCAGTGACTCTGGGGCTGGTGGTGGCCTCCTGAGCAGTGACGATGGGGCTGGCGATGGCCTCCTGGGCAGTGACGATGGGGCTGGCGGTGGCCTCCTGGCCAGTGACGATGGGGTTCGCCTCCTGGGCAGTGACTCTGGCGGTGGCCTCCTGGCCAGTGACGATGGGGCTGGCCTCCTGGGCAGTGACTCTGGCGGTGGACTCCTGGCCAGTGACAATGGGGCTGGCCTCCTGGGCAGTGACTCTGGCGGTGGCCTCCTGGCCAGTGACGATGGGGCTGGCGGTGGCCTCCTGGGCAGCGGGGATGATGGCGGTCCTCTCCGCCGTGCTGCTCCTGCCAGACTTTAGAGATTTCTTCTGGCCCTTCCCCACCTTGGGAGGAGTCACAGCTGAATACACACTCCCCCCGGGACCCTTGTGAGTGGCTTTGCTGGCTGGAGTCTTCCCCCTCTCCCACCGGGCACTGTCCAACTTCTGGTGCTTCACAGGGTGGGGACTGGTTGTGCTGTGGCTCCGTGCCACACTGGCTGTCCTAGTGGCCGGTGCACTCCACATACCTGTAACAACAGGCACCACTGGTCCCGGAGATTTTTTGGCTGAGGTGCTAGTACGGGACCTATGAGTTGGACGGGGGTGGTGGGAAATAGGTTAAGGGGGGCCAGGAAATGTTTTGGGGAGACACTGGGATGGGTAGATGGAGGGGGTTTGGGAGTGGAGGAAGAGGTGGTGGTTGTAGGAGGTGTACGTTTTGTGGATTTGGGTGCAGGTGCATGGGCTGGAGGCTGTCGTGAGGTGGATGGCTGTTGGGTGGGTGTGTGCCTGCGTTTGTGTATCTTCGGAGGGGGCGTCACAGACACACTGGGAGAGGACACAGGGGACGTGTAAATGGGAGTTGGGGTGGTGAGTGCATGTGAGCGGGGTGTGGTGGTGGGTGTGCTGGTGCGGGACGTAGTGGCTGTAGTGGTAGTGTATGCAGGTGTGTGTGTAGATGAGACTGGGAGGGAGGAGGAAGACGACGAGGAGGGGGACACAGTGGAGGCAGTGGATGTTGGTGTGTCTGTATGTGTGTGATGCTTGCGTGAGTGCCTGTGGGATGTGTGGTGCTTATGTTTGCCTGAGCTTCCCTTGGGTGTTGACGTGTGTGCATGCTGGTCTGGAGGTGTGCTTGGGATAGGCTGAGGTACAGGGGATTGGGTTGGGGTGGAGGAAGTTGGAGGGGGAGGCTAGACACATGGACAATGGCTGCCATCAGTGCTGAGGCCAGAGTTTGCAGGGTTCGATGAAGGGCAGCCTGACAAGAATGAATGCCCTCCAGGAATGCATTTGTGTGTTGGAATTCCCTTTCTACACCCTGGATGGCATTCAAAATGGTAGACTGCCCAACAGTGAGGGACCTGAGGAGGTCAATGGCCTGCTCACTGAGGGCAGCAGAGGTGACAGGGGCAGGGGCTGAGGTGCCTGGGGGAAGGTGATGCCCATCCTCCTGGGTGAGCGGGCACAGGGCGAAGGCTGAGGGGCTTCTAGGAGGGCGGTGCTGGTAGGGGGGGTGGCGGCTGTACCTGTAGAAGTGGGGGGCACAGATTTTGCCGCCACCACAAGGGAGCTCCCATCGGAGGACGAGTCCATGTCGCTGGTTGCAGAACCTGCGACCGCCGTGGTGCTCCCCTCGCCCTCCGTCCCACTGGTGTATTCTGAGTCCGTGGTGTGGGCCTCCATGGCCATGTGGGATGCAGCTCCCTCATGCTCCTGTGCCACTGTACCTCCACCTGATGATGCTGATGCACACAAGAACAGGGAGACCACAAAAAGGGGGGGACGACAGAAGAAAGACAGGTTGAGTGCATGGCTTACCGCTACCGTTGGCAGACAATACAGACACAACAGCCCCTTGCACTACGTCGCGCTGTTGGGCTCTACAGATGCAATTCCTGGGATATGGCCTACATGGCTATGGTCGACATCTGCACACATAGATGACACAGGGGCATGAATACCTGTACTTGGCACTCTACAGAGGTGGGGTGGGGTGCCACATGGCCTGCATTACGGAGGGGCCTAGCCTAGGGAACTTGCCCTGGCCTAGGGAAACCCACAGCCCTCCTCCCCCACCCAGACACCTTCACTGCGCGCAAAGTCCGCTGAATGAGAGTGTACTCACCCCCTTGTGTCTGCTGTGATGCCCTCAAGCGCCCATCCAACTCAGGGTAGGCCACTGCCAGGATCCAGAACAATAGGGGGGTCATGGTTCGACGGGCACCCCTCCCACGTTGGGAGTCCATCCCTACCCCTGCCATGTGGCACATGCATTCACAGTCCTTCATGCACGCAGAACTGTGCCCCCTTCATTCTTACAACCAGCCATCTCCACACAGGCATAGCCCATACAACATGCTCCCTGTGTACTTACCTGTTGGTCTGGAGGACCGTAGAGTAGCGTGTACTGGGGGAGGACCCCGTCCACGAGCTTCTCCAACTATTCTGCAGTGAAGGCAGGGGCCCTTTCCCCAGAGGCACGAGCCATTGTCTCTTCCAGACCGAGGTCACAGCAGCACTTGCAGTGTAGGTCCTCTCCTGTCGAAGATCAGGTATCGAGTGATTGAACAAATAGAAAATGGCGGTCACGTCCGCGGCGGTCTTGTCCGCGGCGGTGCGTACCATCACCGCCGGCGTACATCGTCATTGGCTCCTGGGACCCATAGGGTCCAATGTTAACCAATGCAGCTTTACGCCGCGGTTTTCGACCGCCTACCGCGACGGTGTACAACGCCAGCGCAGTTACCTCACATCCCATTGTCCCACTTTAGAGGTCAGGCAGCCGCCATTTCAGGGGCCCACATGCCCTAATTACCAACTGCGTCACACAGACCTAGGCCTTGTCGCACAACACAAATACAGGCCACATTTTGTGTATGAATGGTGTTCTGTGTAGACTGTGGGTACATACCTCTGAATTGTTTGACTCTGTGGTCGCTGTTGTCATTCCTAGGCACCGTCTGCTTGGACATGTGAGGAGATGGCGGAATCCTCCGGTGTACTGACCAATGGTGGACCTGTCGACAATGGAGGAAAGACATTTGATCATCACCTACAGGTTTGACCGTGCAACAATCCAGGAACTGTGTGCCCTGTTGGAGCCTGACCTGATGTCAGCAATCCGCCATCCCACAGGGATCCCCCCTCAAGTGCAGGTGCTGTCAGTGCTCCATTTCCTAGCAAGTGGGTCATTTCAAACAACAGTGGCCATGGCATCAGGGATGTCCCAGCCTATGTTGTCCAACGTGTTGTCCAGAGTGTTGTCTGCCCTGCTGAAACACATGCGGAGCTACATTGTTTTCCCTCAGGTGGAGTATTTGCCTACAGTTAAAGGTGACTTCTATGCCCTTGGACATATCCCCAACATCATAGGTGCCATTGATGGGACACATGTGGCTTTGGTCCCCCCCCCCCACAGGAGTGAACATGTGTACAGGAACCGGAAGAGTTATCATTCCATGAATGTCCAGATGGTATGTTTGGCAGACCAGTACATCTCCCAGGTAAATGCTATGTTCCCTGGCTCAGTGCATGACGCCTACATCCTGCGGAATAGCAGCATCCCTTATGTGATGGGTCAACTCCAGAGGCACCGGGTGTGGCTATTAGGGGACTCTGGTTACCCCAACCTGTCATGGCTACTGACCCCAGTGAGGAATCCCAGGACAAGGGCAGAGGAACGCTACAATGAGGCCCATGGGCGGACTAGGAGGGTGATTGAACGCACCTTCGGCCTCCTGAAGGCCAGGTTCAGGTGCCTGCATATGACAGGTGGATCCCTATTCTACTCACCAAAGAAGGTGTGCCAGATCATCGTGGCCTGCTGTATGCTTCACAACTTGGCTTTGCGACGACAGGTGCCTTTTATGCAGGAGGATGGACCAAATGACGGTGTTGTGGCAGCTGTGGAGCCTGTGAACAGTGATGAGGAGGAAGCAGAGGAAGAAGAAATTGACAACAGGGACTCAGTTATCCAGCAATATTTCCAGTGACACACAGGTGAGAACACATTCCTGCCTACTACAAGTACTGTCACACTTCTACCTCTATCCTGTCTGTCGATTTCAACCAGTGTATGGTAACTGAGTTGTACATTTCCCTTACAGTTTCACAGGTATGGTTTCCAACGTGTGTCATCTGCTTAGATTCCTCATGGACTTGAGATGTGTGACATAGGTATGTTGACATTACATTTGAAAAAGCATTTTGTCACTGTCATTGCTAATACACATTTTCGAAATCACAGACTAACTCCAGATTGTTTTGTGCTTCAAGGATGTTTATTGAAGTGCTAAATATTGGAGGGGGGTTGTAACATGGTGAGGGGTGATGGTGGAGGAATGTCCATGGCAGAGTCCAGTCTATTAGTCTCACAGGTGCATTGCCCATATGGGCATAGAAGTGGAGCTGGGGCAGTTTAAATATGGACAGGGTGACAAAGTGGGGCAGTGGGATGATAATCAGGGTGGTCTCATTTCTTGGCAGGGGTCTTGGCATCGCGCTCTGTCTTGTTCCTGGATCTCAGGGACTGCATGTGGGGTGGTTCTCCCTCTGCAGGGGGTGGGGTGCTGGTGTGGTGGTCCTGTGGCGGGGCATCCTGTCCACCAGCACCGGCGGAGGTGGTGGGCAGTTCATCGTCCATGCTAGTGTTAGGGGCCCCTTGTAGTGCCACAGTGTCCCTCCTGGTGTTGAGTATTTTCTTCAGCACCCCTACGAAGGTGCCCAGGGCGGAGCTGATGGTTCTGAGTTCCTCCCTGAACCCCAAATACTGTTCCTCCTGCATGCGCTGGGTCTCCTGAAACTTTGCCAGGACGGTTGCCATCGTCTCCTGGGAGTGGTGGTATGCTCCCATGATGGAGGAGAGGGCCTTGTGGAGAGTGGGTTCCCTAGGCCTGTCCGCCCCCTGTCGCACAGCAGCCCTCCCAGTTCCCCTGTGTTCCTGGGCCTCCGTCCCCTGGACCATGTGCCCACTACCACTGCCCCCAGGTCCCTGTTGTTGTTGGGGTGGTGGGTTATCCTGGGTTCCCTGTAGTGGTGGACACACAGCTGATTGACGTGTCCTGGGGACGGATGTATGGGCCCGCTGGGTGGGTGCTGTGCTGGTGTTACCAGAGGGTGGAAGCTCTGTGGTGGCCTGTGACTGGGTGTGGGGAACCGACTGTCCCGAGGCCCACGATGGTCCGGGCTGGTCATCTGGATCCAGTTGGACAGAGCTGCTGTCATCACTGTGGGCCTCTTCTGTGGGTGGGGTGGAGATGTCTGGACCCTCCTGTCTGGTGACGTTCAGTAGTGGTCCTGCAGGGGTGTAAAAGCATGATTATTGCATCTGTGTGTGTCATGGTGGGCAATAGGTGGGTGACCGTGTACCCAAGTGCTAGCATTCCTGTGTGTGGGCTTGTGTGATGATGGTTGAGGGGGGTGTTATGGGTATGTGCAGTGGGCATGCTTTAGTGATGGGTGTCCATGCTTTGTTGTGTCATGCAGGGCTTGGTGTTGGGATGTGTGGTTTGTGTTATTAGTACGTTTGTGAGGAGTTGGAGTGATAGGGGAGGGGGCGAGGGTCGGGGTATGTGATAGCATGCAGGTAGGGTGGGGGATGAAGTAGTTAAAGGTTTGACTTACCAGAGTCCATTCCTCCACCTACTCCTGAGAGGCCCTCAGGATGCAGTATAGCCAAGACCTGCTCCTCCCATGTTGTTAGTTGTGGGGGAGCTGGGGTGGGGGTCCGCCACCAGTCTGCTGTACCGCGATGTGGTTTCTTGAGACCACGGAACGCACCTTCCCCCGTAGGTCGTTCCACCTCTTCCTGATGTCGTCCCGATTTCTTGGATGTTATCCCACTGCGTTCACCCTGTCGACTATTCTTCGCGATAGCTCCATCTTTCTAGCTATGGAGGTGTGCTGCACCTGTGCTCCAAATAGCTGTGGCTCTACCCGGACGATTTCCTCCACCATGACCCTGAGCTCCTCCTCCGAGAACCTGGGGTGTCTTTGCCGTGCCATGGAGTGGTGTAGGTGATATGTGGGGTGGTGTATGTGGTGATAAGTGTGGTGATATGTAGTGGTTTGTAGTGTTTTGTGCGTTGAAGTAGTGTGGGTGATGGTCTGGTGTGCCTGTGGATGCTTGGTAGTAGTTTGTAGTGTCTCACTCTGGCCTTCTTTCTATGTTTTTGTCGTAAGGGTTTGTGGGTGATGTGGGTGTGTGTTTTATATTGTATTGGGTGTGTGGGAGTGGTGTGTGTATGTGTATCAGGTGTGTGTATTTCAAATTGTCCAATGTGGTTGTGTTTTGTAGGAGTGTGTGTATTTTGAGCGCGGCGGTGTGTACCGCCAATGGAATACCGCGGTTGAAAGACCGCCGCGTGGATTCGTGTGTCATGATAGTGTGGGCGTATTTCTGTTGCCGTGACAGTGGAGGTTTTGTTTTCGCCAGTTTATCACTGACCTTTGGTGTGGCGGACTTGTGTGGGTGTCTGGATTTTGTCGGATTTCGAGATGTGGGTCGTAATAGCTGTGGCGGAATTCCGCAGCCGCGGCGGTGTGTTGGCGGTCTTCTGCACGGCGGTAAGCGGCTTTTACCGCCAATGTTGTAATGACCCCCTAAAACCTCACTTTGAGAGGTCAAACTTAAGAATTCTCCTTGTGACCGATGAGGGCTTGGAAAAGAAGATCGAGCCTTTCCTTTACCGCCTCTCTTCACGGGAACGTGATGAGTCAGTGGCCGGGTCTCAACCTCTCTGACACCCTGTCCCTAGAGCAGCAAGGTGACTATTAAAAGTTGTTGGGATGCTTTGCCTCACTGTTCTCACTCACCCCTGGACTCACACACTTGTGTGTCCATGACATTGACACAGGAGACAGTCCCCTTGTAAAGAACAAAATGTACATGTTGTCAGACAAGGTAAGAGCCAGCATCCATGAGGAGGTCTCCAAGATGTTAGCTTTTTGGGGTGATTGAGCCTTCTGAGAGTCCCTGGTCCAGTCCAGTGATGCTGGTACCAAAGGCTTGCCCAATGGGTACAAAACTAGAAGTTCGGTTTTGCGTTGACTACAGAACTCTCAATTCCATCACCAAGACTGACACACACCCCATTCCCAGAGCTGATAAGCTCATTGACAGGCTAGGCGCTGCCAAATTCCTCATTAGTTTTGCATTAACATCAGAGTACTGGCCGATCACTTTGACTGAGGGAGCAAAGGAGCAGTCAGCATTCTCAACCCCTGAGAACCATTACCAATTCTGGATGATGCTCTTTGCCTTGAAGAATGCCCCTGCTACCTTCTAATGGTTATTTAACAGGGTCCTGGTTGGCACAGAGGCTTTCTGTGCTGCCTACTTAGACGACATTGCTGTCTACAATGCCAGCTGGAAGGAACACCTGCATCACCTCCAAGAGGTGCTTCAGGCCCTGCAAAAAGGAGGCCTGACAATCAAGGCCAGCAAGTGCCAGAATGGGCACCTGGTAGGTGGTGGCAAGGTGCAGCCCCTCTAGACCAAGCTTAAACCATCATGGCCTGGCAACCACCTAAAACCCACACAGAAGTGAGAGCCTCCCTAGGCCTCACTGACTACTACAGACGAGTGGCATCCTTGTTGCCCCCTCAACTGACCTGACTTCTAATAAGCAGCACAGGTTGGTGATCTGGACAGAGGCTTGTCAGAAAGCCTTTGATTCTCTCAAGGAAGCTATGTGCACTGTACCTGTGCTCAGGGCCCCTGATTACTCCAAAAAATGTATTGTGCAGATGCGGACACTTCACAACATGGCATAGGGACATAGCACAGCTGAATGAGGAGGGCCTAAATCAACCAGTAGCCTTCCTTAGCAGGAGGTTACTTCCACAGGAACAAAGGTGGAGTGCCATTCAAAGAGAAGCATTTACTGTGGTCTGGGCACTGAAGAAGCTGAGACCATACCTGTTTTTGACCCACTTCTGGGTTCAAACAGACCACATACCCCTCAGATGGTGAATGCAAATAAGGGGTAAAAATCCTAAACTCTTGAGGTAGGCCATCTCCTTACAGGGAATAGATTTTATGGTGCTGCACTGCTCGGGGACTAACCACACCAATGCTGATGGTTCTCCAGACTCTTCTGCCTTAGTGAAGGGAGCTCCCAAGGGGTTAGGTAGGTGGCCCCACTTTTAGCTGATAGGGACATATTTTAGACCTGACAACCTTAGGGTGGTCATCCTCCAACTTTCTGCCTACCTCCCTACATTTTTCTGATCTAATTTTTGCTGCTTTTACGACTCTGCACACTTTACCACTGCTGACCAGTGCTAAAGTGCTTGTGCTCTCTCCCCTAAACATGGTAACATTGGCTCATACTGAACTGTCATATGTAATTGTATCTATAAGTCCCCAGTAAAGTACATATAACGGGGCACTGTTACGGGGGTTGCAGTCAGCCGAGCAGGCTGCAGTGACTACCCTGGACGCCCTAACCAGTAAGTGCCCCGGGGGCACTTTGATGAGCAGTGACCTGACCGGGAGCGATGGCTTCCGAGTGAAGGAGGAGGGGCTGGGACACAGAGGGAGAGAAAAGCGAGCAGACGGGCAGAGAGAGAGGCAAGGCAGAAAGGAGTTGGAGGAAGGACTCTAGAAAAGTGAAAGAGGAGGAGGAAAGAGAGGACATAGGAGGAAAATGCTGGGGTCGAAGGAAGACCCAAAAGGGGACCCAGAAGTCAAAAGGAGCAACAAGGAGGAGAAAAAGGAGGAGGGAAGCAGAAGACCACAAGGAGGAAACCTAGCACTTGATGCTGGAGCAGATGGGGAACCAGCCAGAAAGGAGGACACCGCCAAAGGACCACACCACATTCCTGGAGGAGCGTGGCTACACAAGGTACAGAGGTTTTTCAGCACAAATGTACCTATTGGGGCTAAGGGATACAATGGGAATGTAAGGGAGCCCTATGAGGGGAAGCCTCCTAGAAGGAGGGTCAGGTGGAAAGGAGAGTGCCATTTTTCTTTCTCTTGCATGCAACCTTCCACGTGTTCTGCGCTTTGGAGTGACCCCTACCTAAACATCCCTCACTCACTCCCCTCCCTGGTAAAACCCCAACCACAATACCCACTGGTACACTTACCTGGCATATGGTTCTTCTTAATTCCGAGGTACACCGATAAACAACGTGACGTGGGAACAGCAGACCTCCTCACCACTCCTTCCAAAGTCAGAGGAACCAACTTAAAAGAAAGAAAGAACTCTAGTTAGATTTACAACACAGTGCTTATTTGCTTGTCACAAAACTAATAAATATTAATAATCCCACCATCCTAGACTGCATGGCCATTAATAACGATCACAGTGCACTAGATGTGCCCAGGGCCGGTAAATTAAATGCTACTAGCGGGCCTGCAGCACTTATTGTGCCACCCACATAAGTAGTCCCTTAACCACGTCTCAGGTATATCATTGCTAGGCCTATGTGTGAAGTTTCACTGCCACTTCGACTTGGCATTTAAAACTACTTGTCAAGCCTTAAATTCCCCTTTTCCTACATATAAGCCACCCTAAGGTAGGCCCTAGGCATCCAATAGGGCAGGACGCTATGTAAATGAAAGGCAGGACATACGTTGTACATGTCCTGGTGGTGAAAAACTCCCAAAGTCGTTCTTCACTAGTGTGAAGCCTGCTCCTCTCATAGGCCAGCATCAGAAATTCTATTATATGCTCTTAAGTGGTAATTTCTGATCTGAGAGGAATATACTTGTCATGTTTGGAATGGTTAAAATGACAATGAGAAATACTGCTTACTAGTGAAGTTGGATTCTGCATTACTATTTCAGAAATGACACTTTTAAAATGTAGGCATTCCTATATACTTACTGCATCTGTGCATTACAGACTGTGTTCAAACCACATCTGGTGTGTGCAGGTTGATAGCTTCCCTTGTGCATTCCACCCAGACAGTCCTAAACACAGGGCTCTCAGCTGCACCTGCATTCATTAGCATACTGATGGGTCTCCCTGGGCAGGAAGGGTGGGGAGGGGTCTCTCTCTAACACGTCAAAGGCCTGTAACCTGCCCTCACACAAAGGACTGATAACCCCCCCATAGGACTCCTGGCAGACCAGGCTGAGTTGAAAGGCGAACTTATGCACTTCAAAACCTCTCTTTGAAGTTTCCCCCACTTCGAAGGCACTTTTGGCTATATATATATGTACTGGGCCTGTGACCCCACCACATCAGACACTTCTGTACCTACAACTGGACTCTGTCAGAGGGACTGCCTGACTGCCCAAAGGACTCATCTGGACTGCTTTGCTGGAAGGACTGCTGGTCTGCTTGTTGCCCTGCTTCCTGCTGACCACTGACTCTGCTGGAAGGACTCTGCTTTCCTCTTTAAGGGCTTGGATTGAGCTTGCCTCCTGTTCTGAGATCTCAGGTCTATCAAAGAGAATAAAATTCAGCGCATCAGAAAATGTACGCAATGCCTGAAAAGTTCGATGCAACACCTGACGGGTCGACGCAGGGCCTGCCTCGCAGCTGAGAAATCACTGCATTGCCTGCTGGATTGATGCAGTGCTTATTGCCTCTTCTCATTGTGTTCTGGAATCTTCAGAAATTGTCCCTAGGCATCAAAATATCCCTGCATCACATTGAGGAACCATGGCTGCACTCCCGAAAACCGACACACTGCTTTACAGCATGTAAAGAGTCGACGCGTTATCTTTGCAGCTTTGGAAAAAACAATTCATTGATTTACTGTTTGATGCCTCTCCTACTTCTGAAGCCCTTTGCATTGTCTTTTTTATGCATCCCAGGTACTGTGTCTTGAAAGGATACAACTACTGATTCTCAAGGATTGAAACTCATATAAACCTCAAGGAAGTGATATCTTGACTTGTGCATCTTGGATGTTTGTCATTTTGGTCTTATTTTAGTCACATAAACTTTATCTATTTTCCTAAACTGGTGTGGAGTACTTTTATGGTGTTTTAACTGTGTTACTGTATGAGTTATTGTACAAATACTTTACACATTGCCTTCTAAGTTAAGCCTGCCTGCTCTGTGCCAAGCAACTGGAGGGCGGGCAGGGGATAATTTAGGTTCTGCTGTGTTTTACACTGACTAAGATTGTGGTCCCTACTTGGCGAGGTGCACATCTCTGCCATCTAGGGATTTTTTGGTTATTATTGAGTTATTTTGTTTTTAGCAATGTAGGATGCATTCTTGAGAAACATTATATGTTTCTGAGAAAGATCTCATGTGCATCTGATGCTGAAGTACTGAAACGCTAATGTAAATTCTGATATTACTTATTAAATCAATTTGCATATTCAACCTTATCCACTTCTGAACTTTAAGTGAAACAGGATACATAGTATAGGCAGCAGAAAATAAATATATAGCGATATATATATATATATATATATATATATATATATATATATATATATATATATAAAATACACCTCTCCTAGCACTCAACGGGTTTCCAGATTTCAATTTATTCCTAACCCAGCCAGACATGTTTTGGCAGGGACTGCCTTTATCAATGCCGTTTTGCAAATGAAAAGGTTTTCCATTGTGATTACATTTTAAATGTCTTTCGCTTGCTCCTATTGGTGCACAGATCACTATCAGTAGAAACAGACTGTTCATTCTCATTAAGGGCCAGATGTAGGAAACTTTTGCGAGTCGCAAATGGCCCGATTCGCCATTTGCGACCCCGCAAAATCGGAAATGGAATGCAAAAATCCCATTTCCGATTCGCAAAATGTGATGCGAACCATTACCGACTCGCAAAAATAGCGGCCCCATTTTGCAACCCGCTAATAGGAAGTCGCAATTTGCGAGTCGCAAACCAAATGCAATAGCCACTCGCAAATTGTGACTAGTCGCAAAAAGCCCATTTTGCACTTCCAATTTACCACTAACTCAGGGCAGGTGGTAACCATTACCAAAGTATAAAAGGAGACCCACAAGGCATCTGGGTTACTCAAGATGGCGGAGATATATGTGATAGGAATGAGGAGGAGAGCCCACGCCGCACAGCAGAGGAGGAGGAGGAGCCAGAGACAGGAGAAGATATACAGAACCAGGCAGACACTTTTCCAACAAACTGAGGAGATTTATGATAATTATAGACTCAGCAGTGCAGCAATACTAGATTTAATAGATTTACTCAATCCGCAGCTACAACGCCAGACTGTGCGCGGCTGCGCCATCCCTACGCATGTGCAAGTGCTATGCTCCCTGCACCTCTTGGCCTCGGGTAGCTATCAGGGGGTCATTTCTGTGGCAGGTGGGGTATCCCAAAGTTCACTCTCATGGTTCTTTAGGGCATTCCTAGATGCCTTACTCACACACATGTCCAGATATATATACCTACCCAGGAATGAGGCAGAAATCAACAGCACCAAGTTGGAATTCTACAGGATTGCCAACTTCCCCCATGTCATAGGGTGTGTGGACGGGACACATATACAAATATGCCCTCCTGCAAATCTGGAATATCTGTTCCGCAATAGGAAGTGTACCCACTCACTGAACATTCAGGTGGTATGTGACGCCCATTATGTTATCACTGACATGGTAGCCAAATTCCCAGGGAGTACACATGACTCGTACATTTTCAGGCACAGTGGGATACACCAACGCCTAGAACGTGGGGAGTTTGCAGACGGATACCTCCTAGGTATAGCTGAATACACCTTGCAGACATACACACAGGTCAATGTGGAAACCATCTATGCCCAGCTAACATTGTACATTTTGTGCCAAACAGGTGACAGTGCATATGCACTACGACCATGGATACTGACCCCGTACTGAACACCCAGCAATGAGACAGAGAGACGATACAACAGTGCACATAGGAGGACCAGAAATATCATCGAAAGGACCTTTGGACTGCTGAAGGCAAGATTCAGATGCCTCCACAGAAGTGGAGGTGCCCTCCAGTACACCCCAAAAACAGCTTTCAAGATTGTTGGCGCATGCGCTATCCTGCACAACATTGCCACCAGACGTGGGCTACCTCTCACCCCAGAAGACCCAGATTCGGAGGAAGGAGAGCAAGAGCTACCACATCGCCATCATGGGGATAGAAGCATTGCAAATCAAGCCAGACTGCGACGGGACCACATTGCAAACCAATACTTTGGAAGCTACGTGATAACTGTCACCACACTAACTAATGTCACACACAAAGAGTCCAGGTGTGAAGTGGAACTAACAAGTGATTTATTTTGTGCACCAAAAAAACTATAGACATTGACAACAGTTCAGGGGCTGTAACAGTCCACCTGGCATGAGGACACATTGACCTCATGTGCCTCTACCCCAGGACAGTGTGGAGCTCATATTCTACGCCGGGCTCGGCCAGCATGGCTGGTACCTGGTGTCTCAGCAGTGCCCTGCTTTGCGCTTCCACTGCGCAACACCCTGGTGTCACTGGTTGAGACACTGCTGATGGTGGAGCCCTCCTCGCTATCCTGCGGCGTGTCTCCCGCGCCCCTAGCCACCTGCCGTGCCTCCATGATATCAACGGCATGGCTAAGACGTACCAGTCCACGTGCCACATCACGGCAAAGTGGCCTATGTCTACTTGGAGGCTGACCGTGCGCCTTGAAAGGCCAGTAGTGTTCACAGCCAGCCTGACTATGGAAGCAGACATTCGGTCCAGCCGGTGCATTAGCTGCCTGTCACAACGCCTTGCACCCTCTCTCTCTGTTATGAGTTCCGCCACCAGTTGTCTCATGGAGCGTGCAAGGTCGCCCACATGTGTGTTCAGTTGTTGCAGCTCTGTGTGTACCAGCTGCATGCCACTGCGTTGGTTTTGCTCCATGCGCCGCATTGCCCCTGAAATTCTCTGTATCTCCTGTGTTTGCAGGTGCTGACCCCGTAGGAGTGCGGCCTCGGCGTGCGACATGGAGGCGTCCCCTGACTCAGCCTGCGGCTCTGGTGGTACATTTACACGTCGCCTGCGATGCAGTGGAGGCTCCGTGTCATCTACAGTGGCACTGTGGCTGGGACCAGGTGCTGGCTCACTCACCAGTATGGCAACTGGTGCATCCTGAGGGGACTGTGTGTTGGTGGTGCAGGTCTCTGTAGTGGCTGGTCCTGACTCGTCTGCAGGCTGGTGGCTGACCTGTGGCCCCTGGGTGCTTTGGTTGGCGGGGGTGTCGTGTGGGAGACCTGTGGGACATAGGGAACACACTGTCAGTATCTACCATCTGTTATCAACTTCCTAATAAACTGTTGCCTATCAACTGCCTACTTGACTACATTGCCCATAATGCACCATTCTGGTTGTTGCTACTCTGAAATGGAGCTATTTCGGTTGTGCATGCTACTGTGTACAAGGTGGGTGGGGGTATGGCATATTTGGGTTTACATGCATGTCTCATGATACTCACCGGTTGATGGTCCTGGCTCTGAAAAGTCCAGCTCTCCTATCCCGCACACTGCCTCTGGCTCCAGGGTCTCCTCAACTCTTTCCTCCAGGGGTGTGGGTGGTGGTATTGTGGACGGTCCCCCTCCAGTGCCCCTCATCTCCCGGAGCCGCTCTGCCACCCTCTCCTTGGTCCGAGAGCGCAGGTCATACCACCTTTTTTTGAGTTCTTCTATGCTCCGGTGGCTGACACCCAGGGAGTTCACCTTGTCTTGGATGTCCGTCCAGATTCTTCTTTTCTCCACCTCTGGCACAGTGAGGGCTTGCCTCCCAAAAAGTTGGTCATGGTGCTGGCAGCACTCCTCTGTCAGCACCTCCAGCTCTTTCTCTGCAAATTTAAGTTTGCGCTTGCTTGGTGTCTCAGCCATGGTAGCTGCTGTTCTCTCTGTTTGCAGTGTAGCAGTTGAAAATGGGTGTGTTCCTCCATCCTCCCAAGTGTATTTGTAAACTTCCTGGCTGTGATGTCATCATCAGGAGCCAGGAAGTGTTTTTGAGAGTGTTCTGCTGCACCTGCATTCAATTAGCAGCACAGTCGCAATTTGCGACACCCACTCGCAAATTGCGTGTTCGTTTTTTAGCGCGGTCCTAAAAAGCGACCTCGCAAACAGCGGACTCGCAATCTGCGGTGCGACTTCAAGTGCGAGTCACAAATTGAAGTCACGTTTTCTTCTTGGATACCATTTAGCGAGTCAGAAATTGCGAGTCGCAACGACTCTCAATTTCCGACTCGCTAAATTTTTCCTACCTACATCTGGCCCCAACTCCCTTATCACCTTGTCACCTGGGTTTGAATAAATTGAAATTTGGAAACCCGGTGATTGCTAGTGGAAGTTCCTTTGGGAGTATTATTAATGGATTTATAGTGTGAATGCCACCTTTCAGAATTAAATCACCCGTTCAGTGAAAGAGTTCAGCATCCTGAAGGTGATAATTGTGATGGAATGAAAAAAATATGAAAAAATATGTTAGTATATTGACTTAAAAAAAATGAAAAGTTACTGGGACGTTATAGTTAGGTTCTGAATTTACTCATACAAAACCATAGAAATTCAATAGTTATAGTTAAAGTTCTTTCAAGTAACTATGACTCACGTCCTAAGGTAGCTATAACTCGCACCCTAGCCATGCACAGTTTTCTTATCAATAATTTTAATGCAAATGCTGCAGTAATATTATGAAAGATGCCATCCAAGATCATATCAATGATATAATATGTGGAGTTATTAGCTGTGCAATGCGAAGGTGCAAATTACAGTTACCTTTGGGCGCGAGTTATAGTTACTTGAAAGAACTCTAGCTGAGTTCTGTTTGGCTGCCAGCACTTCTACAAGGAAGTGTTGGCAGCCATGTTGGGATTCAGTTTGAGATGAGAAAAAAAGAATAAAAAAAGAAAAGGGGCCAGGCTACAGACACCCTGACCACTTAGCTCTGTTGCTGGGGTCCCAGAGGGACCCCATATAGTATAAACGCATTTAAAAAATAATAATCCACAAGTCGTGGAGGATCCGTGGCTCTGGTGAAAAGGGTTTTAAATGGAGCACAGGCTACTGCGCTTGATCAGTCAGCAGCCCCCGGGTGGGCCAAGTCCCGGGGACATTGTTTATTGTAGTGCAGGGGCTGCCAGGCCCCCCTGCAGCCACGGGGACCACCACTTCCTGGGGGCTTTTATCGCTTGTAGCGGGGTGCCGCCCGGCAGCCCCAGGAACCACCACCTCCCCAGGGCTTTAATACACCCACTGTCAAAGAGTTCGGCAGTAGCAAGTGCCATTTGTATCAGTATGTTTACTACAGTCTGTCAGAACCGCCGCAACCCGGGCATGGTGTGCTGGCATCACTACGATTAGCACCTGGGATAGATGCCAAATGAAGGGTAATGTGCAGCTAAATGAGGGATATGGATTTATGATTTATATGTTGAAATGTTGCCAGGTATGCAGTAAAAAATGACGGGTATTTGAGGCATCAAAAAGTATGATAAATAATTCCCCTAAACCAATGTGGAGAGATGTCTACTGTAGTGATTAGAACATGGTGGGAAATGTAATTAATGTTGAGGACTACATGCAGTGATGGCAGCGGGTACTGTGAACTATTTATATAGATCTAAAAATCCTTCTTTTGATGTCTCATCTAATAGGTGAGAGCCAAGCCGCATTTTAAGATCTGTAACTGACCATTGAGCTATACATAGTCTATATCAAGAAATGGGGGGGACTGGGAGATTTAATGGTCCAGTGTACAGCCTCCCGGGTATAGTCTATACTAGTGTAAAGTACACTGTTCCAAGAGAAAGCAGGAAGAAGATACAGAGTGACCCTACTGTCAGAAGCACAAGCCCTCACACATCCAATTGGATGTCATGCTTCATCATAGGGCATGCTCCTCGTCAGACCGGCGCTGCAATGTCTGACGGGCTCCCCAAAAGGGGGGCTCTTTGCCGGAGGTCTTTTATGATGTCAATGTCCCTTGGGAGATAGAAAGCCAGACACTGCCGCCTAGCAAAGTCAAAAAGGAGAGCAGAAAAATAAAGTTAAAATTGGCTGAGAACCATTCTATTAATCAAAAATATATTGGATCAGACAAAGGTTGAGGTCAAGGTTAAAAGAGCACAAATGGAGTGTATTGAGATAATGCTCAACCACTCACTCAATCAAAAACACAGAGGAGAAAAACCATTCTGTAACTCCCTCTCTAGTGGGTCAACATGTTTTGTGCCTCACTGGTCCATAAGGATCCAACGACGCTTCTTCAGGACCAAAACAAAATACTTCTGCTAAAAAAAGAGTGTAAAGACCTACATGTGTCTGCGAACATCAGTCAACTCGGCTACTTTCACTTACTTTCTCGACAATGTATTGTTGACTAATCTAGTATGTAGGAGTCGCCCAACCCAGATTATGTAAACGGCTCCCTAGGAATCCCTTGCCATAGGACTGTTGCATGCTGAGCATCCGGTCCTTCACTGAAGACCTACCCCTGAGGCAGCGTTTCCTGAACTGAGCTATGCAGACATTGAGAAAGGCGATGCTGCCGAAACGCATCTGCTTAAGGCAACAAATCAAATTCCGAACACGCTGAGTGCTCGGCTTTTTCTTGTTGGAATCTTGCTAACAAATTAAGTATGTAATGTCACTCGTGTGACAGAAGTACCCGTTGTCAAAGAGGTCTACAGCACCAAGTGGCAATTTATATTAGTATATATATATATATAATGGTATGTATATTTAGTAAAAAAACAAAGCTTACAGGAACGTTATAGTTAGGTACAGATTTTACACGCACAAAACCATAGAAATTCTCGTGCCCTAAGGTAACTATAACATGCGCCCTCACCATGCAGTTTTCTCATCAATAGTTTTTCTTCAAATGTTAAAGTGATATTATCAATGATGTCAAAGAAGATATGAATTTTTCTCAGGTATTTAACAGTGCATGGCAGGGAGCAAGATATAGTTCCCTTACGGCACGAGTTATAACTACTAGAAAAAACTCTAACTAAAGCAGCTGAATTTCTGTGGTTTTGAGCGTTTAAAATATGAACCTAACTATAACGTCCTCGTAACCTTTGGTTTTTAAAGTGAATTTCTATGTTTTTTTCAAATTCTGTTTCCTAACTATAACATCCCTATAACCTTTTGTTTTTTCAGTGAATTTCTAGATTTGTTTTACATTAAGTAAGATACCCATCACAATGCACGGGAGGGTGGGGGTTGGTTCCTTCCTTGCTTCCTAATTTCCTTATTTACTGCAGTATCCTCAGTAGAAAATGCTTGCAGTTTTCCACTTCGATTCCATCAAGATGGCATTCAGATATGCCACACTTTTGTCATAAATTCAGAATGTTAGCACTCTGGTTGCTCACTAGAACACTGTAAGCTGATGATCACCAGGGAGTTAACCGGCAGTCTGCTGCTGGTGTTGAAAGTGCATGCTTCAGTCCGTATGTCAGAATCTTTTTCATGAAATAGAAGAGAAAGTTATTTGAGAAATCACTTAACACATGCTAATTTTTCTTTCTACAGCACTAACCATAATTTCTATGACAAAATAAACCCTCTCATTTAGTTCCTCTCTAAATTAAATATTTAAAGTTTTACCGGTTTTACTAGTTTGGTTCAATCAAGATGGTTTCAGGGGTGCCTAAGTATCATAAGTTAGACTGTTAGCGCTGTAGTTGTTCTTTGGAACACTCGGGGAGGCTGCAGTAGAACTCAAGGGTTGCTGCTGCTGGAAGTAGAACAGGAATATATTTTAGAAGTCTCTTAAAAAGGTGTCTTAATTTTTCTTTCGACAGCATTAACCATAATTTCTATGACAAAATTAACTCCTCATTTTGTTCCTTTCTAAATTAAATTGTTTCAGTTTTACCATTTTGATTCAATCAAGATGATTTCAAGTATGCCACACTTTTGTCATAAGTAAGACAGTTAGCTCTCTAGTTGTTCTTTAGAACACTCTGGGAGGCTGCAGTGGAACATAGGGGAACCAACTGACAGGCTGCTGCTGTTGGAAGGGCATGCTTTACTGAGAATGTCAGATTCCGTTCTCATATGGTTGCGAAAGATAGTGTGTACAGAAAATATGATCTCATTTTAGCTAGTGGAGCACCTTCCAGAACTTCTATGGGAAAATCATGAGAAAACTGTACCCTCTCAACCATGAGTCATGAAATTCCAGCAGCGTAAAGTCACCTTAGAACATGCCACAATTCCTAAAACGAGTACGGTACCATTAACAAACGATTTATATTGTAACTAAAATGTGTTATCACCCTTTATACGTTCTCATTTTTGTAACTCTCAAAACCTGCCAGTCACTACAATGCATTTCAATGGGGTGCGATCATGTGTATTGGTTCCAAGATGGCTGCCATCACTTTCTGGTTGAAGTGATGACAGTCAATCGGATCTCAACATGACAACATTTTCCAAAAACAGTATGCCAGTGATTCTTGTTGCGCATGGAAAGTTTAGGGATGATCCTTCAAGCATGGCCCAAAAAATGTGGGGGTCAAAAAAAGTGTATTTCCCATGTTAATTACCATGGACTCTTTAGAAACACCTGCAGCCTGAACCACTGGATGGAATTACACCAAATTTGGAGGAAAGGTAGCTTTCGGTCTGCAAATTAGTTTTGTTTTATTTGGCCTAAATCAGTTCAGTAGTTTAGGAGAAATTAAAGGAAATCCAAATTTGTATATTTAGTGCTGTGACGAATTTCCAAATACTGATGATCTCATGCAGAGATTTGACTGACTGCCAGTACTTCAACTAGGAAGTGTTGGAAGTCATTTTGGGACTCAACTTCAGTCGAGCCTAAAACATTTTTTTAAAAAGGAGGGCAGGGTACGGTTACCCTAACCCCCTAGCTTTGGTCTAGGGGTCTCCCACGGACAGTGCCAAGGCAAAAAAGCTTTTTTTTAATTCACAGTGAATATAATTAATATTCGTGATTTTAGCTCTATTTAAAAAAAAAAAAGCAAGTGCGGTCTTCTGTGCTTGTTTTTATTTCTTGTCCCAAGGTGGGTCAGGTCCTGGGGGCATATTATTTTAAGGAGGGGCACATGGGGACCACCACCTCCCTGGGGCAAACTTCTAAATAAATAAAAGAGAATGTCCTGTGGACCCCGCTTGCACTGGAGACCACCAATTCTAAAGGCAAACAACTAAATAAATTTAAGAGGGGACCCAGTGGAACCCCCATGCCCAAGGGACCTCCACCTCTCAGGGCAAACAACTAAATAAATATAAGTGTAGGGTCCTGCAGCCCCCCTGCACTCCAGGGACCACCATCTCCCCGGGGCTATAGAATTAATTAGACAGAGGGTCTGTCATAGACCCCAGGCTCCTGGGACAACTACCTCCCCATGCAAACTTCAAAAATTGGAGGGGGCCAGCGACCCCCTTGTGGAGCCATAGATGGCACTGGGGTCTACCACCCACCACAGCTGGCTCCTGCTCCCTCCAAAGGAGCCCACCCTCGGGAGGTAGTTGCTTTCTTTTGCTTGGCGGGATCTGGCAGCTCCCATCACTCTAAAGCAAACATAACTCCACTTTCAGCAAGTGCAAGCTGTCAAATAGCTCCCACTTGCTAAAAGAGGAGTTTTGATTCCTTTCCTTTCTTACAAACATGTGTGCAGGGAAAGAGATTAAAACATTGCTCCTGAAATCAGGGAGCTGCTATTTCAAGCAGCTCCCTGCTTGCAGGAGTAATGCCGGCTCCCATAGGAAGCAATGAGTTGTCTAGGACTGTAGGGGTCTTGAGGCTCCTCCTGTGGTCCTGCCACTTTCTCTCCCTCTCTTCCATCACATAATGGGATGGAAGAGAGAGAGAGAAACAGAGAAAGAGAGAGAGAGAGAGAGCTTGTTATTGCAAAGGTCTCTCTATACAAAACTTCAAAGTGTCACCCTAGCAAGATGTTTGGTTGGAATGATATATTTACCTTTTAATTCACAGTAGAACAGAGTGACCATTGTCCTATTGGTAAAGCTCTTGTACTGCCACTCAGTAGGTTGAAGGTTCCAATCCTTGTATCTCATGGCAGGGTGCCTGTTTATTTGCTTGTGTTTTGAGTGTTAAATATTCCTTGTGATAAATAAGCGAAATTCCATTCCTGTAACATAAACATTTTAACCACACTTGGGCATGTCAATTAAAAAGCTAGCAAAAAACTCCATTGTGAAAAGAGTTGTTTTGCCTCCAGTCATATTGTGTGCAAGGTGGGTGTTTCCCTTTAGGGAGCCTAAAATAAAATCTAAAAGATTTATTGATGCCATTTTTTGCAGCAGTTTTAGCACCTGCACAGAGCAGGCATTAAAAAGAGGCACACCATTATTTATAATGGGACTCAATGTGCTTTGCTGGTTTAGTGTCAAAATGCTTGATGCTAATCCTGCAAAGCTCCAAACTAGCGTCAAAAATGTTGATGCTAGTTCCTTAACTACCACCATGGTGTGTGTTTCTTAAATACGGCGCACACATGGTGGTGTTAAAGGGATGCAAGAAAAGTGGCGCTGCTTTGGATGCAGCACCACGTTTCTTAAATCTGACTGATATGTTTTGCCTTAGAGATGCCAAATAGGGGCTGCTCCTATTAATTCCCTGAGCCATTGTAGTCCCCTTGGCATAAAACCCAGCAGGCAGGAGAACCAGTTTGGACAATGCCAAAGGTGAGGAGCACTCATCTAAATAGGGGCATGTTTTAGAGCAAACCAAATACTATCCTGGTTAAAGAAGGGTTCAGTAAACTTTAACTGAGGATTTTTATACTGTAAAACAAATAGGAAATTCTGTAAATGTAGGTGAGCACATAGTGAGAAAGTATACAGGATTGGGCAGTGAACATTCTGCAGTCACTGGCTAATGTGCATGTTGCAAATGGTACTGCAACACCATTAACACCTTCTCAGATGATTCCTGACAAGGTGCTGAAGTGAGTCTCAAGAAAGGGTGTACCCAAGGCAGGCACGAAACCAGCTCCATCAAGCAAATAGCTTTTGGTGGTAGTGAAAATAGGTTCAGTGAGACTGTGAGGTGAAGGTGTTTGGCCTTGAGGTTTCCTGCTTAGCTACAGCTTCCAGCCTTGCCCACAGGAGTATTTTGAGAACCAAAAAAGAGAAAAGTATGTATGTAAACTTTGGACTGCAGTGAGTTGTCTAATCCATCTCAATTTTGAAGTGACTTTGATGGCTAGGAAATCCAGCTGTGTCCCTCTCAAATATTTTGCTGACAAACGCAATGGCTTCAGATGGAGCTTGAAAATGACAAACCTGAGTTCAAATGACCCATTCAGGCCTCAGCCTTGTAGCCTGTACTGCTAAAACATTTTGACTTGAATTTTAGAAAATAAGGACCTGATTTACAGTTTGATAGAGGGTATTCAATCTGTCAGGGTGGCATAGGATATTACTTTACATACCCTGATGGACTATCCTCTGTGAAATTTAGAGATGAGCATCAACCCAGTGGTCAGCTCTGTAACTTGAAAAGTGCCACAATCATGGCAGTTCCTTTCAATGTGCAAAGGTTTGGTGGATCTCCACAGCCAATTCTGATGGCTGTTCAATTTTTTAGAAACAAACTCCCAAAACGGGAGTTTCTTTCTGAAAAACAAAAAACAAATGACCCCTACACCCTTGGATCTTTCTCCCAGGGTTGGGGGTGATTACCACAAGGATTGTCTCTATGGTGACAGCCAGAAAAAAATAAGATATTACAACATCCACCCTACATAAGGTGACAGTGTAAAGTCCTTCTATCCATTGGCTTTGCTTTGTCATGGCTATTGGAGCCAGTTTTCTATTGATGGATCCAAAGGGTGCGTTATTGACATTAAAGTTAAGGTGTGCCTGACTCTGAATGAGTCGGACTGACAAATGATTTGCCAGGAAGGTACTCCATTGTGTCTGTGACAGGGTATCTTTTACAGCAAACTCCACATTGGGTACTGAGCCCCAAGTTAAAAACTTTGACTGGAAAGAATCACTTGGTTTAGCATGAAATCATGCTGAAGTCATGGACAACAGTGAACTGTTGCTTCAATAGCACTTTACTTTTCCTAGGTTTGCTTTACCTTTAAGTTTTAAATATTCATATTTCTGGATCCTTCTATCCATATTTAGTGATTTTGGTGTCTTATTGCTCATTAAACATTTTCTAGTTTTACTAGATTTGGCTTGCTATTTGATATTGTATTGTTATGTTTCATTGACTTTACAATTGTTGGTACTGCATGAACTTAACATTTTGTTTTCTGGGGACTGCCTACTGTTTGTGTCAGATCTACCTGGCTTGAACCAGATACGGTCTAGAATTTATGTGTTAGCCTCACCAGACTGTGCTTATTGAGATGACAGAGATCCCCCCTTCACAAATTATTAAACCAATTAGGAGTCACCTTCTCACAAATTATAAATCAATTTCTGACAGTGCTCTTGACTATGTGTTTCAAAACAACAAGGGAAAGCACACATATAATGTCATGCAATATTCCAGGAAAATAGATGGAATCAACTTGTTGAACAGAATGTGCCATCATAAGTCATGCAGAAAGATTTCCTGTGATTGCAAATGCAAGTACCTCACCAGCAAGTAACAAATACACTCACACAGTTCAAGGTGTGTTGAAAATTAACAACTACATCATTCTGCACCTCCAATTTTATTATAATGCTTCACTAACCAGGACATCAATAAATGGCCCTTTTTTGTGGTAAAAGAACGGTTTTTAGGAGGTACATCCGAACCATACCAGAATGAAGAACCTACCCTTTCTGAACAATAAGCCTTGCAAGTACACCCCACATGAGTATAAAATGTTTAAGATGGATGGCCTTCTGAAGGCATGGACGTGGATCTTCATGCATAGCAGTCATTTTTGCAATAGTTGGTAGATCACTGAGATGTGCAATACCAAACGAATACTGATTGGAGCCCAATTAAACCTAAAATGTGGTGCAATGTGTTAAAGTTTATTGAGCTGGGACTGACCATGACAAACAGTAGAAGGTGGTGGGTTCAATGGCATAACTTTTCAAGCAGTGCAAGTCATACAACAGTAAGTTAGAGGATGCATGTCATAGATCAAGATGTGTTGCATGATGCACCATACAGTGGGTCCATGGCTGAGAAGATAGGAATGTAAGCCACACAGTAACAGGGATTATTGGAATAAAGCAAGGTTCTTAATGACATAATGGAATAAACCAATGTTTGGATGACATACAATTAAACATTCTCCATCGCCAGTCTCCCAGAGGCATTGTTCTATATTTCATGCTATCTGTGCCTTCTGTGATCTGTGGATGTCCAGAGCTCCCCTGTCTTTTGTTTTCCTGACTCATTCTCTTCCCCAGTATAATCAAGTGTACAGAATGTGAACCAGCCCCTCGAGAACGGATGGAGGGAGAGCTTGCAAATTCCAATGTACATTACACTGCCATGTTCGTTCAGGTACTCTCTCTTGCTAAGGCAAACAGGCACAAAATACGCACTATAAAGCTCTACCTATTGATATCACAAAAGTGTTTTGATGCCGAAAGGTGTTTTTTTACCAATTGTGTCTTAAAGACCTATTTTGTACTTAGGAGGAGCAAATCATGGTTGTCCCCTGAACTAGCTACTCTGCGTTTACTCCAGAAACACTTTTTATGCAGGCATACTCAATGACATAATTTGTTAGTCAGCAGCAATCTTTTTTAGAAAACTAATGTATTTATTTTGGAGCTAATTTATTTTCCGATTTAAGTGATTTTTTGGTATTTGAAGCAGATTTCCAGACCTTGCTCCATCCTTTTCGCAAAGATAATAATGAGTCTTCGACTGTCTTTGTTCTTACCAGAAAGTTGATAGTCCAAAGTTCTTCTGACTCACACCTGCATGAAGAGTATACCATGTAGCCTTCTAACAGAATCTTATTGAGTAGTATGAAAGTTCACTTAGAAAAACTCAGTCTAAAACCAATGAGATGTTCAAGTCCAAGACAAATACTCATAATCAGAATCTTTATCTTCTAGCAAGGTGAAAATAAGCGTCGAAAATTATCTGTATAGTTCACCAAATTTGGAATTTATTGGTTTCATACAAATCCTTATGTTTCCATAAGTGAAATGATGGAATTTCAAATGTACCCCAGCCAACACGTGTTTCATCTAGGGGAGTGACCCCATGCTTCCTCAGGGCTGCCATAATAGTCCGTTATAAAGTCAATTGTAAAGTTCATTTATCCTATTGGGCAAGCTCAAAACAATGGCCCCACATCAGATTTGCTCAAATATATCAAAGCGCTATTTAAGGAACCAATAATAACGGCATCCAACTCTAATGGCTGCGAGTATGCTTTGATATATTTGAGCAAATATGATGTGGGTTTATCACTGAGTTTTTCTAAGTGAACTTTTCTACTGTTAACTGTAGCTGTGTACTAATTTTATGTAGCGTGTGCCTCTACTTATGCAGTTTTTTCTGATTAAACTTGTTTTTTTCAGGGCAGGGGTTGTGGGTGTTCAGCTTATGAGAGCACCGCTATTTCAGTATATACTTATTATACTGTTTGCTGACAGGTCTCTGAGCACCCCTTTCTCCATTGCCCAACACCCTCATATTATTATCTCAGAATCCTATTTAGTCTATGTAATCTTTCAATGTGATGCCTTGTAGCATTCTCTTGGATTCAAATGCCCAGAATCCTAAAGAAGATAGCAGCATAAAATAAAATGAAATTGATCACAGGTGATTTGTGGATCAATTGTATGCCGCTGCATGCAGAATTCACAAAGCTCTAGCTTTTATGGAGAGAAATCTACTAAAGCAGAATAACTCCTATGTTTAAAATACACTTGTGAATTTTATGGTATTTTCATGGGTTCCCTGGACTGTTCAAGAAAATCTAAAATAGTCATCAATTAAGTTGATTGCACAATATGTCACATTTCATTAAGTATGTAGCTTTTAGATGCCCTGTAAAACGGGGCATTCATAAAAAGGAGGCAATTATGTATTCCTCCTTGTTACGAGAAATGATTTTCTAAGTGAAAAAAAGCAATTGTGTACACTGTATGAACTGTATGTATATACACGGTTACACTGTATGTAGAATAAACTTTTGCATGCAGAATTGTTCACCTCACTGACATTTCATATGAGAAAATATTGTACATATGCATTATTGAAATCTTCATAGTAAAAAGTACTGGAATTATTTGAGAATTACATAAAGCCAAAAATGTACTCAAAAGACAAGAGTAATCCCAGGAGACCAAATTTCCATCTCTTTCACCCTTCCTTTTTGACTGTGATCCCAAGAGTTTAGTTGTGTTTATGCATAGCAGGATCATTTCAATGACATATAGAATATTTAAACCTGTACAGTAGGTACTAGTGCCCATATCTATACTTTTTTAGCACCGTATTTGATGCAAAAGTGGCGCAAACTTACAAAATATAATTGTACTTACGGGCCTAGATGTGTTACAATTTCAGGTACATATGAAATGGTTGACCGATGTCTCTAAATATGGCAAAACTGGTAACTTGCCTTTATAGCTATTTGGCAACATTGAATCCAAAGTGGGTTTATTCAACAGGGGCTACTAAAACCATATCACACTGACTGAAGTGACTGATTAGTAAATATTGGCGGATAACTAAAGAGTAAGCCAAGAACCATACCCCTTGACAACCCAGGATTAGCCTCTGTCCAGCTGTTGGGGTGATGATTGTCCATATTTTGGAGCAAGATAAAATGGAACATTCTTTTTCACTGCAAAGAGCTGAACCCTTCCCCCTGACATTTAAGTGACTCTTTAAACATTATTTGTTTGTAATCGTTAGGTATTGTTATTTAATTTGATGATTCTTCTTCTGAATTAAGTGTCAAACTGAATCTGCATGAGTTGTGCTGCATGTGGTTAACTTAAACAACTCATCAATGAATAAGCAATAAATAAAATGATTAAACAAGCATTTGCAATGCAACGGGTCTTGCGTTCGCTCGAGTTAGAGCTATTAGCGTTGTAAAGAAAAAAAATGCAGCGCAATCGCACTATGTAAAATGCAGCGCTGCGTGGAAAATAAACAGATAAAGTAGTACGGACACCATGCTGAAAACATCGAGCCTCGTAAGTTTTTAGCAGTTTACCGATGCCATGTAGGTGGGCTAAACATGGGAAAGGCATGACGTATGCATGCCTTTCACAAATGAAAGCAAGATCATTTTAAAAGGCAAGCCCACGAACCAATGTAAGTGACTGGTGTGACATGGGCGTGGTTTGAAGCCCAGGAGAGATTACAGAATGGGACAGAGCGCTTTGCGCTCGTCCATGAAAACATGGATTAATAACACAAAGTATGTAAAAATATGAGCTCATCACAAACAGCAAACAAGTTCACTCATCAATGGATAATATAATTAACCATTAACGTAAAACGAAAGATAAATAGTATTTATGGGCTGTGCAATTAACACGTGTAAGTTAGAACGCCAGATGCTCGGAGAAACATTTGGACCATCCTTTGATCTTTAGTGATGGAAGTATGCATCTGTTCTACAGAGCCAAAAAACAAAACAAAGAAAAACAACTAATTAGGCAAAACATATTTTACTTTTTGCGAGCATTCGCTGAGATACATCACTTTCATTTGCTAAACTAATTGCTTGGTATGCAAGGTGAAGAACAAGATTACCAAGGTCAGTTCTTTTTGTTTTTAATTTACTAATTAAATGTAACTGAACAGAGAGGTTACCTTGCTTTCCTGTTAAGAATATTTATCAGCCATCTTTTTTTTAGGATAGGAGTATGATTCATGCAAATCATCGTTCACTTGTTGTGGGATGTTATGGAGCGTGCTGACTCTCTCATCTGCTCCTAAGCATCTACCAGTAAATAAAGAAGAGTGGGATTTGGAAGATAAGATCATTAATTCTTGGCTCCCAAGATTCAACAGGGTGAAGTCACTGTGGCCATCATTAGATGCCCTGCGGTAATCCTGATGGGACCAGCAACGAGTTACTGACCTCATCTTAAATACAAAAGCTACAGTAAAAGGTAAAATATTAGGATTAAACTGGCTGAAAACGATGAAAATGATGAAAAACATATGGGGAACGGGACGGAATGTAAGATTTCTAAATGTTATTCCCCACTAACATATGATCAGCACTAACCCCCCACCTCCTGGCTTCACTGAGGCCCAAAGTATCGGTAGTGCTGGGGAGGGGCGGATAGCCGGACCCATTCTAGCCAATATCCAGCATCTCTCAATGAGGTGTGAGGAGGGAGCCCATTGCAAAGCGTTCTTTTAGTCCCAAGGGAAGTGTGCTTTACCCTGTCTGGCTCATTCAAAGAGGAACAGAGAGTAGAGAGTTTAATGGCCTTACAAAGCATTTCAATAACGAATACTATTAGTAATATTTGCAGAAGCATGTGTTTCTAGGACATATATGGCACCAAGGCACCTAGTCAAGAGTATTTGTTAAAAAAGACAGCTTCGGTATGAAAAACATTTCATTACCGATGACAACAAAAATATAGTACTTGTGTATTCATCATTCAAAAAATAGACTGTATTGTTCCAGTGTAACATGCCCATTATTTCCAAAAGCAGAAAAGAACTTATATTTGATAATAAGCATTTTCCTGCAAGTATATTTCTATTTTATTCTTTCTATATATATATAGGACCTTTCTGGTTCTTCCTTTCAGAAAATGAAAACATTGCATACAACAAAGCGTCAGAATGCACACAATGCTACTACTGGCCGAATGTGCAGAGGTTAATGATACCCATCATTCAATAGATGTATCTTTTCTCCATCTGGATATACATAAATATTAATACATTGCAGAAATATTCTTTTGCAGGATTAGTTTAACTGGCACATAGAGCATGATGTTATACTAATAACCACATATTTAAACTAAAAACATACATTGAACTAAATCATCGAAATGGCGAATTGAACCAAAGTTCACCGATCACATTTACATTTTGCATGTGCCGAAAACATACATATATTTTTATGTTATCTCTACTACTTCACTAAGGCCCTCATAATGTCCCTGGTGGTGAGTGATAAAGTGGTGGTAATACCGCCAAAAGGCTTGCGGTAACATCTGCCAAATTATGACCATGGCGGTGATAACTCCCATAGACAGCCAATGTATCACACCAACCGCCAGGGCGGAAACAACACTCACCACGGCGGTTGCCAACAACAGCCAGGCAGGTAAGACAAAGTACTGCAAACCCTATTATGACACAGGAAACTTCCACCTTTCAGGGGTGGTACCAAAGCCATCAAAAGCATGGCAGAAACAGAGCTCAGAAGTGAAAGGACTCACCATTGGAGACACAGGGAAGAACCACGCCGCCATGGTACCCGAACTGTAAGTTTTCCAGACCAACGTCGACGAAGACAACAACGGTGAGTACAGCCGCCTAGCACACAAGGGAGGGTGGGACGAAAACGAGAGTGACACACACACGCACGACACACACCATCCTCACACACACCATACACACAGCCAGCTGCACAAGTACACGACAACGCCCTGTCCAAAGTCATAAGAGCACACAAGGCCACAGGACAAAGTCCAAGGCCCAACCTGTATCCTGACACATCCGGAGAGAACACTGCAGGGGCATCATTTTGCAAATGGGAAGGCACCTCATAGGGATGGGGGCACCTCAGCCGAATACGGGAACTTCCCCACTGGTTCTGGAGGGGGCTCCATGCCCATTGCTCTGTCCTGGGTAGTGCACAGCCACAGTCTCTGGAGTGGGTGACTTCCCCACTGGTTCTGGAGGGGGCAACATGCCCATTGCTCTGTCCTGGGGAGTGCAATGCCACAGTCTCTCAGGTGGGTGACTTACCCACTGGTTTTGGAGGGGGCAACATGCCCATTGCTCTGCCCTGGTGAGTGCAAGGCCACAGTCCCTAGAGTGGGTGACTTGCCCACTGGTTCTGGAGGAAGCAACATGCCCATTGCTCTGTCCTGGGGAGTGCAAGGCCACAGTCTCTGGAGTGGGTGGCTTGTCCACTGGTTCTGGAGGTGGCAACATGCCCATTGCTCGGTCCTGGTGAGTGCAAGGCCACAGTCTCTCGGGTGGGTGGCTTCCCCACTGATTCTGGAGGGGGCAACATGCCCATTGCTCTGTCCTGGAGGGTGCAAGGCCACAGTCTCTCGGGTGGGTGACTTCCCCACTGGCTCTGGAGGGTGCAACATGCCCATTGCTCTGTCCTGGGGAGTGCAAGGCCACAGTCTCTGAGATGGGTGACCTCCCCACTGGTTCTGGAGGGGGCAACATGCCCATTGCTCTGTCCTGGGGAGTGCAAGGCTACAGTCTCTGGAGTGGGCGACTTGCCCACTGGTTCTGGAGGGGGCAACTCGCACAGCAGCCCCTGGAGTGTGGCCTACATGGCGTCCGCTGGCGGGGATGGCTGCACTGTGATGGTGGATGGAGGAACCTCCTCAGCAGCATCTGTACTCTCTGATGGCTGCACTGTGGTGGTAGATGGAGGAGCCTCCTGGCCAGCCTCTGCACTCCCTGATGGCTGCACTGTGGTGGTGGATGAAGGAGCCTCCTTGGCAGCCTCTGCACTCTCTAATGGCTGCACTTCCTCAGCTTGTGATGGGGGCCCCGATGGTGGTGGTGGAGGTGTCAGCCTGACAGCCTCCGCTTGCATAGATTGCTTCGTCTCCTCCTTTACATGGGGCGTGGATCCCTTACCCTTCTGGCAGGGGTGGATGGGGTCTTCCCCTCTCTGCCTGGTGGTGCAGGCTCCTTCCCCTTCTTCACAGGTGGTGCAGGTCCCTTCCCATTCTTTCCAGGTGGTGCAGGCTCCTTCCTCTTTCTTTCCAGGTGGTGCAGGCTCCTTCCCCTTCTTTCCAGGTGGTGCACGCTCCTTCCCCTTCTTTACAGGTGGTGCAGGCCCCTTCCTGTTCTTCCCTGAGGATGCTGGCTCCTTCCTCTTCTACGACTGAGGTGTGGTATCTTTACCACCATGAGTAGGTGGTACAACCACTGTCCCCATGGACTGTTTGTCTGAGGTGCTGGGTTGTATCCTTGGTACCCTGCCCATACAGGCAGGGACAGGGGAAGGGATCAAATTGGGAAAGGAAAAGCTTTTTAGGGACAGTGGGGCAGGAGTGGGAGGAGGGATGAGTAATGGGAGTGGAGGATGAGGGAGTGTTTTTTGGAGGTGTATGTCTGCTGGACTTGGGTGCAGGTGCCTGGGCAGTATGCTGATGTGAGGTAGATGGCTGTTGGTTGTGTGAATGCGTGTGTTTGTGTCCTTTAGGAGGGGGGGCAGACAGGGTGGGAGAGGACAGAGGGGACGCGTGAATGGCTGTTGTGGAGGTGTCTGCCAGTGAGGTGTGTGTTCTTCTTGGTGTGGTGATGCTGTTAGTGGATGTTGATGTAGTGCATGCAGGTGTGAGTGTGGACGTAACTGGGAGGGAGGTGGTGGAGGAGGGGGAGACAGTGGAGGCAGTGGTTGTTGTAGTGTCTGCAACCGCATGGTGTTTACGTGAGGGCCTGTGGGATGATGTGTGGTGCTTGTTTGCCTGTGCCACTCTTGGGTGTTGTCTTGTGTGTATGCTCGTCTGTATGCGTGCCTGGGATGGGTTGGGGTGGAGGAGAATGGGACTGGGAAGTGGTAGTTGGAGGGGGGACTGTAGAAACAACAACGGCTGCCATCAGAGAGGAGGCCAGAGCCTGAATCGATCTCTGTTGGGCCGCCAATCCACCGTGAATGCCCTGCATTGCATTGCTGCATCTGGGATGCCAGCCCCTGGATGGCATTCACAATGGTTGACTACCCTACAAGGATGGATCTCAGGAGGTCAATAGCCTCCTCACTCAGGGCAGCAGGGCTAACTGGGGCAGGGCCTGAGGTGCCTGGAGCGAAGGAGATACCCACCCTCCGGGGTGAGTGGGCATGGGCAACTCACTCAGGGGCTACTGGGAGGGGGGTGCCGGTACGGGGTGTGGCGGCTCTATCTGCAGCTGGTGTGGTCACAGAGGAATCCACCACCATCAGGGAGCTCCCATCAGAGGAGGTATCAGAGTCTGTGTCGTCTCCTCCAGTCTCCGCAGGGGTGCTGCCCTCATCCTCAGTCGCACTGGTTCCCTCGGCGTCGGTGGAGTCTGCCCCCAGGGTCCTGTGAGATGCAGCTCCCGCTGTCACCGGTGCCCCTGCTCCTCCACCAGATGATGCTAATGCACACAAGGAGAGGATAAGAGAACAAGAAAGGGGGAGACAAAGGATACACTTGGTCAATGATTGCACCAACACCACTATTGGCATGCACATCACCGTCACACACAGGGAACAGGCCTAAGCACTATGTATAGCACTACCAGTGATATTGGTAGTCACCAAGGCACGATGAGGAGCACACACCTCCAACTGCAGCACACCTGGGACCCATGATGCCCTGCCTGAAAGGGACTACTAACAAGCTAGGTTACCTGCATTTGTCATGCAACCATTACCATAGAGATGACCCACACTGCAATGTCTGGCCTGGCCTTAGGGCCACCCACTAACACACAACCACCACCCGGATATCACCCACCAGCCAAAATATGTAATGAAACACACTGTACTCATCCCCTTGTGGCTGCTATGATTCCCACAAGCGCCCAATCAGCTCTGAGTAGGCCACCACCAGTATGCGCCCCATCAGGGAGGTCAGGGTCTGACAGGCACCCCTTCCTCACTGGTAGGCCATCCCCAGCTGCGCCTCCTGGGCCTTCCGCGCCCAGCGTCTCATGTCCTACCACCATTTCCGACAGTGGTTGCTCCACCTGCCATAGACCCCTAGGGTCAGCACGTCCTTAGCGATGGCACACCATAATCCCTTCTTTTAATGGGCGCTGACCTGCAGAGGTTATACATACAGGACAACTCATTTAACTAACAGTCCAGCCTGTCACACACATGGCCCACCATTCCCAGTTCCATCACTATTGGCACACACTTAGGCCACCTCACAACATGTACACTGCCAACACAGATCCCCCCAATCTTACACAATGCCTTCACACACATCTCCATGCATCCATGCCACATGCATCGTGCACCAAGTGTACTCACCTGTTGGTCTGGAGGCCCATACAGCTGTCCGTACTGAGGTAGGACCCCATCCACCAGTTGCTCCAACTCCTCCGAACTGAAGGCTGGGACTCTTTCCCCGGTCATACCGGCCATGGTAGGTTCCAGACAGAGGTCACAGCAGCACACGCAGTGTAGGTCTCCTGTTGCTGGTCAGGAAACAAGTGAGGATTGAGTTAGAAAATGGCAGTCACGTCCACGCCGGCGCAGATCCCCATTGGCCACTGTACTCCATAGGGTCCAATATTATCCAATGAGGAATTGCACACCCAACGTCGGAGGAATTACCTCACTTCCACCTGTCCCCCCATACAGAACAGGAGGTCGCCATTTCAGGGGGGGGGGGAGACAGGCCTATCGACAGTTACTGCATCACAGGATAAATAGGCACATACTTTGACATTTAAACTGTCCCAATACATATGTTCACCATGTGGACTGATGTTGAGGTTTAGTTGTTCAAATTGTGACAGCCTACTCACTCTTGTATCCCTTAGATACCTACCACTGCTGATGAATAGGAGGTGGAGACAAAACCCTGTGTACAAACCCCTGGTGTACTTAGCTACACCGGAGGACAGGCACATTATCCTCACCTACAGACTGGACAGGGCCACAATCACAGAGCTGTGGGGCCCAGTTGGAGCCTGACCTGATCTCACCTATCCGTCATCCAACTGAGATCCCACCTCTTGTGCAAGTGCTATCAGTGCTCCATTTCCTGGCGACAGGTTCTTTCCAAGTGACAGGGGGCTTGGCCGCAGGAATATCACAGCCAATGTTCTCAATCGTGCTGGCAAGAGTGTTGTCTGCCCTGGTAAAACACATGTGCAGCTACATAGCTTTCCCCCAGGTGAAAGATTTGGCCACTGTGAAGGCCGGATTCTATGCAATGGGACATATCCCCAATATTATTGGGGCAATTGACGGCACACATATTGCATTTGTCCTCCCTGCCAAAATGAACAGGTGTACAGGAATCGTAAGAGTTTCCACTCCATGAACGTGCAGATGGTGTGCCTGGCGGACCAATACATCTTCCACATCAATGCTAAGTATCCTGGGTAGGTGCATGATGCCTTTGTCCTGAGGAATAGCAGCATCCCAAATATGATGGCCCAACTACAGAGGCACAGGGTGTGGCTTATAGGTGAGCCTCGGTCCCCACCCAGTGTATGTTAGTGTATGCCTCTGATGTGAACCTCATAGTATAGTGTGTGGCTAAATGTTGTCCCTCAATACCTGCAGGTGACTCTATCTATCCAAACCTATTGTGGCTACTGACCCCTGTGAGGAATGCCAGGACAAGGGCTGAAGAACGTTATAATGAGGCACGTGGGCGAACCGGAAGGATAATCGAGAGAACCTTCTGCCTCCTGAAGGCCAGGTTCAGGTGCCACCATCTGGCAAGTGGATCACTGTGCTACTCACCTGAGAACATCAGCCATATAGTCGTGGCATGCTGCATGTTGCACAACCTGGCCCTCAGATGCCAAGTACAGTTTCTGTGGGAGGAGGAGACTGGAGATGCCCCTGTGGCTGCAGTAGAACCTGATGACCCTTGAGGATGAAGAGGCTGAAGATGAGGATGAGGACAACAGAACCACAGTTATCCGTCTGTACTTCAAATGACATACAGGTGAGTCAGTGCAATTTCACATTTCAATGACTATTGGTATTCTGTGTGTCTGTGGCATGATTGCATTACCCACTTTTTACATCTACTTACTGTCGCCTATGGATTCTCATTTTACAGATGTTAGTGCAATGACATCTGTGTACTGATGTGCTGATTACAGCCATCTACAAGTCATTATTTCTATGCTCTCACACTGTACAGTTCATTTGCAATGGATATAACTGTTTCCATTCATACACTGTTTCAACACATGACATACAAGCATTTGAGTTGTGTTCAAGGGTGTTTATTGTAGTGCTAAGAAATTGAGGGGAAAGTACAATGGAATGGGGTGATGATGGAGGAAAATCCAGGGTATTGTTCCCAAGTCTCCATAGGAAGGGGAGCAGAGGCAGTTCAAGGTGGAAAAGGTGACAGTGTGGAACACAAGGGGGACAATCAGGAGAGTTTAATTTGCTGGCTGTGGTCTTGCAAGTGTCTCTGCTTCTGTCTGGGTTGCAGGGAACGTTTGCGGGTGGTTCACCATCTGCAGAGGAGGGATACTGGTGGCCTGTGGGTCCTGTGGCGGGGCCTCCTGGCCAATAGCGGTAGCAGAAGTGGAGGGCTGTTCAGTTGACTGGCTAGTGGTAGGGGCCCACAGCTGTGCTGTTGCCTCCCTTATGATGTTGGCCATGTCTGCCAGCACCCCTCCTATGGATATCAGGGTGGTGTTGATGGCCTGCAAGTCCTCCCTGATCCCCTCGTCCCCTGATACTGTCCCTCCGGCAGCCGCCTGTTCTCCTGCACATTGTCAAGGATCTGGCCTATCGTATCCTGGGAATGTTGGTAGGCTCCCAGGATCTTGGAGAATGCCTCCTAGAGAGTTGGTTTCATGGTCCTGTCCTCCGCCTGGTGCACAGCAATCCTCCCAGTTTCCTTGTTGGCCTGTGCCCCTGTCCCCTGAACGGTGTGCCCACTGCCACTGACCCCAGGTCCTTGATTGTCTTGGGGGTGAGGTGTGGCCTGGGGTTCCTGTACAGGTGAGCACACTGCTGATTGACGTGTCAGGGGACAGAGTCTGGGTACGCAGGGTGGGTGCTGTGGTGTCAGATCCTTATGGGGGAGGCTCTGTGGTGGACTGTGATTGTGCTGGGGAGACTGCCTGTCCAGTGGTCCCTGATGGGCCAGGTAGGTCTTCCAGGTCCTGAAGTCCAGAGTTACTGTCATCACTGGGGGCATCTTCTGTTGGGGGACTGGATAGTGGTGGCACCTCCTCTCTACTGACATTTGCTGGGGTACCTGTGGGGATGTAAATGATGTATTATGCTTCATGTGTATGACATATTGTACATCCGTGGCTTCCCCTCTATCGTTGGTGTTGCCCTGCCACCTTTTGCTTGTGTACGGTGATGTATTGTGGGAATGTTAGTTTTCCTATGCTGTGCATTCTTTGGTGATGGGTGTCCATGCAGGGCTGGAAGGGGTGTCCATGCATTGGTATGGCATGCAGGGCTTGGCATTGTGGTTAGTCATTTGTGTAGGTGAGGTGTGTGGGATGGAGTGGAGTGATGGGAGTGAGGGTGGGGGATGTGATGGCATGCAGGTATGGGGGGGTGATAAGTGTTAAAAGTTGACTTACCAGTGTCCAGTCCTCCAGCTGCTCCAGCAAGTCCTTCAGGATGCAGTATTGCCAAGACTTGCTCCTCCCATGCTGTGAGCTGTGGAGGGAGGAGGTGGAGGTCCACTGCCAGTCCTCTGTAGGGCGAGCTGGTGTCTTGCTGCTATGGAACGTACCTTCGCCCATAGGTCGTTCTACCTCTTCCTGCTGTCATCCCTTGTTCCTTGGTGCTGTCCCACGGCATTGACCCTGTCCACGATTTGCTGCCATAGCTCCATCTTCCTTGCAATGGATATCTGCTGTACCTGTGCTCCAAAAAGCTGTGGTTCTACCCTGACAATTTCCTCCACCATGACCCCTAACTCCTCCTCAGTGAAACAGGGGTGCCTTTGTGGGGCCATGGGTGTTGTATGTTGTGTGTTGGTGATAGTGTGTTGAGTAATGTGGTAGGATATGTAATGTGGAGTGTGTGAGGGATGTATGGGTGCGAGGGGTGTGTGTGTCTAGTTGTCTCTGTGCTGTTTGTTTCAATCTCCTGGCAGTAATTGTTGTTGGTAAAGGGTTGTGGGTAATGTGGGTGGGTGTTTTATAATGGTGTGGGTGTGGTGTGTGTATGGGTGTCAGGTGTGTGTTTTTTTGTATTGGCCAATATAGTGTTGTTTTGTATGTGGGTGTCCATTCTGAGCGGGGTGTGTACCGCCAATGGTTTACCGCCGTTGAATGTCCACCATGGTGATTCGTGGATCATAATGTGATGGGCGCTGTTTTGTTGGTGTAACGATAAGGGTGTTCGGACCACCGCGTTAGCACTGACCTTTGATCTGGAGGATTTGTGTATGTGGCAGTATTCTGTTGGATTAGTGTGTGTACATCATAATATGGTGAAAGGATATCTGCCTCCACAGCAGTATATTGGCAGCCGTCAGCCTGGCGGTAAGCAGCATTTACTGCCAATGTCATAATGAGGGCCTAAATCTTTGCTAAGATAAATAGTAAAAAAACTTTTTAGTTGGGTTACGCTCACCAAATACTGTGGTACAGATTGAGGACAAGACAAAACCAGGGCACTCCGAGTAATAAGTCCACGATGAAGAAAGTTGCAGATTTCTTTTATTTCCTTATGTTGAGAAATAGCAACTCAATGTTCAGAGACAGCCATTCTCTCATGTTTGAGAAAAATCACAACAATGTTCAGAGACAGCCAACACGTGTTTCGTCCACACTGACTTTTTCAAGGCTCAGTCATACCATAAAAATGGTTGAAAACAAAAATGTCCAGAGTTGTCCCTTAGTGCGCAGGAAAGTAATTGTCCTAGAAGGTGTAAGGACTTCATAAATCAAGGGCATCCGAAATTTAGGGGATGGTACGTTCTAGGGCCCTGATAAGGCCACACCTGACCTCTTAACGGTCCCGAGAGGAAGGGAGGAATGAGAATAACGGCGTGCGCGTAGTATCGCAGTAGATTAGGGATGATGTTATGTTATTGACTTAGAAAGTGGTCAGGGAATATCTAATAAAGGCAGTCGCAAAACATCCTTATTGATGCATCTTCTGCTGTTCCTCAGTCAATTTTATTGATTCATTTAGACAGAGAACATGAATCACGAATCACCAACAGAGAACAGCGTTGTCAATAGTACACAATCAATGTGTATGGTTGAGTAAAAATTATTTCCTACCCATACACCATATTTATTTGCTTTTACATTTCTAAATTTTGACCGTCTAGAGCCTAAGGATTGTTCAACAAGCATCAGATAATGTATGTTAATGTAAAATGACTTATCTTTCGCCACTGTGGCTCCTGTTAATGTGAATATGGCTTCAGTTGCATTATGCAAAATGATGGGGTCCCCTTTCTGGATATCATGAAGGGCCCAGGCATCTCGCTCCACATAGGGCTGCCCCCCACCTCCCACCACACACCGCAGGGGCCTGCATTATGTCCTTGCCATGGACATGCGGACATGAGGTACCTTTTGCTGGGCCTCTGTCTGCCAGCGATGTTATATGAGCAGTGTTGCTTTTCCATATTATTTCTTTTTTGCTTGGGCATTCCTCAGTTTAAATGTTTCTTAATCCATTGCACAAATCCTGCAGGCATACAATGGCATGGCTTCAGGGCTGAGGACGGCCCCTCCAACATAAGGAACCATGGGACCCCCAAACCGTGAGGGCTGCGGAGTCTCTGTTACGCTCCTGTCTGGCTTGATATTTACATGTAGATAGCAGGGGTGGTTTGCGGGGCTCAGAACGGGTGGGTGGCGCATGGAGGGAGGGGAAATAAAAAATAAATTAAGAAAAAAAAACACTTACCTACTCGCCATTGTGCTGCTCTGCTCTGCTCCCCTGTCTTCTTCCTGCAGGCACAGGCTGCCCTGCGGCCAATCCAGACGCTGCTCAAAGCAGCGTCAGGATTGGCTTGGAATGCCCAGCCAGAGCACTCCCAGGCGTACTGGAAGCCTGTCCAGGCTCTCTCCAAAGTAGTTTATTATAGTTTTCCTTGAAAGGTTTTGCAGCTGCCGCTGCTGGCCAGGGGGCAATGCTCCTCCGCCCTAATAGAGGAGCTGACCCTGACTTCATGAGGTGTAGAAACGAGAAATTAGCTCCCAACATTTAACCTGCAGTGACAACCAGTAGGGGGCAGATTCTCTTGTGCCACCAACAATAGAGGAGCAACTAGATTCACTAATTGGGGGAGAACTGGTTGAAGTGATAGAATGGTCAGATGCAACAGAACTTTAGAACAAAGTTAGTCATAACAAGTGTATCAATCAGCATATATTTTCTTGTTATCATAACAAATTGCATAGATTTTTATGAGGGGGTAATGATAATTTGTTTGACTAGCAAAATTTATATTACCAAGGTATTGTGTTGTTAAGTGGTGCTAGACCTGGCATCCTTGGTGTGATTTTCCTCATAACTTGTTTCCTTCAACCATCCTGTTATGTTGACTTCGCTCTTGATAGCATTAGGACTCTGCACACTTTGCCACTGCTAACCAGTGCTAAAATGCTTGTGCTTTCTTCCTAAATCATCGGCTGAAACCCAGTTGGCATGCTTAGTTTACTTGTAAGTCCCTAGTAAAGTGGAGTTACCTGTGCCCAGAACCTGTAAATTAAATGCTACTAGTGGGCCCACCGCACTGATTGTGCCACCCACTCCAGTAGCACTTTAAACATGACTCTGGCCTGCCATTGCAGCCTGTGTGTGCAGTTTAAACTGCTATTTTGACCTGACAAATAAACTTTTTGCCAGGCCCAAACCTTCCTTTATAATACAAATAAGTCACATCTATGGTAGGTCATGCACAGTCCATAGGAGTGTGCAATGTATTTAAAAATTGCGACATACTTTTTATTTTTATTTGTCCTGATAGTGAAAAACTCTTAAATTTGATTTTCATTACTGTAAGGCATAAGCTCGCATTGGAGTAACCTTATTACATCTAATAAGTGATAATTTTCAAATGGGAACATATAACCAGTTCATGTTTGATGTCTTTACAATTGTAATATAAAACCCTGTCTCATGGTAAAATCAAGTTTTAAATTGCAATTTTGAAAATGGTACTTTTAGAAAGTTGGCTTTTTCCTGACTTAGCCATTTAATGTCTGCAGCCTGTCTCTAGGTCACATGACTGTATGTAGCTGACAGTTGACCTTTGTGTATTCTTCCTAGACAGCCATAAACAAAAGAGAGCTTAGATGAGCATGGGTGGGCTATCACTGGAAGGATAGGAGGGTGGAGCTGGGCACAGCTTTATTTATACTTGAATATGTTTTGTCCTGCCCACACACAAAGAGCTGTATAGATCCTGTAGTTAGTCTGGAGCCAGGACAGGAAAAGCAGGATGTCTGTGGACTTCAAATGGAAACCACTAGAAGCTTTTCCCACTTCAAAGGAAGGTCCAGGTGTAGAGCATCAGGGACAGAAGCATGCAACAACCTTGAACCCAGCCTCTGGACTCTAGCACCTGTGTGTCCTACCATGCCAATTGGTGCCACCCTAGTC